>NC_022028.1:28737101-28797331 GCF_000317375.1 Microtus ochrogaster | reverse complement strand
TCTCTCTCTCTCTCTCTCTCTCTCTCTCTCTCTCTCTCTCTCTCTCTGGATCCCCAAATGACTACATGGATCAAAGTCCAAAACATTAACTATATTTTTCTTAGATAAGCAATAAATTCTCTTCCATGGTTCCATAAAATTTATGAGTTTACCTGATGTAGCATCTGGCACTTTATTCTCATATGCTGAGCTGAGCCTGGACCAGGATTACAAAACTCTGTTTACAAGGCTGTTAAAGCCTGAGAGAATCAGTGCTGTTTCCACCAGGGCAGATTGAGCTACTTGCTCCAGACAGGCAACTGATTATTTCTATGTGATGCCGGGACCTGTCCTAATGGAATCTCCTGATACTGTGTCTCCAACAGCACTGATGGCTAATGTTGTGTTGATCAAAGCATTATTGCTATGTTAGGCATTAACCACAACAAACTCCTGATGCAAAGTTGAGCAGATTCACTGGGACGGTGAAATGCTGCTTATTGAGCCAAGCTTAGCAGCAGAAGAGAAAACACCGAGATAGATGGAGGGAATGGGAATTCCTCTGCTTCCCAGGACTGCAACATGCATGATTAACTGTCACCAGCTATAAACAGATCATAGCTCTGATTAATCACCCAGCAGACCCCACTTACCAACAGACCCAGAGCTAGTTCACTCTAGATGTCTTCCGGGAGATGAAAACCTCTATGTAGTTGAAGAGTAAGAAGAAAAATGTAAGAAATAAGTTCATAGACAAGCAGTAAAGCTTCTGAAAACTGGAGGATAATCAAACCTGAAAGCACTTCTTGGGAACAGTATATTAAAATGAATGCGGGTGTGGGTGTGTGAATCTCAACCAATCCAGGTCAATTCACTTCAACAAGATTTCAGGTTTATATATTTCAAGCTTAAAAAGTAAACAGTGTGACAGTATCTCAAACTGGCACTCTAATGTAGAAAAAAAAGAATGCTTCTTTCATAAACACTTCACTGTTTAGCCATAAGAAAACATATGTTATAACGGCATGAGGCATAAGTGCAGGGTCGAATGCAAATTTTCCTGTACAACAGACATTGGAGGAATGAGCAGCTGGATGTTTAAGGATTTGGCCCTTTTCGGTCTCCTTTTCATCATGCAAAGACCAGCTTCCCTCATTTGATGGATTTCATTCCCCAACCAGACCTCCTGACACTTGCTGTCAACAGTGAAGCCTTGGTAGAGCATGGAGCATCCTTCATCATGTCTTTTGGACATGTAAAAATATAACCCATCCTTTTCTCAGTGCAAATATGGCTGCCTGCACAGGCCCTTCCCAAGACTTGACCCAACAACAGTCAACCAAGGATCAGGGAGGAGTGCTCTAAGCCCTATTCCACTCAAATAAAGTAGCTAATGGTGGATTCTAGATACAGGGAAGTCACTGCCTTCAGTTGAGTACCCACTGATGTGCACACTAGATTCCAGTGGGTAGCTCCAAATCTGGTCCCACAGATGAACCTGGCAAAATTCAGCATTTCACAAAACCAAACGGCTTGAATGTGGGAAAGGAATTTGTAAGGAAGCAGGAATTGGGAGGACCGGGAAGGAGTTGACTGGGGTGAGAGAGAAAGATAAGCTAAGCATTGGGGTATCTTAAAGGAAGTTATGTGACTTGTGGTGATATTGCTCCTATCACGAACCATACATGAACCTAGAAGCAGACACAAGAAAACATGTCTCAAAGAGCTGGTCAGGGTAGTCCAAATGACTCACAAGACAAAGTAAGTTATCAGTGTATTCTTGAGTCCCTGTCAGGGGTAGAGAGTAGGGTCCAGTTGCTGAAGACACCACACACATAGGGCACACCACTCAGATCACCAAAGCTGGATCTGATCTGAAAGCCTCTCTGCTGTGGTCCAGATTTCATGGTACCAGGAAATATTGTGCAAGCTGTGAAGTGAGAGAAGCAGTTAAACAATTCTTTCTACCCAGCTGCAACTATAACACATATTTCCAGTATGACAAGATATGCATTAAAGGCCAGAAGTAGCCTCGTGTCAATGTCAACCAATAGCTATCTAATTGGATTTAAGGCTCACTCAACAGGAGGAAAATCATGCCTGGTACTGGAAACCGAGCCAGCTTTGTGGGACGAGTGAAGTCATGGACCATAGAAAAGACTCTATTACTGCCATTTTGTTAGACCAGCTTACTTTCTTACTATATTCTAAATCTTATCTTTATACTGTAGATAGGTGCAATTATCATCGATCACCAAAGAAGCTTCTCTTTACAGTTGATAAAGACCATTTCAGAAAACCATAACTGGACACAAGGCAGAGATAAACAGACTTGGGTAGCTAAGCCCAAATATTTAAATCACAGCTCATATATCTATGGAACAGGAAACATCAAGGAAGAGTATGAAGAAAGACTTTAAAAGCCAGAATATCAGGAAATATGTTTGAAACATTTTTTCTATAAGCAAGATTGGCATAAATAAGACTGAAGCAACCAATGGAGACATTAACATAGAAGGGGGAAATTTCACAGGATTCCATCCCAAGACAAAGAACTACAAGTTACTACTAACTGTTGAAAGAATTCTCCCAGGGATGAGCCTCCTATTCGCTGTCAGTGCACAGCAGGCAGCTTTGAAATCATACAATAAAAATGAACTCTGCAGGCTCCTCTCTCTCTCTCTCTCTCTCTCTCTCTCTCTCTCTCTCTCTCTGTCTCTCTCTTCCTCTCTTTGTCGCTCTCTGTCCCTGTTTCTCTGTCTCTCTCTCTGTGTGTGTGTGTGTGTGTGTGTGTGTGTGTGTGTGTGTGTGTGTGGTTGGACTACTCATTGGGTCACCAGCTCACAAATAACAACACAGAGATTTACTGTTAGCTATGAAAGCTCAGCCTTAGCTTAGGCTTGTCCCACCAGCTCTTTTAACTTAAACTAACTGGCTTTTATTAATGTAAGAGAGGTATAAAAGGGGTTAATTAGGAGGGGATGGAGGAATGAAAGAGAAGTGATATAATTCCATTTTGATTAAGAACGTTTAACATACTAAGAAAACATACTGAATATTAACTTCTATCTACAAAAGTGCAAAACCAAATTTTTTAATTATATATAGTTTCATAAAAGTGTGTGTGTGTTATATAGTTTCATAAAAGTGTGTGTGTGTTTGTGTGTGTGTGTGTGTGTGTGTGTGTGAGAGAGAGAGAGAGAGAGAGAGAGAGAGAGAGAGAGAGAGAGAGAGAGAAAGAGAGAGAGAGAGAAAGCAGAATTAGATTGTCTAGGAAGATAGAGCAGGCTAACTGGAGTTTTGGAAAAAGAGAAGAGGTGGGTGTGATGGGAAATATGCTCAACATACAATATGTCCACAAATAAAAGTTTAAAATAATTTATTAATGAAAATATTCATAATTATAGTCAAGAATAACTACATGTATATTTCATAGGAGATGTTTAAGCCTCCTCCTTTCTCCATTATGTATCTTTGCCCACCAGCAACAGATGTTCCCACTGCATAGTCATATAATGTTTGATAAAGCAGCTGAGAGTTCAAGTTCCTTCAGGGGCCACGCAGGGTGCTCCTGAGCCCTGTTGTCTTTTGATGAAGCTACCTCTACAGTAGGATGCATTTCTACAGTAGCATGTAAAAAATATCATGGCAAAGCGAGTGGAGGGTATAATTCCAGAGCACAGATGTACAGACACAAGCTCAGAGATCTCAGAAGCTTTCCGAAGAAGTCCCAGCTAGCTGAAAGTGGGAAAAACAAAAACAAGAAAGATGCATTCAAATCAGGGAGTCCAAGTTTAAGTTTCTTCCTTTGTTTCTTGATGCCTACTGTGAACTAAATATGGGTGATTCCCTGAAATTCAATGTTAAAGTCATTACCACCACAGTGAAGGCAACAGAATGGCAAACTGTCAGGGAGGAATTAGAACAAAGTATTTGAACCCTCAGGAAGGATAAATGCCTGAAGTATTTGAACCCTCAGGAAGGATGGGTGCCTGTAATCCCAACTACTTGAGAGGAGGAGCCAGGAAGACTAGAAGTTAGAGAGCAAACTCGGGTGGGGCCCTGTCTCAAAAAAAAAATGTTCGAAAAGGATATTGCTCAGTGGCAGAGTACTTACACAGCATGTCTGA
Source organism: Microtus ochrogaster (assembly GCF_000317375.1). Lineage (NCBI taxonomy): Eukaryota > Metazoa > Chordata > Mammalia > Rodentia > Cricetidae > Microtus > Microtus ochrogaster. Next base: position 28,793,222 of record NC_022028.1, on the reverse strand, counting down.
GGTCCTAGGTTCCAGCTGGGGCACTGAGAGAGAAGAAAAGAAAAGGGAAAAAGAAAAGAAAAAGAGAAGGAAAAAGAAAAAGAACTAGAACTAGATTGTTATCTTGTCAAAGCGACAACAGAGAGCCCCTTGCCTATTTTCACTCCATGGGAGCAGAAAAGAAGACCAACTGTCTGCAGTTCAGAAGTGGGTCTTCATCAGAACCCAGGCATACCAACATCCTGACCTTAGAACTATGTTCTGGCAGTATGGTATGATGAGCAGTGACACAATACCCCTAAGGAGAAGGCTCATTCACCAGCCCCGAGCTTTGCAGATGAAGCCATCCTCCCCTGCCAGTTCCTCTTCATGTGAGCTAGCATGACCTCTGTCTCACGCCCACCTCAGATTCAGCACGAGAAACCAGAATTGAAAGTGATCCTGCTCCTCCCAATAAGGTGCTAGTTTAAGGTTGCCTCTTTCACCGCCGAGCTCTACTGAGATACAAAAAAAATAGAGTTTGTTGTTCTACGTTGACACTTTGCTGCTTGATTCAATCAAGAATTTTACAATTTCAGTTGGTCCTTTGCGTCAAAGAACCTGAATCATCAACTAAAACAACTAATAATTCTTGAAAGCTGACAGGTGAGGAGGAAACTGAAGAATAATACAGTAGGAGCCATGTAATCTAATTCCAGTTACTTTGAAGAATGAGAAATTTATGACCTACTTTTGGGAGGGAAAAAAAAAAAACCCTAATGCTGTCTGAGGAAAGCAAATGAACACTAAGGGTTATAGCAGCTACTGTGGGCTAATATTTTATGTTTATCCTTGTAGAATACTTAGAAAATTTCATGTTAAAAGTCTTTCATATTAATACACACATTGTGTGAGTTTATTAAAGCAAGATTAATAAGAAATCTATCATAAACATATGCCTGCATATTCTGCATGTGATACTTTGTCTCATCATATTGACTTTGCTTGAGTAAAATCAAACAAATCTTATATCTACTACTGAATCATTTGGGGAATTTGTCCAAGATTGCTAAGAGCATAAAGTCAATGTGATGATAGCAGTGGTCCTTACAGACCAAGTAAACTGTCCTCTTGACAGCTGGTGAGAAGAAAGGGTGGTATCTGTGTTAGCTAGAGGTGTGGACACGGGAGACCAGATGTATCCACATGGCAGGTCAGCAAGGTCACTCTGCTCAGCTGGTGGCTCATATTAGTAGCATTAGAGAAAATATTTTGCTTCCTCAGAGGTACATTGAAAGTGTTTAATAAATTCCTTGGTTTCATTTCCTTAATTACTTAAACAGAATAGCCCACAGCAATCAAGAAAGAAATCAAAACAATGAAGTGTGATTTCACTAAGATATGATTTGTTTGTAAAAGAATATTATCAGAGCAATGAATAAGAGTATATTTGCTAAGACTCCATCCAACAAAGAAAAGCATACAGAGTATATAAAGAACCCTAGAATTCAACAATGTAAAAACAGGCAATTGAAATCAGAATTGGGACTTGGGCAAAGAACTTGAATAGCCCGTGTGTGCGTGTGTGTGTGTGTGTGTGTGTGTGTGTGTGTGTGTGTGTGTGTGTAGACAGATGCTTATGTAGGGACTCCAGGAGAGTATATTTGCTAAGACTCCATCCAACAAAGAAAAGCATACAGAGTATATAAAGAACCCTAGAATTCAACAATGTAAAAACAGGCAATTGAAATCAGAATTGGGACTTGGGCAAAGAACTTGAATAGCCCGTGTGTGTGTGTGTGTGTGTGTGTGTGTGTGTGTGTGTGTGTGTGTGTAGACAGATGCTTATGTAGGGACTCCAGGTGAAAATACCATGAGCTACTACTTCATACCCACCATGATGGCTATTATTTAAAACAGAAAATGACAAGAGTCAGTAAGCTTAATAGGAAACTAGAAGTCTTATGCCTTGTTGATGGGAGTCTAAAATGGTGCAGCCTTTCAAGAAACAGGAAAGTGAAACAAAAAGATGAAACATGGCATTGCCATAGAATCACACTGTTCCATTTCTGGGTAACTAAACAGCCAAAATAATTGAACTCAGGAATGCAACCTACATGCGTACTCCATTGTCCATAACAGCATTATGTACAGAAACTTACAGGTAGAAACAACTTTCATGTCCTCAGTGAAAGAGTGAATTAACAGGTTCCTTAAAATAAAACGAAGTGATGATTGCACAATATGGGTAGAATTTTAGAACGATTATGCTATGTGAAATAGATCTATCACAAACAGACAAATATCTAATGGTTTCACTTATATGAGATGCCTAGAGAAGTCAGGTTCATAGAGAGCTTGTGTTTGAAATGATGAGTAGGCTCTGTGAACGGACAGTAGTGATGATGGGTCACACAGCACTGCAAATGCTCCCAACATACCAAAATGTCACTCAAACCATGACCACACTAAGAGTGAGGACATGCACGTTCTACCACTACTTAAAGAAATCATTTAAACAAAATGAAATACACAGGGCTTCTTCAGGATGCTAAGAGACTTATAACCGCTTTGTTTGTCCTTTAGGACTTAGTGCTCGAGGGAATAATTCGGGGTTAGATTGTAGAATACAGGTTTCTTATTTCAATTATGAAGCAGTTTTACTATCCAGCTTTCAACAATGTGAACTTCGCATAACCAAATGGAAGAAATGCAGCGGCAGAACCGAGAAGAAAGAAAAGCAAAATAAGACAGGGAGGACATTAAACATTTCAATTATAAAATTAGCCTTTGTTTGCAATTTATGCTTTCTCTTAGGACAATTATACATAACAAAATCAATAAGTAAGACTACAAGGTAAAAATGACAGAATTTTTTTTAAAGTATCTGTGTGTCATCAGGCAAAATAACCCTACACAGCAGCTGTTCCTACTTGTAGACGTGTCACTGGGCAAGGGTTCTTTCTACACAGTGGTGTACTCCTTAAAGAACATGTAGTGTGAATATCAATTTTCTCTCCAAGTCACGAAAAATAGAGAAAAGAAAATTGAAAAAAAAAGAACATAAAAATAACTTAGCAATAAGTGCACGCCTGGAAATAATGGAGCTGTCATTAAAACTTGGCTCTTGTAAAATTGAAAGCTCCACATCCTCTCTGCTTCTCTATACTTCTTACTAGACATGCTAAATTTACAAGAATCCCTCCTCCAGTTCGTACCACTCCCAGATCTGATCCACCTCCTCCTCCTGACCTGCACAGAGGCAACGTGGAAACCCACATATGAGCATCGTCTCTGTATAAACATTTGGCAGCTGGCAGAAAGTACAAGAATGCAGCGCTTCTCATCTGCTGACACAGGGTCCCACCAACCTAGCTTGGCAAGCCCCCATCTGAACTAGTGGATGTCAGTGTGTGCGCCTCTTTGGATAAGATTGGCTCCTTTATGAAGATGTTTGAGGAATAGACTTTGCTGGGACCTTGGAACCATCCACCTCTGGTCTCAAACCGCAAGTGGTTGTGTCTTTCACTCCCAACAAACAGCAAAACGACAAGAGCAGCACAACCACACAATCCTCTGCCTTGCTGCTATCTCTGAATACTTTTGCCCCTTGCCTGGCCTTTGAAAGAGGCAGGTTGGAAAGCCTGGAAATTCAAAGCAATTGCTATACTCTGGAAGATCAGCCAAGGTAGTAATAATTGAATGTCCCCTAGGTGTGCCAACACCTCCCCCAGGGAACCTGCCTCTCAAAATAGAGCTGCCGGTTCAGACAAGTTCCCTTCATCCTAAAATAGTGCTATTTTTACCAGTTCTAGCAAGAGTGGCAGCTCTGCTGATTTAGCGTCAGTGCAGACTGGGAGGACCCTTTGCTTTTGAAGTTGAAGGGTTGCATGCTATTCATTGCTGCAAGGGTCTTTAATCACTAGATGTGCTGTGCAGCTTCTGTTTTGAATGTTTTGATGACATAAAAACACTTGAGTTCCTGTTCTGTAGCTGCCCAGAGATGAAAACTCCCAAGTTTTCTATTCACACAGACTTTATCATTCTCTTTGGGCCCATCACATGGGAGAAGTTGGAAGTTCCCCTTGATGGTACTGTGGGGGCATCTTAAATGCCTTGGGCTTTTGCATGCCATTGTTGCTCTTCCTTCCTACCCATTAAAGGAAATTCCAGGCCGGGCGGTGGTGGCGCACGCCTTTAATCCCAGCACTCAGGAGACAGAGGCAGGTGGATCTCTGTGAGTTTGAGACCAGTCTGGTCTACAGGACTGGCTCCAGGACAGGCTCCAAAGCCACAGAGAAACCCTGTCTCGAAAAACCGAAAAAAAAAAAAAGAAAAAAAAAGAAAAAGAAAATTTCACTTTACATCTTTGCATCATTTTTCCTTTGCATCCTTAGCTTTATATTTTAAACAAATGTATATGAATGATATGCCCAGTCAGAGTAGGCATTTTGCACCCTCCTAGATCTGAATGACATCAGAACTATGATATTAAAAAAAAAAAAAGCCCACATAGTAGGAACTGAAAAAGAAAGCAGGGATGATTTTCTTACAAGTCTTTCTTTTTCTGGTCCCTCCACATGATGGACTACAGGGCTTTATGCAATATGAAGCATCTTGTCTCTGGGCTTTCTAGGATGCGAGGATATTGGGTACAATGATAACAAAATAACAAAAGCCAAGCATCCTCCACTTGTCACTACCAATTTCTAATTAAGCTCTTTGCCATAATCCCTCCCAGCAGATAATACCATGCCTGTCACTTTCCTCCCTGCCCTGTCACACACAGCTTGATTTATGAGGCCACTTCTGCTAAGTGAATGCTTGGTACAAAAGCACAGCCGAGCCAGTCAACCACAGGCACAGTGGCAGAGTGTATATGTCTCGGGCAGGAGCAACAGGACATACCCTCTGGGCACTGTCTATGTCCGTACCGAGTCCAAGCACACACCTTCACTGTTGTCACATTTACCGGCGTCACCGCACTTAAAGACCAGAGGTCGGAGTCTCCAAGTCTCCTCTGATGGCAGGTGCACAGCAAGCTGAGAATTCAGCTACCTGTGGAGGTGAGGGGCTGAACCAACATAACAACCCAGTGATGAGGAGTGGTGAGCTGAAAGTTCCCAGCTGCTCTCCCAGATGGAGGAAATCAACAAACATGTAGGTGGCTACGCGGTTCAGGGGATGGGGTTGGGGAAATCTCTGTCCGGCTCCCTCCACCAATGTCCTCCTCTATTCACATGCATGGTGAATGCCAGCAACCGGAATTGTGGGTTAACTGCAAAGAAAATATGACAAGGGTGTAGGAAAATAGTGGGAGAGAGAAAAGGAGAAGAGGAAAAAATGAGAGAAGGGAAGGGAAAGGGCTGAAGGGAAAAGAAGGAAAAAGCTGAGAGAGGGGAGGGAGGGGAGGAGAGAGATGAGAGCTCTCTTTAGAATGGGTTGTAAAATGAGGAGAAACTAATTAGTAAAAAAGCCAAGTTCACATTTAGACAAATTACAGCCTAGGAAGGCCGTATGTATTAGAGCTTCATGAAACTTACACTGAGGGAGAGAGATGGTAACAGGGACGTAAGAGCAGGAAAGGTTAGTAGGAAAGCGTAAAGCATTTTATGAAGCAAAACCTCTCTCTCTCTCTCTCTCTCTCTCTCTCTCTCTCTCTCTCTCTCTCTGTCTCTCTCTCTCTCTCTGTCTCTCTCTCTCTCGCCAGCATTGCAGTGGTCAGCATTGCAGAACCCAAATAATAACAAAAGGGTCTACCCCCGCCCCACTCCCACACGAAATACTGCCCTCCTCAGTTGCCAAAGCATTTCAAGGGTTGCTTCACCCTGCCCCTTTTGAATTGTTGAATTGTTATTTATGCAAAAGTGCTGTTTCACGATATTTCAAACTACTGTATTTCAGACCTGGCTATAGAGAGATCAGCCTAGGGTCTGCAGAGCAGTGAGGTTGTGATACAAAGGGTGGCAGCTTTTGTTTGTGGCGGTCTCAGAAGGAAGGAGCTGTCACAAGGACAGACCTTTAATGAAAAGAACTCTGCTCTGCAACCAGGAGAACTGGCCACTGGATGATCCTTTCTGCCCACAAACTAGGCACTGAGTTTCCTGGTCACAGCTTGGAGTTAGGACTCCAGCACCTCAGATTCTATTTCTGTTCCTCCAACTTGGATCCACCATACGTGCAAATGCTCTTCATTTTTCTCTCCTTCATCTCCATGATCTCCAAGATCCTTTGTACATTTAGTATAAAATAACACATACTTTATTTTCTGAACAAAACATATGTTAATAAATGTATATATGCACTTACAAGTATATATATGCATATATATTCACACACATGTATATACACTTCTTTTTCTCCAAATAAATCCCACTCTTCACATTTGCCATCTCAATGCCAGCCATTCGATGCCAGGTGTTCAGTCTTTCATCCAACACATATTTCCCCAGAGCCTGCTTGATGCTAGGCACTGTGATTAGCTGCATGAAATTGAAATGAGTACAACCCAGAATGTGTGTTCGACGATGTCAAAGACAGCACTCCACATTTTGTTGTTCAAGGAGGTATCCTTTTTTTCCCAAAATGTTCCTATCCGAAGCCTTTGTGCTTAAGGAGCTGTTTCTGTTTGGGGCCTTTTTGCCCAATGCATTATATTAGAGTGACTCCAAAATTAAATACAAAATGAATGTTTTAATACAAAAATGAATGTTTTATATACACATCCAAATAATCTGAGGCAGGTATAGAATCCTTTCAGGATCAGTCATTGTATACTAGACCAGGACTATTCAGTCCATCTTAAAGAACACTGAGCACTGAAATAGTTTTGGGAAAGGAGAATTTGTTCATAAATTGACCAAGAGTGAAGGGGGGAGACCTGAGTCGTAGGCCATCTTTTTTGTTTTAATTAATTTCTCTATTTTTTTTCTCCATACCAACCATAGTTTCCCCTCCCTCCTCTTCCTGGCCCCTCCTCATGCCCATACTCCTTCTCTGTCTCCACTCAGAAGGGGTAAGTGGAAAGGTCATGAATAAAGCAGCAATATGGTTTGGGAAAGGTGACCTCAGAGAACAGTACCTGTATAAACTCATCATTAACCACACATTCACAAAATATGGGCAGCAGCATGGGCTGAGGGTGGAATGTTAGCCTCCTGAAGTCAAAAGTCATGTGCACAGGCCCAGGTGAAGTCAGTGGTTTGAACAAGACAGCCTTCTAATCTCTGAAGAGTAGCCTTATCCACCATCATCCTAACCCACACGAGAAGCCTCATCTTCAATAAGGCCAGTGTAGGGTTAACAATGGACTGCTGGGTTCCCGGACCCCCACTGTCAGGGATTCCTAAAATCATAGGGTCAAGGTAGGGGGTTCATTTAAACTTCCTCTCAGCCTCAGTTCAACTCTTCTTGGTGACATAAGAGTAAAGAAAACTCTTCTAGCTGCACAACTCATGAAGTTTCAGATTTTGGAGCGTTTCCGGTTTGAGATGCTTGTGCCTGGCTAAGCAGTGGGTTGTGGGAGGTGCTGAGTCCCAGATGGCAGGTGCTGGGAAGTGTGTGGAGGAAAAGTGGAGACTCTCACTTTCCAGGGAGTCGGGAGAAGATCCTGGGAAAGATGAGAAGAAATGAGGGACGACTTTCTGTTCCTCCCCCTCAGCACCATCTGGCCCAGCCTGCACTATTGCTGGCAATTCCCCACTCTGTCCCCCTCAACTTCTCCCAGCAGCCTGCACTGGGCTCTGCTGAAACGGTGGCGTGAGAGAAGCATAGGGTCTGCTGCCCACCGACCCCTGCAGAGTGCTACCCAATAGTCCTTGTTTACAATGGTACAGAAGCAATGCTCCTTCAGTGGTACAGAAGCAGTGCTCCTTCAGTGGTGCAGAAGTGGTGCTCCTTCAGCAGAAACTATGCCTCAGAGTTTGAATTGGGATATTTTCCTGCATTAGCAATATCTGACCAAACTCTCCTCACTCTGGGCAGGGAAGTAATGGCAGCAAACAGACCACACGGCTGATGGTCATGGGGGTAACAGCCTGCATTGACTGTGGAGAAAAATCCTGCTCCTCCAGGGGTGCTGGAGGCTAGATGTCTCAGTTGTGGGTTTCAGTTACGTTCTCAACTGACAACTGGGGTCACTAGGACAAAAATTTTTCATAAGTCAAACAACGCCTGAACTAAATAGTTCCAAGGTTCAATGTAGAGGAACTATACCCCTGGGTGCTTAGCGGAGAGCTAAAATACAGCTACCTCAGCAGTGTCTCCAATGTCTCGTTGTTTTGTAGTTTATATTATGCCGTGCAAGTCACCTTTTCTTTTCTTGAAAAGTGTTGAATAAACATGAAGATCAAGTACAAGTCACGCTGACATAGTGACTTAGCCAACCCAGTTAGAGAGAACCCTGTGGTGGCCAATCCCAGAAGCCCAGGATGTCCACATAGCTTTATTATTAGAGGGAATTCTCCAGAGAAACAGATCCAGTAGGAAGTACACATAGAAAAAGAACTTTCTCTTAAGAAATGGATGGAAGAATTCTGGAAACCAGAAAGTGCAAGCACTGTAGGTTAAGGTATCATGTAGGAGACCCAACAGAGCCCATGATCTAGTTCAATCCAATCTACCTGCTGATGGAATTAATATTCTGCTGGAGGAAATAAATTCTTCTTTTGATTCCAGCCTTTAGCTGATTTTATATGGCACACCCACCTTCTAGAGGGCTTTACTGAAAGAAGCCTTTATGCATGAGAAACACCTAGTATAATGTTTAACCACCTATCGGGGCACCATCACCCAGTCAAGTCAACATATAAGATTAGCCATCAACATTCTAGGACCTGTACCCTTCTTGGGAAGAACCTGGAGACTATTGATTTTGCCATGCATGGTACTCAGCAAGCCGTGAAAGTAGAAGCTATGGTTGCACGTTGCTAAGGAAAGAGGGAATACAGGGTTCTCAATGAAGCATCGTCATATAGAAATTTTAAGTCACCCATGATATGAGGCAGTAATAAGGTGTAATTAAGTTTAACTGTTGACCTTCAAAAGTAAAGTCCTAAAAGCGCAGCTTCAGCAAAAGTTTCTTCCCCAAGCCGGCAAGTGTTGGAGGTGCTTTTCTTCCCTTCCCAGGAGCAAATGAACAGCAAACAGCAAAAGAACAGTAAGAAAAACAGGGCTGAGAAGGGTTCCCTACTGTGTGAAGCTGAGAGCTGGGGTCCTCCTTAAGCTCTTCCCTTCTAAAATGTATACTTTCTACGCCACTTCTAACTCCTAAGGAAAAGGAAGTTTTCTAGGGTCAGTCATCTCTGATGGCACATGTGTTGTTCCTGGGTTCTACAGACTCTTTAGAGGAAAGGGCAGAATGGTTTTCCTGAGGCACTTGGAATATGTTCAAACCTGTTCTCACCAAGATAAACTTCCTGCACCCTGTTTAGGATGTGGTGACCTCCCATAACGTGTTTCCATGGACCACAATCTAGAACCTTCTCCTCTTGCATGGGGAGGACCCACTGAATGTGTACTGATTCTCCTGAACAACATAGCAGGTGGGGCCCCACACATACCCTACACATACTCAGAATGACTCCCTTAAGGTGCCTAGTCCTTTCCTGTTGATTCAAGTGGAGTTCCTAGTGAGCTAGTCCTTTCACAAAGCTCAGGATTTGATGTTCATCTGTGTTTACTATGCATGTTGCCCTGGGTTCTACCCGCAAACACCACCAGTGTTAAATAACAGCCACTATATGTGTCCGTGTGTCTGCACACTACAGTATTCCAAGTATAGAAGACTATTTCTGGTAATGAATTTCCTTAAGATTTATGAGACCCTCAATGTATTATGCCAGCAATAAATAACTGTCTTTATAGCCCAAACACAGTGAAGATCTCGCTTATAGAAAGATTACTTATCCCGAGGCAAATAGCATGCCTTTCACGTCGGAGTGGAGTTTGCCAATGTAAGTTCATATTTCCAGGACTGCCACAAGCTGTAGGAAATGTCATCATTGCAGTTAAATTGATCTTCAGTGCCCTACCCAAGAACTAATGCTTTGGCCTTTGTGTTTACCCATCTAGTGCATAAAGTCACCCAGTTCTGCTCAGGCAAAACTGATTCATTTCCCAAGAATAAAATGAGTTTACAGTTTCTCCTGAACTACAGATCAAAAAGTGACGTTGTGTATTTACAGCGTGTCATGTACTGTTATTCTCGGCCATGTTTTGAAGCTTTTAAAAACCCTCAGAACATCAACAGTGAGCCAGACAGGTGTCAACAAGATTCTGAACCCTCCTTCCACAAAAGGGATGCAGAGTCTGACTTCAGACATGGAAGGCAAATGGTGGGCATTGTAAGAGAGCATGGGACTGCTCACAAAGACCGTCTTCCTAAGTTACACTTGGAGAACCTCTTCTGAATGTCTGAGATTCCAATGTTTCCAGGGGTTTCATATCAGCTTTTCACTCTGTGTCTACAGGTGATGAGCTCCAGAGACCCCCAATGATGCTAAGGCCCAAGGATGCTAAAGTGTCTTCCTTAAAGTGTACAGATCTGAAAGCTAAATGTGTATTGAACAGTGAGTCTTGATGTGGATGCCTTAAAGCATAGCTGCCACTCATAGAGCAGAGCCTTAGACCACGTGGGATGACTAGCTGATCAGGCAGATGAGCTGCAGAAAGGTCCAGCAGCTAATATCTCTTTACAGAATTTTTCTGTGTATTATCTGCTCAAATAAAAGAATAACAATTGGTTGTTTCTATTTTTAAAAGTTGTAATAACTGATCTGGGGTATACCTCAGTGGTAAAGTGTATACCAATCATATGTAAGTTCATTCCCCAGCGTCTAAAGAGGTAAAATGATACAGTAGAAAAAAAAAAAAAAACTAAAGAGGCAGAGAATCTCAGTTATTCATTCTTTTACTCCTAAGCTTATCAAAAGATCAGATCAGGGATGGGTAAAGGGAAGCCCCCAAACTAAATCCAAGCCAGCTACCTGCATTCATGGCCTTTAAGAAGACAAACACATATTTACATTTTTAAATAATACAAATATTTCATAAGTGAGATTCCACCAGAATAGAAGAGATCCAGTGTGTGTACATTGGCAGGGCTTGCTGTGACAGCAAAATGAGCAGTTGCTAGAGACCGTAACCCCAAATCCCAAACAATTTGGACTGGCTGTGATCATCATTGCCAACTCAACTGGATTTACAGCTCCTCCGTGCCACACCTCTAGCATGTCACCGGGTTTCCAGAGAGGGTTGATTGAGGACAGGAGAGCCACAGTGAATGTAGGTGGAATAATCCCTGTGGTCCCAGACTGAATAAACAAAAGGGAAAACATTAGGAAAACAGCAAAGCAGGTGACTTCCTGACTTACAGATGGCGAGCTGCATCACGCCTTTACCACCATAGGTGACAAGGTGGTACTGCTTTGACCTCCATATGGATTACAGCCTCACACTGTTAGCTGTAGTAAACCCTTACTTCCTTGGGTGTGTTTTGACAGGTAGTTTGTCACAGTAATTAGAAAAGCAACTAAAACACTGACCTTGACTTGCCAAAAAGAAGTGCCATCACTTTGCTAATGACTCTGAGAGGTGTGCCATGGTGGCAGTGGGGAGCAGAGGAGCTCACATTCTATTCCCGTGCATCAGGAACTTGGGAAAGTGCTCTGCATACTTCATTTTTCAAATGGTCTCCAAGGTAACTGAGATAAACAGTCTTACATCCTGGCAAATATCACCTCCTCTTCCTTCCTATGATATTTGCATCATTTAGTTTTTCCAAACAGGCTGATCCTCGTAGACGGTGAAATCCTACATGAGTCACGCATGCTCAGCTTCATCAACAGCATCTCTGTCCATGAAGAGTCTGACTCCTTAGGAGGGGTGTGTAAGCTTGGAAAAGATTTAGAGATTTATGAATATGGCTGGAGAGACGGTTCTAAAGCCAGTAACCAATTCCTAAGTGTTTGAGCTGCTTCCCAGCTCTGCCCATACCACAGAGTGAGTGGCTGGCCCCTAGCAACAGTCTCAGGTTCTGAGAAGTTATTTAGAGATTCAGATCAAGAGCATGGTGTATCATGCTATGCAACAGATTATTTGGTGACACATTCAACATGCAACGCAACATATATTTTTTTCATCTTATATACCCATATACTAATTAATGCACAGCACAGCTCCTTAGAATTGCATAAGACTGCACCTAGGGTGTGAGCTGGGCCTGGTGTGTGTCCTCTAAACCTTAGAGCTTTGTGCCCCGTACCTATAGCAGTTGGTTAAATCGCTTCCTTGTGACTTGATCACAGCCTTTATAAGGTCAGCAAAACAGAGGTTACTGCCTATTAACTATCTTTTAAAAAGTTAATTAGGTGATGGCCAACAAGAATACTTACCATTTAACACAAAATCAACTGACGGGGGCCTTACATCTGAAAATGTCTTCTACTTTTTGGCCCTGCATGTGAATTAAAAATACAGTACAAGGGGACTGGAGTGATGGCTCAGTGGTTAAGAGCACTGACGGCTCTTCTAGAGGACGCTCATTCAATACCTAGCACCAACATGGCAGTTGGCAACTGTCCGTAACTCCAAGATCTAGCACCCTCACACAAGCAAACATGCAGGCAAAGCACAAAATAAAAATAAATTTTAAAAATATATTCAGTACACTTATGACTCTATCACACTAGCTGTAGAAATTCAAGACTTTTAAAACTAAACAAGTTCAGGAAAATTCTAACTTTCTGTCTCTTCACTAAAACCAAGATGATCATGAGGAAGGAATCTAGCACTTTGTCGTCAGCACAGAAGGCATTGAGACCACAGGCGATCAGAAGGAACTAGCCTTCGTAGACAGTACTTCCGTTCTCAGCGGCTTCTCACCCAAACGATGAACCAGCTGAAGTCCTTACATTCCCATCACTCGTGACTCTATGTCTAATGCACTGTGGATGTGACCATTTCTGTTTTCAGCCCTTCATCTCAATAATAATGTGTAATCTCAAAACCCTATATTCTCTAATAAACACATCACCTGGGAAAACACTAAATAAACAAGAGAAATAAATAACACCATCCATCAAATGGACCTAACAGATAGCGACAGAATATGTCATGCAAATACCAAAGAATACACACTGTACTTAGGAGCTCCGTGGAAGTTGCTCCAAAATCAATCACATACTAAGATACAAAACAAATCACAGCAAATATGGAACATTTATGATAAATTCATGTATCCTGTTGGACTACAATGTTCTAAAGATCAAAAGAAAGGAATTCAAGAAAATCTCTAGTAATTAATTACAAAAATTCATGGAATTAAACAACACACTACTAAATAATGACTATGTCAAAGAAAAAATTCAAAAGAAATTTCTTTTCATTCCTGGGAGTAAATGAAAGTCAAAACACAACACAGACACATACACACACATGTACACACATACACACACACACACACACACACACACACACACACACAAACCATCTTGGATATCTCAAAAGCAGGCATGAGAGGGAAATTTATAACTCTATAACTTATATCAAAATGAGCACAAATAAATGACTTCATGATACAACTAAAAACTTTGTAAAAAGTAAAAACCAAGTCCAATTCAATACATGGTAAAAATGATAAAACTCAGAGTACACATTGAACTCTGAGTACACAGAGAAACACAGAAAACAATACAAAGAATCAACAAATCGAAGAACTGGTTCTTTGAAAAGATTGAGAAGAAGGACACACTATGTCCAGATAACAAAAAAAGGAGGAGGAGACCTGGTGTTGGTCATTCATTCATTCACTCAGTCATTTATCTATCTGTTGTCAATTTGACGCAGCTGGGAGCATCTGACAAGAGGGAATCACAACTGTGGAAATGCTCTCATCAGAAAGCTCTGAAGGCAAGCCTGTGGGCTATTTTCTTAATTGATAATTGATAAGGAAGTGCTCCACCCATTGTGCGTGGTACCCTGGATGGGCAAGTGGTTCATTAGCATACACAAAGGAAACAGCAATCCCAGAGGAACAAGGCAGTGAGCATTCCTCCAAGGCCTCTGCCTCTGGTCCTGTCTCCAGATTTTTTCCATGAGACCCTCTGGTCCTGACTTTTCTCTATGATGAACTAGACCTATACTAAAATAAATGTTCTCAAGTTGCTTTTGGTCATGATGTTTTACCACAGCAATGGTAACCAAACTAAGATAAGACCCAATTTAAAAGAATTTGAGATGCCTGGGAAAACACTACAATGCACATCAAAGAAATTCAAAATATTATAAAGGAACTTTACAAACCTGTATTCATTTAATCAAGTAAAAAGCTCATACAAAATGAAGAAATTTCCAGATTCACCCAAACCAATGAAGTTAAGCCAAAAAAGAGATAAATAATTTAAGCAAACCTGTAGCAAATAATGAGGTTAAAACAGTAATAAAAGTTTTCTGACTGAAAAAAAGCTCAGGTCAGGTCCACATGAATGCACAGAAGCTAAGTTTTAAAGATGATCTACAGCCAAACTTCTTAAAGCATTAAAAAATACAGAAGTCAAAAGAACTTTCCTTTCCATAAAGCTAGTAGCCTAATAAAAAAAACTACTAGATTATCACACACACACAAACACCCACATACACAGAATTATAGGCCAATATCCCTAAACAAAAGGTAAACATAAGTGATAACAAACATTGAAGGAATTAACATACTAGCATACACGATTTCAAGTTATATTACAGAGTTAAAGTAATCAAAACATGCATGCAGATCAATGGACCAAAAGAAAAGGCTCAAAAATGACTGCAATTAATTACAGCCATCTGATATTTGACAAAATGCCAAAAATACAACAGTGGAGAAATGACAGCATCTTCAACAAGTAGAATGATGGAAACTAGAGGCCCAGACTTGGAAGAATGAAACTAAACCTGTATCTATCATCCCGCACAGAAATCAACTCCAGATGGATCAAAGACCTCAATTTGAAAATATAGATCACAGATCTGAACAGAGTGTTCTCAAACAAAGAAATAAAACTGGTTAAGAACTATCTGAAAAGGTTTCCATCGTCCTTAGCAGTTAAGGAAATGCAAATTGAAACTACTTTGAGATTTCATCTTGCTACAGTCAGAATGACTAAGATCAAAGAAACAACAGACAACAAATGCTGGCATAGTCATAGAGAAAGGGGAATATTAACTCATTGTTGGTGGAATTATAAACCGGTACAGTCACTGGGGACATCAATATGGAGAATTCTCAACAAGCTGAAAGAAAATTTGTCACAGGAGCCAGATCTTACACCCTTGACATTTGTGAAAAGGACAAGATATCCTGTTCTAGAGTTATCAGCCATATCCACTATCTCTCTCTTCACAATAGCCAGAAAATGAAAACAACTTAAATGTCATTCAGCTAATAAATGGATAACAAAAGTGCTGTGCATGTACACAATGGAATGCTATCCATTTATAAAGAAAACTGAAATCATGAGATGTGCATGGATGGAACTGGAAACTATTAGTCTAAGTGAGGTGACCCAGACCCAGAAACACAATCACTGTCAATTTCTTGTCAATTCCTAGTGCCAGATCTTTAGATTTGAGGATGTAGCCTGCAGTAGCCAAAGAAGCCTAGAAAGTAAAAATGGACCACATGGGAGAGGGAGAAGGAACTCTAGAAGGGAGGGTAGATCGGGCACAAGTGCTGTGGTAGTGAAAATGAGGAAGATGTGGGGGATTCTACCTGGGCAAAAACAAAGGAGAGTAACATAAAGGGAGGAAAGATGTATAAATAACACTGAGTATATTGGGAAATGCTGTAGGGAAACACATTATTTATAATCTCATCTAAGCACACACACAAAAACACAATGGATTTATGCCACGGGAGGTGACAATTTTCCCTTACCAAGAGCAATAAACTATTTAATAAAAACCAGTGCCAATCATGAAAAACTTTTTTGGAGTCACTGGTCATTGTAGCCTAAAGACTCCCAAAACAATATAAATCATTACCTTCATCCTTGGTTGCCTCCCAGAGCTTGAACGTAAGACCCTATTGCTAACTCGATATGTCATGTTTTGTTGATATCCATAGGAAGCCTGCCATTTTCTAAATAGAAATGGAGGAGAGGATTGCGAGAGGCAGAAGAAAGGTAGGGGAGAGACTGGAAGGAAAGGAAGGATGGGAAACTGCTCAGGATACATTTTGGACAGACATAGGAGTTAGAGCTATTGTGCTGCAACTGACCTTGAAGCCTCCTTCTTGAGCACTAATTGCCATTTGATCAGTAAATGCTATGCAAGGTGCCAAGGGGAAAAAGCAGTCAGTAGTGCTACCCAGCTCTAAAGCTTATAAATCACAATTTCTGGTCTAGACAGATATCCCCAATAGTGCAGTAGAGGCTCCTTTATCTTGGGGGTAACCAATAATTGCCTAGTTGGACTTGTGACCTACTCAATGGGAGGTACTGCAAGTTTATGTCTAGAACTGCAAGCCTAGACAACTATCCAAGGTTAGAGAAGCCATAGATTCTAAAGAAGAGCCTACTTCTTCCATTTTCATAACCCAATGTAATTTCCAACTGCATGCTAAGTACTCCTCCTTATAACACAGAAATAAGTGGCACTCTCGCACCTCATCAACAAAACTTCTGGCTGCAAAAGACTATTAAAAGGATTCACAACTAATCAAACTGTAAAAAATAATGATCATGGGGTATCCAGCTCCTTGACACATCCACAACAGAGCCCTCGGGTGTAGTAGCAAGGAAGAAAGGGTTTGAGTTGATGGGGAACCTCCTCCAGCCAATGGCCTTTGGGAGGCTGGACCAAGTTGAGGCGTGGCTTTTGAGTACCAAAAAGCTGCAGTCCTGCTCTGCTTGGCCTCTTCTTGTGAGCCACAGCTGGATGTTGAACCCCATTCCCATCACCCCGCTGTGATCTGTGAGTTCCCTTTTAACAAAGAAAAATCTTAGAATACTCTATTCGAAGTTAGACTGGGATTGTTTGACTCGCATTCACCCCATTTGATGTGTCCTGCCTCATGAGAAGATCCTAAAAGCCAGAAGACCAGGATACCTGCTGCAAGATAGTGTTTTCTAGGCAGGACAAGAAATCCACATCCATGAAATCTCAGCACTATGACTGTATAAACAAGACCAGTTCCAGTAACAGCTGACATGCCAAGGCTTATGAGGGCAAATTTACAGGACTACAACCTTAGATGAAGAGTTACAGGCAATCAGCAGCTGCTGAGACAGGGAGAATCAGCTTTCTCCAAGGATTGGCTCTCTGATAGGTTATCCAATCCAAAGTGATCAACCTTAAATATGTGTATATAAGAGTAACACTAAAGAGACTCAATATGATTTATGTGTGTCTGTGTGTGTGTGTAACAATAATAATTAAAGAAGTCACAATTTGAAAGAAAAAACAAAGCCACTTGGCTTGCTCCTTTGGAGTAGCAAAGGGGAGGGATAAGGACAGGAAACTCCTGTCCCACAGAAAGCTACCAACAAAGCAGCTTCATCCTGACTATTCTTTCCTTTCATCGTAATGACTAAGTGATTTGTTTTCTGCATTTTAAACCACTAAATGAGCAAAACCCACCTTAGATTTTAGAGATTTTAGAAAGGGATAGGTATGCCCAAGAGAACAGGGAAAATGCAAAGCCCTAGACTGCAATCACTAACTCCAGCATACTTGTGCCGCATGCAGAGTCTGCAGAGCCAGGTAGCTACGCTCCTTCTGAATCTTTCCTTCTTGAGTGCTGCTGATGGAGAATGTGTTCCAGGAAATAAGCGTCCTGTATTTCTCAGGGTGCTAATTGCCAACAGCTGTAATGCATCCAGGCACACACTGATGAGTTCAAGTCAGCCTGCAGCATGTTGTTAAAGATCTGGATACCTTTATAACTTCGCTTTTCGTCTGTTTCTCACCTGCTTCCATACTATTTATTAGGGACAGGGTTGGGGCATAAGCAGAACCACTCTACAACATAAATCCTGCTTCCCCATATGTCTCACTTTTCTTACTGTGATAAGATACCATGACCAAGTCAACTTAAAGAAGAGTTTATTTGGGGCTTACAGAGGGTTAGAGCTCATGGTTATCGTGGCCGGGTATGCTAGCAGGCAGGCAGGCATGGTGCTGGAGCAGTAGCAGGGAGCTGATAACTTGATCCACAAGTGGGAGGCAGAATACTAACTTGGAATGGGGCAAGTCTTGAAACCCCAAAGGCCACCTCTGGTGACATACTAACAAAGCCACACCTCCTAATCCTAGACAGTTCAACAACCTGGGGACCAAGTATTAAAACTTGTGAGCCTGTTGGAGCCATTCTGAGACAATCACACCATATTCACCTTTTGTGGTCAAAGTAACAAAGTCATTTCCAATAGGGGCTGTTAGGTGCAGAGAAGTCATGGATGGGCTTCTTGTTGCTCTAGCCTGTGTGATTTTCTTTCTCCTATCAATTTTCTCACATGCTTAACAGAATCAACAAATCAGCTTGGGTGAGAACTTTTTAACAAATGGACAAGCGAAGGGGGAAGGTTATGTGGTACTCCCCAGGCTCCCAGCATCAGGCATGAGACCAACAGACAGCCTTTAGACACATAACACTTCCAGAGAGGACCAGAACCAGAAACCTGATTTCCCCTGGTATTCTCTCTGGACCTGCTCGTCCAGAACGTCTAGCTAACAGTGATTTATCTTTGCTCCAATTTCTACTGTCTTCCACTTGAAGACGCCCGCCCCAGGAGGCTTGGATTTCCTGTGGAGGAAACGCCTAGAGCTGCAGTGACAAATAGGGTACTTACTTCTTTCCAAGGGGCTTATGTTTACACTGTAAGAAATAACTTTTTCAAAGAAGAGAATAAATCACGAGCACATTTTAGTCATCTCTGTTGACTATAGGTGTCAACAACGCGTGATTGAGGACCTTGTTTTCTCCCAGCCTGTTATGCTTCCTCCTGCCTTCCCCCAAAGCCTCCTTGGGGTTTGATTAGCCTGTGTGTTCATTTCAAATTACATCATGTCAAAGGCGGGCACCAGGAAGCACTGGTTTTTCTCACATGGAACTTTAAGCCACTTAAAGAGCTGGGCAGGAATCTATGAAGCCAAAGCTGCCTCGGTGACTTTCTAGCTGCTCCAGCCCCTTGCCTTCTGGTGTCCTCTTTGTCTGTGTCCTCATCTTCCTTTCACAGCTCCCAGACCTTCATGGTCTTAGAAACAAAGGACCTCAAGGTTTGCTGATTGATTTTCTTATGGTGGAAAAAGTAAATGAGATAGGTTAATTCAACAAATCTTTACCCAAGTCTTTTTTAAGAACCATAGATGTTCGTGGGCATGTACAAGTTCTGGGATATTTTGAGAGCCTAGAATAGTGTTTAACTCATGCTGATATGAGAAATCATTGCCCATGGTGTTAGCCTTGCACTGCCTGTACAATTCGCATTTGAATTGGGTCATGGGGAAATGTGACAAAGTGTCCTGAGCATTCATCTACATATAAATATTATATCTCTTCTTATATAGAGATATACATATATATCCTATGTATGTGTGTTTATATAAAGAGGTATGTGTTATCCAGGCTGTGGTGGTGCACGCCTTTAATCCCAGCACTTGGGAGACAGAGGCAGGCGGATTGCTGAGTTTGAGACCAGCGTGGTCTACAAGAGCTAGTTCCAGGAGAGCTGCACACTGTCCTGCTGTCGCAATTCTTTCTTGTTAGGGTGACTTCCTTTTCTTTTCTTATGATCTTTAACCACTTGAGTGAAGCCTATTCGCATTTAACAGCCTTTCCTAAATCTACTATATTAAGTCTCATCACCAAAAATTCCACTTTTATAGAAACTTCTAAAAATGATATTTGACCAAATATCTAGTTACCATACTCAGCAATGTAGACAAACAAAAATAACCATCTCAGTTCCGGAAGAAGGCCAGTGTGGGAGAGTTAGATTCTAAAATTTTTTCCACATTTTCTTCAGGAGAACTTCCAAATTTAGCAAGTCCTTGACTGTTTCTTATTGTTGCTGCTGTTATTTATTGTCATTCTTACAACAAAATTCCTGAAAGCTAAACATTTTCTAAAGAAAAGTTATTCACATTTGCTTATCTGACAATATAGAGGCTCGAAATCTAGAGTTGGACACACGCTATGATGAAGGCCTCCTGAGGTGCATGAGCCATATCCCTGTGGTAGCAGATGTGAGAGGGAGATCTCACACAGAGGGACAGGAAGCCAGAAAGCAAGGCGAATGCGTTAGTTCTTTTCCAAAATCTGTGCTTGAAATAAATATCCCTTAGGACAGCAGAGGCCTCCATGATCTAACCACTGTTCTCTAATCCCTGACTCCCAAAGGCTTTTGACAATGCTAAGGTAAAGACTCTGCCTCCAATCTGTAAATCATGGGGAACAAGTACATCCAAATCAAGGCACTCCAGGTCTCTCACTCCTCACATCCGGCCCCCTTCCCAAGATTTTCATGCCATATTGATACACCAGCCAGCATCAAGTGATGATCATTCCCCAAAGGAATTTTGTTTCCTTCCGCTTACTGGAGATTTTCCATCACAGCTCCGACATCTCCACCTTGTCTTATAACTTCCCCTCATCAGTCAGGACCTTAAATTATGAACCACAAATACTGTCCTGGGGAATTTTTCACTTTATCTAAGGGATCCATTTAGGAAATTTATTCATTCAGACTTTCTGACTGCTCCCTGCATCAAGATGAACCAAGGATGAGCAGAGGATTAAAAAGCCAAATACAAAAAATGTGTTAAGATGATGAACTCAGACACTACTGGGAGATAGGAAATGAAAAGCAACCAGGAACAAAAGGTAAAAGTTAAAAGAATAAATTTGTATCATCAGAGTGTAGATAAGAAGGAGGGAAAGGACCTGTACTGTATTCCAAAAACTCTAGCGCATTGTTTTTTCTAGTCTCACCCCAGGACTCTGCAGTGGTCTTGTGATCCAGTTTTAAGTCCAAAGAAGCAAAATCTAGAACATTGCTCTCTCTAGAAGGGCAAGGGACTTTCTACAGTCTCCACAGTCTCTAATATAAAATCACATACAAGGTAGAAATGTCAGTGAAAACTAAGGAAAACTATGATTTGCAAAAGCAAATAGGGAAATTTCCTAAAAACTCAAACTGTTGTTTTTAATCAGCTGCCTACTGAGTTGTTCGTACTTTCCCCCAATATTATCATCTGTACTTTCTTTGACCCCTTCTTCCTACAGTTTCCAAATAGTTTCTTTTTCATTCTTTTTTTTTTTCTTTTGAGATGGGGTCTCATGTGGTCTAAACTGACCTTAACTCTCTAAAGACGGGGAATTCCTGATCTTCCTGCCATCACCTTCCAGGGTTTAGATTCATAGGCCTGGACCACCATGACTAGTGATAATGTTCTGTCAAAGAAATAGAAATATAATTCTTTATAGCTTAATGATCAAATTTGTTTCTATCATTGGTAACTTAGAAAAGTGTCTTTCTTCTTTACAATTAAATTCAAAATCAGTACTATATAATTTTTAGGGTCTAGAGTTGTAGATAATATTTGATCATGTTTCTTTGAAAGAGAGACTATAAACTTGCAGAGATTTGGGGGTTTTCACACAGTGATGAATCTTAGATTCCCTTAGAAGTATAAATGACTGGTACTTTTGATCCACATTCATTGACTTTTCTATACCAGATGTGATAGGATACTTGAGCCGAGCTACCCTTTATCCTTATAGTTGCTGTGCCTGGAATCATAAGACTGCTCAAGCGCCCTTCCTTAGAGATTATCTCATACCTGGAGACTAATGGTAAGTGGACAGCATATGAAAACCAACTGAAAAAAAAAAAAAAGAAACGCACCTTTTAAAACCAAATATTCCTCTCACTCACACTCTCACTGCACCCTATATGACCTGCTGCTCCTTGGTTGTCTTGACAAGAGTCAAAGAGTGAGCAAGGGAAAACCAAGAGCAAAATGGAAAAAATCTCTTTATCAATAGAGAAGCAAACAATGGTGTTTTTACTAATTACACAGAATGTACAATTACTGAACAAACTGCTAGAGCCTCCTCAGAACGTTGTCAAAGTCTGTGTAGGAAGGACTCAAAGGCCAAGTCAACTGGAACATCAAAGCCAAACCTGATGATTCTCTTTCTCCTGCTCTACATGAGCTGAAAAGGTGCCTTCATAGAATTTACTATTCCAGTCATTGTTCAAATATAATTCAGTGACATTAAGTGTATTCATATTGTCAAGTAACTATCCCTAACCAGAGAGGAAGTAGAGGCAGGTCAAGGAGAACAGGAGAATTCTGGGAATAGGAAAGCTTATTATACAGTCCTAACCCAGCCACAGAAGAAGCAAGATGTGTTGCCCCTCTGAAAAAGGTACTGAGCCACATGGCTAACATGGACAAGAATAATGGGCTAATATAAGTAATAAGTATAAGAGTTAATAAGTTTTGATCCTACTTCATGTTCTGGCTTTGTGGGAGCCTAGCCAATTTGGATGTTCACCTTCCTAGACCAGGATGGAGGGGGGAGGACTTTGGACTTTCCACAGGGCAGGGAACCCTGACTGCTCTTCAGACTGGAGAGGGAGGGGGAGAGGAGTGGAGGGAGGGGGAGAGGAGTGGGAGGCTGGGAGGAGGCGGAAATTTTTTTCAATAAAAAAAATAAAAAATAAAAAAAAAGAAATACAAAAAAAAGAGTTAATAAGAAGTCTGAGCTAATGGGCCAATTAGTTTATCATTAATATAGACCTCTGTGTGATTTCTTTGGGATCTAACAATTGTGGGAATTGGGCAGGACAGAAACCTCCAGTCAACAAGCAGTTTTGGGGTTTTTTTTTTTTTGCTTTTTTAATTTTAAAATTCTGAACAATATTTTACATATTTGCTATACTATGTTCATCTGTCCATCCATCCATGAACATCCCAACTGTTTCTTCTCCCTTCAGATATAATGTATACAACTTCTATGAGTGTCAGCATACAAATACCTGTTTTGGTTTCCAATTTCAGTTATTTTGGGTAAATAGCCACCAGCAGAACTGTGAGATCACATGGGAATTATATCTTTAATTGGTTGACTAACCATTGATTTGTTTTTCACAAAAGTTGTACCCCTATACTTTCCTGTGGGCAGTCACAGAATTCCAATTCCATAATTGTAGGAATGGTGAGACAGATCAGTGGTAAAGCACTTGCCATGCAAGTGTGAGTTCAAGTCCCCAGAATTCCTTCAGTCTGGAAGTGATAGCAGACATCATAATTTAAAATGACCCTATAGAATCTCAAGGGCCAGTTGACCTGGGCAAAGCCAGTTCAAAGAGTAAGACACGCTGTCTCTAACATGGTAGAAGCTGAATGCTAATGTCAGAGGCTGCCCTTTGAACTCCTCATATGCACTGTGGCATGAGGCATGAGCACTCATATGAGTAAACATGAAAAAACACAAAGATTTAAAAACTGAATTACAATTTCTCCATATTCCAATTTTAGTACTGCTTTGTTGTGACAATGGTAATTCCTAGGTATGTGATGTAGTGTCTCACTATGGCTCACAACTACAATCCCCATAATCCTATATGGTTAAAGATGGGAACCATTCTCTTTTGCTCTTATTGACCTCCAAGGCACTTTTGGCAGACTTACCTAACTAATTACATAGATGTGGTCATGAATCCTTTATTTTTATCTGACAGGTTTTTGATTTAATTGAGTAAAATAAGCAACAACCTGGGGTTAAATAATGATTGATTCTCCTGGGGGCTACTTGTTGGGTTTCTATTAGCAGAAACAGTCCTAACATGTATGGGAGCTGCTCGGGATATTTGGCCCTCAGACAGCACAATCAGAACCATAAAATCATAATATTTCTAGGTTTACCTCATTAGGAGGCTTCCTAGAGCAATACTTACATCTCTAAATTGTGACCATTATCATTGAAAGATCTCTCAGGAGACTTCTGGCTTATCTTAGAGTCTTATTCCCAGTCTGGGCAGTGTATAAACCCTTCCATAAAAATGTGTGTGTACTCCTGAAGCATGCTGCCCTCTTTGACTAAGTGAGCCCATGTTTGGCAGTCCTTGCTGTTAGGAAATGTTAGGCCACAGGCATTTTATCTTGAGCCTCCTAACAAGCATGGATTGGAGCCACAAGCATGGCACTGCTCACACTGACATCTCTTGACAGAAAAAAACACACGGATGGTCATGTTTTAGTAACAGTCGTCTGTAGAGCTCCGTTGTTTCCAGCAGCTTCACAGAATGAATCAGACAGCAGATGGAAAGCGTGCAAATTGATTCAGTCTGACCACCTGTCTAACCATCTTCTTGGCAGCCACGGTCAATGTCTAGACTAGTTCTGGCTCGGATAACGCCACGCAGGAAGGGTGTATACACATAGCTGATGCTATGACATGGGTGCGACACCTAAGGGGTGAACTGGTTTGACCTACCTCTCACACTGCACATCTCAAAACTAGCAAAATTAGCAAAACACAGCTCAGCCAATGACTTTCAATGGAATATTGAAGCTAGTGTAGTTTGGCCTTGCGTATCTAGAACGAGTTGACATTTCCATAACGAGATGCCAAGTGGAACCATGGCCAATATGGTGGCCAGCATAAATTTCAGAGGAAGTTGAGATTACCAGGGAGTAAAAAGCATGCTTTATTTTCTACTGGAGAAGGGGCAAATATTTTATAGAAAGGTTGTAAATTGAATCTTGACCTTGGTCGTGGGAATGCAAGGCCCGCCAGACTGTTCTCAAGCCTCTGCCAAGATTTACGAACAAAACTGCGACACACTAGAGCTCATTCTGTGAGGCAGGACCTTGTTGATGGGTGGTTGTTAAAAATGAGTTACTGTCACACTTAATCCAAGCTACACTTTGCCCGGATCTATACCTCAGTCAGTTATGACATTCCAAAGCAATCCAATTGATGGCTAGAGCCAAAAAAGAATTGTATTTATGTCTTAAATTGCTTTTTTGTGCAGGATTGAAGCTGAAAAACCTTTTAAAAGCTAATTTTTAAATGATTTCTGAAGAACCTTCCAAAGGATTTGCTTAATCTAACATCCCATGCTTTAATTCAATTGGTTTTAAATGTTTATTTTCAATATTGGAAACAGTTCTCAATGTGCCAGAGTCAGCAGTTGTGCAAATGGCAACCTGTCAGTTCCGTGAAAATGAGCATCTCATTATCGTTCGAGATCATTACAAATGCAAATAAAAAGTGCTGCTAGTGATTAGAGCACTTTTAAGGACGTATGCTTGAATTTATAGCAAGAAATGAATCTGTCTCCATTGAATGCTTCATTTGAAGAGAGTTTCCCTCTTCCCAAAATACTTCTTCTGAGGATCTATTCTCTCTGAGAACCAGCCCAGAAATTTTTGCGTTCTGTCTTTGGTTTCTGGACACCAAGTGTCAGAGAATGACTGAAAAACATCCCCCACAGGACTGAATGTTGGAACCTTCCATGCCCAGCTGCCGGTGTTGCACTTGTGGAAATTTTGTCAAGTGAGTACTGGTTATGGAAGAATTGGGAATCCGGGAAAACAGGTTTGTACTCCTTCCCTGAGATATCGATGAGCAGCCTCCAAATATTCAAACCATCTATTCCCACACCTTCCCAACAGTGGCGCACACTAACCCCTCACTGGGGCAGTGATGAAAACAGTAATGAATTCACTATGGAAGGCAATGATCATCTGTACTGTGGTTTTGTTAGGTGGTCTTTGGCTATTGGAGGGAGCACCATCAGCCTAAAGAGAAACGTTCACTAAAAATGTATATATACATCTATAAACAGAATTACGCATATTATGGGGCTCATTCTTTAGATAAATAATTAATATCCTGATTCCTTGTGGCTTTCTTAGCCATCCTTTTCATCTTACCCTCCCTGCTCCTTCCTCTGTATTTACCCCTCCTATTCCCAATTTTTCCTATCAGAACAGTCATCCTGTTATTCCCCTTTATCTTCCCTCTACCTTCCCTTCTGTGTTTACCTACATCTCCCCACTTTAAAGAGATCCCCTTTCCCATTTCTCTGATAGATCTCCCATACCCTGCTATTTCCCTCTAGATGACTTCCCAATACCCCTATCCTGTAAATGCTCCCATTTTTCTTTTCTGATTTCTGTAATTATTTTTGTCTTTGTTTTCTTTTCTGATTTATGTAATCACTCTAGGCTGCTTACTCATATCTGAAAATTTGGAGTTAGGAACCTCCAATGAGAGAGAACATTCGAAATTTGTCATTTTGTGTCTGGGTTATTTCACCCAATATTATATTTTTTAGTTCCATCCATTTGCCTTCAACGTTCATTAATTCATTTTACTTTACAACCAAATAGTATTCCATAATGCATGCATACTATATTGTTTAGCCATCGGGGTCTTTTGTGATTCCACTTGACTCTTAGGGTTATTTATGTTTCTGTGAAGAATCAGATGGGGATTTAGATTGGGATTGATGGACTCTATAAATAACTTTTGGTAGAATGGTTATTTCCATAACATTAATTCTACCAATCCATAAGAATGGAATGTCTTTCTATTTTCTAGAGTATTTATCTATCTCTTTCCTGAGAGGTTTAAAGTTTCCACCGGCGAGGTCTTTCATTGCCATGGTTAGCTTTATTCCTAGATAATTCTCCTTGAGGCAGTTGTAAATGAGAGTGTGTTCACAATCTCCTCCTCTGTATGTTTGCTGTTGGTGTGTAGAGTCTACCAGTATGTGCACATCGATTTTGTCTCCTGCACATTGCTGAGATGATTTACTGTTTCTAGAAGATTCCTGGTAGAATTTTTAGGATGTCTCATGTATAAAATAATTTCATGTGCAAATAAGGTTGTACTAACTTCTTTCCCTGCCTGTGCCCCTTTAATTTCCTTCTCTTGTTTTATTGCTCCAACTAGTATTCCTAGCACAGTACTAAAATGGACTGGGGACAATGGAAATTCCTCTCTTGCTCCTGACTTTATTGGGATTGCTTCAAGTTTTTCTCTATGTCAGATGATGTTGTCTATGGACTTCTCATGCACACTTTGCATTTTGTCGAGGTATGTTCCCCCCTATGTCCACACATTCTAGGACTTTTATCATGCTGACAAAGTCTATTTGTGCAACTGTTGAGATGGCTCTGTGATTTTTGCCTTTAAGTCCATTTATGTAGTTTATTACTTTTATTGCTATGTTGAGCCATAGATGAATTTCAGGGGAAAATCCAACTTGGTCACAGTATATGATCATTTTTAATGTATTTTTTTATTTTGTTTGCAAGGTTTTTTGTTGAGTATTTCTTCAGTCTATTTTCATCAGGGATATTATTTACATTTTTTGCTATCTTTTCCTGGTTTGTTATTTAAAATGATACTGCCCCTTCTCTCTCTCTCTCTCTCTCTCTCTCTCTCTCTCTCTCTCTCTCTCTCTCTCTCTTTAATAATTTAATAAGGATTGGCTGTAGATTTTGAATGTCTGATAGAATTCAGCTTTGAATGAATCTGGCCCTGGAGGTTTTTATGTTTTATTTTATTTTGTTTTGTTTTGTTTAAGCTGGAAGTCTTTTCATTATCATTTCAATTTTCTCTCTTGAATGTGTCTCTTTAAATTGTTGACTTCTTGGTTTAAGTTTGGTGGTTTTGCTGAATCTAGAAATTCTTTCATTTCTTTTATATTTTCTAAATTAAAGGAGAACAGGTTTTTAAAATAGTCCCTTACAATGTTCTGAATGTTTTAGTTTTTACTGTTATGCTTCCTTGTTCATTTCTGACTCTATTAATTTGTGTGCTCTTTTTCATTCTTTTGATTAGTTTGGACAAAGGTCTGACAATTTTTGGTGTCTTCTCAAAGAACCAATGCTTAGATTTGTTGGTGCTTTGTTTTGTCTTCTTTGTTTCTATTTCATTTATTTCAGCTCTGGTTTTCTATTATTTCTTTCTGTTGAATTGTTTTGGATTTGGTCTAATGGATAAAGTGATATACTGAAGTCACTTACTATTAAATAGGATGACATTAATATCTATCTTTTTCTCCACTATTAGATTTTTTTGTGAAATCAAGTGCCACTGAGTGTGATGCATTACTCTTTAATACAGTAATGTCTTCTTGGTCAGCTGGCCCATTGGTTAGAATGAAGTGTCTCTCTGGTTAGTTTCAGTTTGAAATTTACTTTGTCAGATATTAAGATATCAATACATGCTTGCTTTCTCATCCCATTGGAGTACTTTTGTCTGTTCTTTTACTCTAAGGCAATTCCTACCTTTAATACTAAAATGTGCTTCTTGGAGAGAACAGATACACAAATTTTGTTTCTTGATCCATTCAGTCTGTGTGTTTGGACTGGAGAATTGAGGCTATAGATATTGAAAATTATTAGTAAAATGTGTGTGTGTGTGTGTGTGTGTGTTAGTTATGATCATTATGTTGTTGTTTTAGGTGTTCTTTGTGTTCTCAGTGGTGTTTTGAGTTTTACTTTAATAGTTATGGCTTCACATTTCTTTCCACAGGTTTTTTTTTTTTGCTGTGCAATGTTAATTCCTTTCTTAATCCAGAAATAATGTATCCTGTATTTTCTTTGGTTTTCTTTGTTGGAGTTATATATATTGTATAAATTATGGGAGGTTTTTCTTTGTCCTTCAATCATAGCAGATGGTTTTGCTGGTTGTATTATTTCAGGTTTTCTTCCATAATCTTTTAGGACTTAGAATGCATTGTTTCAGATTCTTCTGGGTTTCAAAGTTTCCATTGAGAAATCAGCTGTTTTTCTCATAGATTTTTCTTTATAAATAACCTACTTTTTTTTTTCTAATAGATTTCAATACACTTTCTTTGATCTGTCTCCCTAGGGTTTTAACTATGATAGGCCAGGGGCATTTTCTCTTCTGATTTTGTCTATTGGGTGCTCTATGAGCTTCTTATGTCTGCATAGGTATGTCTTTTCTAAGTTTGAGAACTTTTTTTCGATGATCATGTTGAAGGTTTGGTCTATGCAATTGACTTGGAATTCTTCTCCCTCATATATGACTATAATTCAAAGGTTTGCGTTTTTATTGTGTCCCACATTTCCCCCATCTTCCTTTCCTATTTTATTTAATATTCCATGTCTATTTAGCCTAGTTACTCTATCTTTATAACCTGATAGGATGCCTTCTGTTTGCGTCCTCTTCAATGGTCCTATCTCCTTATTGAATTTAGTTCTCAAGTCTTGAATTGTCCTCATCATTTCCATCATACTTATGTTTGTATTTTCTTGGGCATCACTCAGGTGTTTATCATCCTTAGGCTCTTTCTCATTGATTTAATTTATCTGTTTGTGTGGGGGGGAGAGAAAGAGAGAGAGGGAGAGAGTCTGTGTGTGTGTGCCTGCATGTGTGTGTGTCTACGTGTGTATGTCTGCATGTGTGTGTGTCTGCACGTGTGTATTTGTCTGTGTCTGTGTGTGTGTGTGTGTATGTGTGTGTGCTTTCTTTAAGCTCCTTGAATCATTTGGTGAAGTTTATGATTGTTCTTATAAATTTTGTGTCCTGGAGTTCATCCAGGTTAATTCTAATTTATAAAGATTTCTACAGAACTGACAGGGTTTGGAGATAAGATACTTACTGACTTGATCTTTCATATTGTTGATATCTTGTTTCTATTCAAACTTCTAAAGGGCATTAATCTAACCTGAAGTTGAAAGATTCAATATAAATACAAGGCAGTATGGATCTGACCTGAAGAAATCAAATTGTAAACTACCTCTTCTCCAGTGTAAATGAGTGCACCACTGTTTCCAAGCCTGCATACACAGCATTAACTTCTTCTGGAAACTGATCAACCCACAGCGAGAGTCATTACATCTATGGGATTTAAGGCACCAGAGAGAACAAAGAACGGTGAAGCCTCCACTGATGAAGAACAGATGTTACAAGAATATGAGAAAAGGAGACCAGACTGGTGCTACCACAGCAATGCACAGTGTGATACACGCACATTTATATCACTCCTCCTTGCTCCAAGAAAAACTCTAGGTATTTATGATAATTTGCACATCCCTAACCTACAAAACATAAAAAGGTGTCATAAATTGCTTAACATGTTAGCCAATGCACAGATTTTTTTTAAAGTCCCACTGAAACATTTCTCCTGAATTTTATTACTCGATAAAAAAAAAAGAAACTAAAGCAACAACGACATTAAAATACATCAAATACATAGAACAAAGAAAAGTCTAAGATGCTCTCAGAGATTTGCCCTGGGTGGCATATCTATCAATGAGCCATCCTCCATCTGCTTCCCCAGCTTCCCAGATGTTCTATTTGAAGAACTGTAGAATGGTATCATTAGCATAAAGTCAAGTGTAATTTCTAAAGGCAATGATATCATCGCTAAATATATTTTACATGGGAATTTGAACTCTAAATCTCAAGTGTTAAGGGCTGTATATAAAATTAGCTTTCTTTTTGGTTGCCAAATGATAACCTAACAGGAAGGAAGTATTTCCTAATTGTATTTGTTTGGACTTGGATAAGTTGAATATCTACTGTTTTGGAATCCAACGAAAAACCTAAATGAAAGCAACACAAAAGAATATAGCAATACTTGGCCCTACAAACGTATGGCTCCATTAAATCCCTCTCCTCAGAGCTCAGGGAACCCCTTAAAAGAGAAGGCAGAAAGAGCATGGGAGCCAGAGGATATAAAGTATACCAAGAAAACAAGGCCCTTTCAATCAACATGAACAAAGCTCATATGAACTCACAGAGACTAAAACACAGTACCTGTAAGGGTCTATACCAGATCCTCTCTGTATATACATCATGGCTTCTAGTTTAGTGTTTCTGTGGGATTCCTAAGTACTCAGATGCGTGAGTCTCTGATTCTTGTGCATTCTCTTGAGCTTTTCCTTCTGATGGTTTGTCCTGGAAACTTTGGTGTGACAGTTGTTGTTTCATTTTATTTTCTTATATTTATTTTAATTTCCTATATTTTAGTATTCTTTTCTAATGAGAGACAGAAAGTGAGCTACTGATCCAGATGGGAGGGGTGGGAGGAACTAGAAAGAGTAAAGGGAATAAAAAAACATAATCGAGATATACTATCTGAAGAAAGACTATTCTCAAAAAAAGGGGGAAACAATATAGTGTTATAGAGAGAAAGAGGATAGAGGTTGCTGTGTGGTGGTAGTGTATACCTTTAATCCCAGCAGCAGGCAGATCGCTGTGAGTTCAAGCCCAGCCTGGTCTACAGAGCAAGTTTCAGGACAAACTCCAAAGCTACAGAGAAACCCTGCAGAGAGAGAGAGAGAGAGAGAGAGAGAGAGAGAGAGAGAGAGAGAGAGAGAGAGAAGTTAAATTGGTAAAATGTTTAAATGAGAAAATGGAAGGGATGACAGAACAAAGGATATACTATGGGGGGGTTACAACTAATTCTAAAAGCCTTCACATTGAAGCCTATTACCATATAAGCTTTTTAAAGTATAACATAAGTGAAAGTAACTTAAATGGAGTCACCATGTAATTAGGGGGAAAAAAACGCCCCAACTCGACATCTTACACCACCAAGTAAAATATCTAGTGGAAGGAGTGGTTTACAACTTTTTGGGTAGTTGGCTAAAGGGTTCACATAGACGCCACTCTATGAACATCAGAAGTTATTGCCAAGGCTACTGGTTACCCTCCACAACTTGATGGCAATGCCATATTGCTGAAATACCACTTACCCCACAATGAGTCTCCAGGGATAGATATCCTGTGACACCCTTTGCATCTTCAGAGCCTTATGTATGTGACTGCTGTCAATACTGCAATCAACAACTGATTAAATAAACGAGTAAAGAGATAAAAGATTGGACAGATCAATAAACTACTTGCTACCAACATGGGTCCAGTGAACTCTTTTTTCAAGGAACAGATCTGTCCGAAGAAGACTTTAATATCACATACTCTGATGTGCACAGTTCTAAAATCTAATTAACACAAAAGTTTCATATCTTCAAAGGTATGCTTATATTGAACCTTGTTTCAACATACACATCTTTAGTGACCAGTAGACTGTAAGCAACACACACCAATGCCGACTTAGCACAGCACTGTGCAGCAAGTTTTTCACACATCCAACTGTTCCAGAGCAAATGCACCTCAAGAACTAGCTCATCAGGCTCTGAAAGCCTTTGGTTCTCCCCAGTTAACTGCCCTTCTGTCTCCATCCTGCTTCATCCTTCATAGTCTCTATACATTCCAAAGTCCCAAGCACTGCAGAGAAATGTGACCCTCACTCTCATATCACCACCAACTGTCCCTTAAAACCAGACCCTCACGGTCCTGGTAAGAGAACAAAGTTGGTTACCGCACAACACCTTCAGGACAGTAGTTTGTAATCAGTCTTCAGAAGCTGAGCTGAGGACTGAGAAAGAGATCAAACCCATTCTACTGCCACTGCAGAGTGTCATGTTATCTAGGAGGTCCAAATACCCCAGCCGGTGCTAGGGTGAAGCTACTTTGGAAGTAAGAAAAGTTGACCACTTGCCACATGACCAACGAGGCTAATATATCCATTACAGGACTATTGTTTAGGTTCCAGTACAGAAAACTGAGGTTAGGGGAAAACTGAAGGTTTTTTTTTTTTTGAGGGGGAGGGTTGGTGAAATTATGGTGTTTAGTTCATAGTAAAGATCAATGTTGCGTTTTCAGGCACGTCTGGTTTACTGCAGTACTATAAGATGTTACTGATAGAAAGAACTGGTGATGGGACCCGAGAACATTGCAGTCTTGTGAAACTTTTCGGTGTGTCTAAAGCTATTCTAAAATTAGAAGTTCCTTCCTAAGTGAACACACATAAAGCACCATTTAATAAGACTTAAAAGGGAAAATAGCTCAACTGAATCTGAACTGCACCAAGGCTTAAAACCTTTGCCCCATAAAACAACTCAAGCAAGATGAAAGAGGAAAGGAAGGAAGTATTTACCAACTATATATAACCCAGAAGACTCCTATCTACATAAAGAAACACTCCTGTACCTAAGAGACCCAGAAAACATTGCAGGAACGGGCGTGGGAAGATGCTAAGAGCCAGAGTAGAAGGAAGGTTGTTGGGAGTTTGTATCCTAGCAATGTCAGTGACTACACCTATGAAGTCTCACCAGCACGGCTGCTCAGATGTGAACTGAAAAAGGATGAAAACAATGAACAAGCCAGAGTGGATGAGGAAAAGCCTATGAGGTCTTAATGTTACACTAAAAATCTCTAGGCAACCGAGGAAAACTTATAGTTTGAGAGGAGGGGCTTGTCTTGGTGAAATCACATCAATTAGGTGTTCAATGCTAGTTGGTCAGCCCTGGAAACATACATGCAAAAGGAAATATTTTTTAAAAAAGGAGGGGGAGACAATTCAAACATAAAAAGGAACAAAGACATAAAGAGGCATCTCATTGAATACATTGAATACAGTGTGGAGACAGCTTAGGAATACAAAGAGGAGGCTTTATGTTGATGATTATTAACTAAACACCAAACAAACCATGAGAAGTTTTTACTCTATACTTACTAGAACAGAATAATGTTAACAGCATGACAACGCTAGATTCTAGAATATGGAGGCTTGGGATCTTTCATACATTACCAATGGAAATGTGAAGTAGGAAAGCCATTCAGGAATAGAAAAGGGTTAACTCCTTCCAAATGCCAACTTATTATATGCATCTGTGATAGGCTCCTAGTCATTTAACCCAAAAGTAACCATTTTACACACACGCGCATGCACACACACACATTGTTCATAGAAGCTTTCTAAATAATTATTTCAACTTAAAGCAATCCAGTTTGGTAAAAGGCTAAACAAATGGTCATGATCCATGCCATAGGATATTTTTTAAATTTTTATTTATTTATTTTACATGCAAACCACAGCTTTCTCTCTCTGCTCTCCTCCCATTCCCTCCCCCACCTCTCCTCTTTTCCCCTCAATCCACCACTCCTACTTATCCTTTAAGAAACAGGCATCAACAAAGCATGGCATACAAAGTTGCCTTAAGACCCAGCACCTCTCCATGTACTCAGGCTGGGCAAGGCAATCCAGCATGAGGAAAAAGTTCCCAAGTCAGCCAAAGCACCAGGAACAGTCCCTGATCTCATTGCCAAAACTCCCACAAATAGACCATGTTGCACAACTGACTCATATATGCATAGGGTCTAGTTCAGTCCCATGCAGGCTCTCTGGTTGTTGATTCAGACTCTGTGAATTCCCAATGAGCCAGGTTAGTCATTTCTATGGGTTTTCCTGCGATGTCCCTGGTGCCCCTGGTTCCTAGAATCCCTCCTCCCTCTTAACAGCAGGAATATCCTAGCTCACCCCCAATGTCTGGCTATTGATTCTAAGAAGACAGATGCATATCATGGTATCGGAAGCAAAGGGTGATGGAGCCAGGGATGACTTCACAAGTGGCACATCTGGGGGCATTCCCCTCATGACACAGCTCAGGCGTAAGCTGGGAACTGGAGAGTGAGCATCTTCCACAATGTGACTTGTGCCAGGAGTATAGGCTACTAATGTTTCCAGGACAGTGTGAGATTTTAAGAAAGGGTCAGAACCCTAAGCTTGAATTGCAAAAGAACATTGTTCTGTTTATACTCAGGAGACACTCTCATCCATCTCAAGCTGTGTTTGGGTCACTTGAAGCACGTTCCCGTTAAACTGATATTTATTTTACATATTCACACTTTTTTTCTTTATTTCTCTTTTGTGAGCTCAGTTACAGATGCCACTTTATCTGCCTGTTTCTCTTCTATCCGTCACTAAGCGATGCCCTAATCACCTGCAGAGATTCTGACACCAAAAATCATTGTCCTTCTAGGACCTGACTCTCTGAAGGTCCTGAGCATCCTTGTTTCCCTTAGAGAGATTTGAGTTTTGTTGTCTCCTTTGAATTTGTAGCTGATGTCAACTCTCTTCTCGGATCCTCTAGTTTTTCTTCAGGTCATAAGACCACATCCCTGGCTCCTGTCATGTACATACCTTTAAACAGCTTCTCCCTTCCATCCAACTTAGTTTTGTCAACAGCTCCTCTGATTCCCAAAGAGCAGATCCTTCAGTGCCAAGCTGTGATACCTATTCTGTTGGTCCACAGCTAGAATGGCAATCAGGCTGCCTCACTCCGACTTCCTGTGCTCTAACTTCTCACCATGTGGAGCCTCCCTGTGGGAGCCAGGGAGATGATGATGATAGTGCTTTTCTCTGAAGTAGATGGGTCTCTTACAAAAGGTAAATATGGAAGCAGAAAGGGAATTAGATCTTATTTCTTTAAAGTCATTTAAGTCCCATGTGATTTCTTATTTCTACCCTTAGCTCCAGTCCTTGGAGAAAGCACAGTCAATATCTTCAGATGGCATAGTATAAAGGCTCTGTATTTTAACAGGAGTCCATGGAGGGCTCTCAAGTTGAGTGCTCCTGTCTTTTGA
Organism: Microtus ochrogaster; assembly: GCF_000317375.1. Taxonomy (NCBI): domain Eukaryota; kingdom Metazoa; phylum Chordata; class Mammalia; order Rodentia; family Cricetidae; genus Microtus; species Microtus ochrogaster. The sequence goes on along the minus strand of NC_022028.1, from coordinate 28,757,797 downwards.
ACTCTCTTGGTTTTTCTTTTTTCATAAAACATAAACTGGGGAAGATTTTCAGTCCTAAGATGCATTGTTTGCTGCTGTGATATTTGTTTGTGTTCTGACAAATAAAGCTTGCCTGGAGATCAGAAGGTTGAGCTAGCCAGTAATCAACCATAGCGGTCTAGCGGTCTGGACAGACAGGAAGAGATAAGGCGGACATAGACAGGATCTCGGCCCTTTACAGACTGAGAAGTCAGAGAGGTCAGAGGTGACTGTGGCTGGTCCTTTACTTCTCTTATCTTTTAGCTTTTAGCCAATATCTGGCTCTGGGTTTTTAATATTAAGACTAATTAGGATCACTCATCAGTTTGTCTTGTCTACCTGTCCAAGGCCTTGTAACAGTTAATTGTCTTGCATGCCCCTGCCTCCCACTACTGAAATATTAAAGCCTTTGAAAGAAAATGTCAACGAGACCCAGTTTCCCCACAGCAGGTCTATTGTATTAAAGCCTTCAGGAAACTCAGCTTGGCCCCCATGCCGTGTTGGAGATGAGCAGAAGTCTATGCAGCAGCACTAAAATGCTAAGGTGGAACTCGCAGCAGTGTGAGTTCTGTGTCCTTTGGCAATCGGAGGCCTCATCTGGTAATAAAGAAACGTCATAAAACGAAATCACCAGCAAGACAGGACACAGCCTGAATGGTCACTGCTATGGATTCTCCTGGCCTGCATTCAGGAAGACGGCCCGAAGAGGTGAGTTCACAGTCCTCAGTGAGAGAGAAAACCAGCGTGAGAGAAAGATGTGCGTGCAGCAAAGACAGGTCACGAACCTGTTGTCTTCGGATGATATTTATTTTACTCACAAACTGTTATTATGCTTTAGAGCATTTCCGAGCATAGAATGGCCCTCAAACTACCTGCTGGCATCCGCTTAGGAAGGAACTGCAGAAACACCGAGCACTGGGCCAGCCTCCAACTTTGGGTTATCTGTCTCTCCAGATCATAACACATAGAAAGGGCAATGGTTTACACTCCTGCTTGTTATTCTACAACAGAAAAGGCCATCACTTAAAACTCAACAACTGTTCATCTTGGTGGCTCCATGGGACCAGACATTGGTGGCTCTGAGATCCCAGGGCACTATGTCTGTATGTCCACCACACCCAGTCAACCCACAGCTCCTGAAACCAATCCTCCTCTCAATGTCCTGGCTAGGTTTTGAGACTGCACCATGAGGCTCTTCATTTATAACAATTTCTACCAACTTAACACTTCCTTTTTTTCCTCACCTTCAAAACACAGCCTCAAGGTTTCTTCTCTTTAAATTCTCCCCGGCAACCAAGACACAGGCAAAGCTGCCTCTGGATTTCTGTGTCTTTGTATACATTTTTGTAAGAATATATAAAACACTCCATCGTATCTCCTTATTGACCTGTGTTTTCATTTCCTCGCTTCCCTAACAGAAAATCCCTGAAGAGTTCTCACTCATTCGAGGAGAATAACTTTGTCTCAGGCAGTTTTAGTGATGTTGTAAGTCGACAAATTAAGGGATGAAGAGGAGGAAGGATTTAAGTTATAATGAGCTCAGGCTATCTAGAGTGATTGTGTCTATATATACATGAGAACGGGTTCCTATAAGCCTGCCTTTGGCTCACTTTCATGTGGTTAGATGCCATCATAGGATTCAGGTTGTTATTTTGAGCCATTAACAATATTGTAGCAATGGGGACTTAGAAAGAGAACAGGGGATTGGCTCTTTCTTAAACACTGTAAACTTAAAAAGCAAAGGTAATTGTGTGGTTTTAGTGAAAAGGCTTCACTGTTTCTAGGGAGCTTGTTTTGACTGGCTTGGGAGGATCACTTTGTAAACTAGCCTCTCCTTTCTTTAAACTAAGATGCTGAGGAATGCATTGAAAGGCTAAAATCTGCACTTTTCCCTGAGATCTAGGATGGACAGTTTTAGTGAAATAGTCTAGAAAAAAAATTTCCAAATTCACAAAGGTCACTGCTAGAGCCAGACTAAGTGGGTCCATTTCCCCGATGTGTACAAGTGGCCATCTTCTCCTTCTCTCTCCTTCTGTATTCTCTCTCCCTCTGTGCTCAAATTCCCTCTGTGTCCCAGTTTTTTCTCTTTATGAACACTGTTGTCATACTGGATTAGGGACAACTGAAATTAATTTATTTTAATCTATTATCCCTTCAAAGACTCTGTCTCCAAATGTACTCACATCCTGAAGTCCTAGAGATTAAGGCTTCAGTGTGTACATTAGGCACGGAGGAACATCCTTCACTGCATCCCAGTAGAGTTCCTAAAAATGATATTTTTGCGTTGGCACAGTACCCTCAGAATCCTTGTGCCATGTTACCTGTGGCAGCATACTGGCTGGGCACAAGTAGGCTCTCAAGTCAAAAGCACACCAGAATTGGCTGCCCATTCCACAGGCTCTGATCCATCTTTGAGGTGTTCCTCTTGGAAGCCCACTCATCAGCAGAATAGAATGCCAGAGGCTAGGTCTAGTACCCGAAAATAGGCAAAACCAGGCAGCAATCACAGAATCAAGTCACTTCCCCCTGAGACTTGATTTAAGTAGAGTAGGACTTAAAACAGAACGCACTCTGTGAAGAGTGTGAATGGATGGTGTACTGGGTGGTTTTGAATGTCAACTTGACACAGGCTAGAGTCATCAGAGGAAGGAGCCTCAGCTGAGGAAATGCCACCTCAAGATCCAGCTATAACACATTTTCTCTTTTGGGGATAAATGGGAGAAGGCCCAGACCATGGTGGGTGGCATCATCCCTGGGCTGCTGGTTCTGATTTTTATAAGAAAACAGGAAGAGCAAGCCAGCAGAGCAAGCTAGTAAGCAATACCTCTTCATGGCTTCTGCATCACCTCCTGTCTCCAGGATCCTGCCATGTTTAAGTTCCTGTTCTGACTTCTTTCAGTGATAAACAGCAATGTTAAAGTGAAAGCTAAATAAACCCTTTCCTCCCCGACTTGCATTTTGGTCATGGTGTCTCATCACAGCAACAGAAACTCTAAGACAAATGGCATGCACCTATATTGTTAAAACAATGACAAATGGAACCATATTCAAAAAACAACATGATTACTTCATGAAGGACACTACGTACAGTTGTAAAACTTGACCCATGATCCTCCAATATAGAACTTTGGTCTTCAGTTGCTAACAAGGCCTACACTGATATCACTCTATATAGATATTCTTTACAGCTTGGACTTTAATAGTAAAAAATTGAATACAGCTTCAATGCAAAGTTAAAAAAATGGGTAGGGTATATTCATATAATAGAATTCTACATTGAAACAAAAATAAGAGCTTTAAAGTAATTATTTTTAATTTTACGATAAAATATTAAGTAAAATGTTAAGTGAAACAAATCAAGGATATATGTGTGGGCTCAGTTAAATCAGCTTAGGCACAAACTAGAGTGACCTGAGGTGAAGAAATTCCACTTAAGGATTTGCCTCAGACTGGCTAATGGGCAAGCCTGTGAGGCTTTCTTAACTAGTAGTTGATGCTGAAGAGCACAGCCTACTGTGGGCGGTGCTACTCCTGAAGCAGGTCCTGGGTACCATAAAAAAGCAAGCAGAGCGAGCCATTGAGATCAAGCCAGTAAATAGCTTTCCTTCAGTCTCTGCTTATCTCCAGGTTCCTGTTTTGAGGGTCTGCCCTGAGTTCCCTCAGTGACGGAGTGTGACCTGGGAATTAGTAGATAAAATACGTCCTTTCCTTTTGTAAGCTGCTCTTGACTGTGGTATCTTACCACAGCAAAGAAAACCAAAGTAGGACAGTGCCATGCTTAAAGCTATTAATTTTGCCTGCTGCCGGGTAGTGGTGCTGGTACATGCCTTTAATCCCAGTACTCAGGAGGCAGAGGCAGTTGGACCTCTGTGAATTCGAGGCCAGCCTGGTCTACAATAGCTAGTTCCAGGACAGGCTCCAAAGCTACAGAGAAACCCTGTCTCGAAAAAAAAAAAAAGCCTGCTATTGTATCATAGAATAATTATTATCTTGTTTGATATACATGTGATTGTAGAATAAAGGACAGAAATCTCAGGGATAATGATTAGCTACTGGGAGGAGCTGTTTGCTAATATGTAATAGAAGTAGAGGCTACTGGTTGCTTTAATATCTTAGTTTCTACATTTCCTAAACTTCTAGCAAGGAGTTGATTTCTATTTTGTCCACATATAATGAAAAGCTTCACTCTTGCTTCATATTTTAACAGACATATAGATGAATAACCTCTAGTTGCAAAAAATGCTTTAATTTTTTTATTAACTAATTTTACTACCATAACTCAGTAATACAGTAGACTGTTTAAAAACAAAACACAAACTTTTTTAATGTACAATATCCCTAAGATATTGTCAATTAAACAAATTCTTGAAATATCCATGTTCTAGAAGAAACAATGTAATTTGTCTCTCTGTAGGATATTATTTCTTATTGTTTTCTTTAGGTTGAACAATTCTGTATACGTAAACATAGAATATGATCATATCGACCCCCAACTTAACACATCTCCTTCAACGCACCATCTCCAACTTTCTGCCTCCCTGTCTAGTTCCTCATCTTTTCTGCTTCTATTTCCCATCAGGGCTAGAGACTGAAAGGAGAAGGAGCCCTCACCGAGTCTATTACCCTCCTGTTCATTATCTCCCCATCTGCTCCTCGCTATCATTGTGTCTGTAATAACTGTAGCCACATTCCAGTGCTTATGACAATTACATAAGAATCTCAATTTGCTTAGCCTCATATTGCTAAGTCAGGAAGCGTCTACTTTTTTGTTCAGCTCGCAGAGTGCCCTGAGGTTTGAGTGGTTTCATGAATGGAAAATGGCAAAATGGAATCATAGTCAATAGTATAACGGCTAAAAGAGAAATCTCCTGGCAAAGTTATTTTCGCTCAGAGACTGCTCGTTTCTACATTTTCTTTTCCCCTGGCTCAGAGCTCCTCTGTGATATGCATGTGTGTATTTCCTGTGTAAACATGCAACTATGCTACCATTAATGCACCCTTAAAAACTTGATATCAACTCTTCAAACCTTCCTTTCTACTACTGGTAGGTTAACCTTTTTAAAGATTTTAATTAGATTCATTTCCCATCTTGATGTTCTTTGGGAAAAGTTGTGCCATGCCACCAAAACCTCAGAACTCAGAATTTGCCCTTCCCAGTAGCTGGAAATGTTAGGAGCTAATGGCTCTCACATGAGTAACATCCAAGGATTGCTCTAGGCTTAAACAAGACCTGCACTCAAGGCCTCAACCCTCCCTAGAAGAGCCCACTTCTAAGGATGCACTGTCTGAGCACCGTGCTTTTAGTGAAGGTAGAGAGATCTGAAGAACAGTTTGAGGCCTAGCACATTTTCCCCTCTGCCTCTTTTGCCTGCCATTCCCTTAGAAATTGCTGTGGCCATGTTCTGTAAATATTTCCATGAAAATAAATTTGAGATTTGGGGTCTGCTTCCTAGGGAACCCTTCCTAACAGTGGGGATGAAAGTAGTCTGAGGATGCTAACGACAAACGGGCTCTGACCGTGGGTCACCCCAGTCAAATGGCTGAGAATCCAATCACTGCTGCTAAATGGAGCACAGAGAGCACAGGCCCCCTGCTGCAATGAGTTTATCATAAACTTCCTTATTAGTGAAGGTGGACAGGATCCCAATGGAAAGGAATGCATTGGGATAGATATCACCGTGATATTTGAGATAGATATCACCGTGGTATTTGAGACCTTTCACAAAAGCAGAAATCATAAGACACATAGAGTTAGGTTGAAGATTTCACAATCATTGTGAAGAGAAAAACCAAATGGCAAAGGGAAGCTGACAGGTGGTTTCCATCACATGATACAGAGTAAATGTTGTATTCCCGACCTAAAGACAGAAGAGCCTAGGCTCAACCTCAGGCCATGTAGTAAAACTTTGGGTGTGGGTGGGCAACAATGTGGTAGAGCACTTTCCTGTCTCTACAAAGGCCCAGGAGCCAGGCTCAGCACATACAAAGAAATAGTAGAGCTCCGAGAAAGGGGGGGAGGGGGATGTTGGGTTCTAGATTTCAGCAAGCTTTAAATGCCAAAATCAGACCAGCAGGAAAGAGTAGAGAGCTCTGATTGAATGTTGAGTTTGGAATAAGTGAGCTAGAATCCCAGGATGCTGGAGCCTTCTCAAATCTCTGGACCACTGCTTTCCTGTTAAAGGCAAGGATGCCACCTGATAATTGCTTGAAGACAATGATAATGAGCTAGTCTCTGCACACGTGTCCTTACTGCTACTCTCCCCGTTTCTCTTCCACATAGACCAATAGGTAGGAGTGAGTTCTGAAATTTGTCAGGAAGTTTGTAGTCTAAGAAACTGCAGGACCTAGCCAGCTTGCCCTAGCAGAAGTTGATATATATCAGCTTGCTTCTTGAGGGTATTTGACCACGGAGACAGAAAGTTCATAAGAGAAAACTGACTGATATGGAGATGCCTTCCTGCAATAGAGGAAGAAATGCCTGGTAACAATCTCATTGTTTAGAGGTATCATCTAAATAAGGCAGATGGGCAACAGCCTGATGCTCAGTCTATGCAGTCAACATCTCCCAAAAGCAGACAATGAGAGGAGTGAGGGTAGCTATTCTAGTGAGACATGACAATCACCTCCCCAGGTCTAGGGTCCAAATGTGCACATCCAGACTGAAGGAGAGGCCAGGGGCCAGGAGGAAGAACATTGCAATACTGCTGCAAATGTGGAACCTTTCTGAAAAGGATGCATGTTTAAAGTATGTTCAGAGCTGATGTGGGGTAGTGAGGACCAAGTGATAATTCTCTCTCTCTCTCACACACACACACAGAGAGAGAGAGAGAGAGAGAGAGAGAGAGAGAGAGAGAGAGAGAGAGAGAGACCCATAATGTCCATCTATTGGTCCCCTCTCCCTCAAGGTCCCAAAGGTTCCATAGTTTCCCAAAATAGTGCCACCAGTTGGAGACTACATACACAAACACAGGCACCTGTGGGATCTTGTCATACTTGATCCATAACAGTAACAAGCACAGAATTGTAGGAGTACCCTACATTTGTAAGTCTCTATAAAAGGAGCTGCAGGCTTCATCAATGAACTCTTTCTTCACGGAAATATATATGTGCATATGCATATTTATATGTGTGTGTGCACACAAATTCACTCAAGAAAAAAATATAGACATAAGGTAATTTTTTTCTAGCCTTGCTTTTTTGTGGAAATAAAACCTAAGTTACCATTCTGTTAAATGCACACAGCCATTATAAATTTGTTTATTTTTCCTTTCCCTGAAAAACAAAACTAGGAGGTATAAATATCTCAACTTACGAAGGTATGCAATGGGTTCAGTCATCCTTATATTCCTATGCTATGTTCTCATACTCATGTAATTATCCTTTATTGATTAGGGAAAACAGTTATACTTCTTCAGAATAGGTAATCATGGCCCTCCAAAAGAAAGGTGTAATTCATTTATAAATTACTGTGATGTTCATAGAAAATTGCCTTAATTAATATACACGTGACAACACATCACTTCACTCTTCAAAGAGGCATCAAACAAAATTCAGCATATGTTATACAAGACTTGTTACTTCTTCTTAATAAGTTGCCATCATAACTGAAAATACTGATAGTGTTCTAACAGTGTTGCAAAGAAAGTGGGTCAGATGATATTATACCCATTGGGTTTCATCTAAAAGCTCAGCAGAAACACGAACACTTGGAGCTCAGAGCCCCACCCCCAACACTAACATTTAGAGCCCCACCCCCAACATCTAACACTTGGAATTTAGAGCCTCACCCCCAGCTTCTGCAGCAGTATCTGTGGAGCAGACTCTGTTCTTACCAGCAGCCTATATTCACAGAGCTGCAGTAATATCAAGAAGTTACTAGCATGCATAAAGTTAACTGAAATGAAATGTGGAATTCTTCAGTTTCTCCAGAACTCACAGAATTTACCAAAGTTCAAGAGAAATCCTCAGCAGTCATAAGCATTTACATCCTAGAATTGCTTACATAAAGAACTAGCATGCTAGACATTGATGGTGGGAAGCTGCTCCTTACCTCCAGCCCTATAGGATCTAGCAAACTGCCTCCTGTGTCTTTCTTCCATTGGCAGCCCTGCACCTGTAGCTGATGACTGTCCTTAGGCCTCCAAACCATTTAGCAGCAGAAGGAAAGTCGTCATTGATTGGGACTTTGAGGAGCAGAGGCTGTGTGGTCCATAGCCCTGAAAACACAGCTCCTTCCTCCAGGAGGAGCTGAATGTGTTCTTTGTGTGGACTTTGAGGGAAGCACATTTTTTCTTTTACTCATCTTTATCTCTTACCCCTCAACTAAGTGTAATTTTGATAGGCTAAGAGTATCCTGGTTACAGCACTAAAATTCCCATATTCTAGAAACATCTCTGTACAGGCAAAAGGGGACAATTACTCACTTGTTCTCCATGTTCTTCTCTATACTGATTAGTTTAAACATCACTGTTTGGGTGGAAGCATCAGACAGCATCTGGCATCCATATATCCAAAGAGTCTAGAATGTTCGGGTGGAAACTCCACTCCAAGTCCCCTCCCCAATCTCTCTCCAAACCATACTGCATCTCAGAAAGCCCGACAAATGATGACCCCTCCCCTAAGGATGCTCAAGACCACCCCACAGGATGCTTAAACTGTCCCCTAGAAAACAGACATGTGGTTTTCCTGTCTTGTCTTTTCTCTTGGGGGCTGGAAGACCAACGAGGAACATTGTGTCCATTAAACCTGGGCTTTTTCTAATTCTGTTTGATTTGGTCTGATTTGGTTTGTTGCATCAGCAGAGAGGCTTATTGGGGTACAGAAACATTTCAGTCACCTTGACATAACCTAGAATCACCTGGAAAGTGTCTTGATGAGTCATTATGTAGATCGTGGTCTGTGAGCGTGTCTATGGGGAATAATCTTAATTGTTAATTGATGTAGGAAGAGACAACCTACTGTGGGTGGCACCATTCCTTAGTAAGGGGGTCCTGTAGAAGGAGAAACTAGCTAAAAGTACACAAGCAACCAATCACAGTTATATAAACACTGGACCAAGGAACATCCGTTTAGTCAAATGACAGCTCTTGCAAAGATACAATGTCAACAGAACTGAAAATCCACATTGCCCCTGTTCCACCAGAGAGCTATTTGGTCTCATAAAATGTGCTCTGTGAAGCTGTCCTCCCTGCGTCCCCATGGGAGAGCCACAGGAATCAGAAGCAGGTATTGAATTTTTTCTCTGATATGATTTCTCTGTTGAGAAGCTAATTATATCTGAGAAGAGGGTTTTTGGTGTAGGGGGCCGTCCCTTTCGTTTCTGTTCAGAATGCCAATCAGGCAGCAATTAGCGCTTGTCAGTTCCAGTCAGTTCTGCTGAGCCAGACTTCCCAGACACCCTCAATCTGCAAAGATAGCACTGCCTGGCTGCCACCAGGAACCTTAATCAAAAGGAACCTTATATTATTCATGGAGTCCCAGCCCCTTGTACAGGAAACCCAGAAACACATCTATCTACTCTGGTGTAGTAGGCCACATATTTAGATATTTGGGTAGTCTAATGTGAGTCCCTTCCACCCACCTGTCCAAGAAGGTGGCTCCTTCCTTCACCTGACATGTCATATAAGGACTTTTGTACTAACCTGGAGTGGAAGCCCTGCCTACCTCTAAGCAAATGAATCTTCCATATAGATAAGCCCTGTGAGACAGAATGTCGACTCTGTCAAAGGTTACAGCTTCTTCAGTGGCCCTTCTTTCTAAGACTCAGAGTTCCCAAAGAGGTATTAGCAGTAGAAACAGAAGCAAAAAAAGAAAAGAAAAAAAGTCAAGAGTTTTACTTGTGAAGTTTGAATCTCATGAACCTTAAGAAAAAAATATGCATAAAGTAAAGCTGATATGTCATGCAAAGGAGGAAACATCCAACCGTTAAAGGTTGTATTTGCTTTCAGGAATTTGCTGTTAACAGACCAACACCTCCACCAAGCACTATTTTTCGAAAGGATGAGGCTTCATGTAGGTGTTTCTAAGCCTGTCCTAAGTGTTGTGGAGGGAAGGGACCAAGGGCTGTGTCTCCTCCAGCTTCATGATCAGAAGCTGAGCTCTGTGGACACTCCCAGGCTGATAAGGGAAGACAAAGAGTATCATTCTCATTTTCTAAAGAGTTCACTGAGCACTCCTACAAAGTAACAAAAGCAAAAACGCTCCCCTTTTTATCTAAGTATATGTCTTTTGGTGCTCTGTTTAGAGATCAACAACAGGAAAATATTTTCACTGGAGAAACAAAAGAGGGAGGGGGAAATAGCCACCTCACTCTTAAAAATCTCCTGGGGAGTATTTGCAGAAACTCTGACTATGCAATTTTGTCAGTTGGTCTTGCTAACCTCTGTATGACCCTTCTGAATATCCAATGTTCATATACTCTGCCAGGCCTCATCATCTTGGAGTCCCTACCCATCCTGCTTCCAGGGAAAGGTTCCCAAGGCCCTGGTCAGGGAAACACAATTGCTTAAGTTATGCAAGACCTAAAATGTGATCTGCAGAACCATTCAAAAGTAAATAGCAAAGGAAACTCAAAGTCTCAGAGCTGCGTTTTCATTCTTTCATGCTTCTCCCTGGCAAGGCAGCCTCTTGGCTTTCTCAACAGTGTGCAAAAAAGCCTGTATCTGCATCCAGCTTACCTTCTGGCTGAATCAAGTTAACACCAAGACATGTTCTGTGGGGGAGTGAGAGCAGTCAAGTGTGACATACCACTTCCATCACTCAGCCTCAGCTTGCATCTATTTTTGCCTCAGCAATATTTGGAAGAGCAATAGCCTGTAAATATATTTAGGTGCAAGATCACCAAGCTTCGTCAACGATCAGTTTCTACTGGGGACTCCTCAAGCGTCATGGCCAGGGAGATGAACTGCACGAGATGAAGAATAAAAAAAAAAAAAAGTCAGTCACATTTTTGCAAGCTCTGGGTCAAGATCTTCCAGCCAGTGATCTTATGGTTTATCCGTTTTACACATTTAAGCACAGCAAAACTTTGGGAAGGGTCAATTGTCACCATAAACTTTAGGCATAGCTACATAGAAACTCCCCAGCAATGGAGCAAAGCACCTGTGACCTTTACAACAAGAATGAATTCTACTGGCTGAGAAATTGAGCTCATAAGGTGGAAGGAGGAAGGATTTGTGATAACCAGAAGGAGAGATTCTGTTGGTGGAGGATGCAAAGTACATGGGCCTCTTTCATAGGGATGAGCTCTATTCACTGCAAAACAAAAGACTAAGATTCGGGCCTCAACAATACTCAGGACATTGCAGCGGGGATGGGGGTTGGGTGGGGGATGAGTGGGGCTGAATCCAGGAAGGCTGGACCCTAATAGACTAGCAATGGATTACTAGGTTGTCAGGCAACATTCACTCTGGCCTTCCCAGTGAAAACACATCATTCATTTCCTTCTATTGAAGAAAAGAGGCTCCTGTGACTGACAATCCTGGTTCCTCCAGTCCTTATTCTAAGTTGTGCTTCCTACACTTTTATGTGTCAGTTTTCATAGAAGATGCAGTGTGCCATTATTAAAACCTTTAGAAGTGATTTCACCCAAATAATACATATGTTAAGACATAAAAAGTAGGAAAAGCAAGCACAATTGCCTGAGTCTTGTGAGGGGTCCTGATCACTGACTTTTTCCGTTTTAAACAGAAGGGGAAACATTTGCTCACCATTAGACACACAGACATGCTGCTTATGGTCACTCCTTAAGTAGAAATCAAAATTGTTTCAAAGTACTATAGGTTCGAGAGTTTTGTTTTTCTTTCCGTTTTTGTTTGTTTGTTTTGTTTTAACAATGGCTGTCATCTAAGATGCATCAGTGAAGTTGAGTTAGCTCAATCTTCTACTTTTCTCAGATTATTAAAGAAATAATTAAGCGATAATCATACTCAGGTTTAAGCAGTAGAATTTTGTAAAAGTTTGCTCTTCTATTACAGTATATTGAATGGCTGTCGAATGATATGCTTTGCTGTACAATTCAGTATAGGGACTGTGTCTAAAATTAAAAGTAAAACATTTGCCACATATGTTAATTCTAGTTTGATTTAAGAACCTGTAAAACATACAAGTTACAGATTTTTTAGGTAATTATTCAATTAGGGAAAAAAAACTTACAGATGTTGGTCTTCATGTTTATGTAAAGTCTGAGGTTTGAATTTAAATCTATGACAGCACTGTGATTTCCTTTTAGGTCTATCGTGCTAAGTGAAACTTGTTACTTAAACTTTTTTTTAAAAAAAATTAAAAGAAAGACAAAAAGAAGACAGAAAAAAGAAACAAAGAAATGAGACTCAAAATACATCAAATCGTTCATAAACAATGATTATGAAATTGTTATTGTGAAAATTATATTGATCATAGTTGAACTGATAGTCTATCTAAAATTATTTAGTATGATTTAGTAAAACAACTTTCAAAGTTAGTTTTGTATAACCAGTATCTGAGGCAATCAAAAAGTGAGGACAATGGGTTTATTTTGGTTCATTGTTCTGAAGATCTAAGTTCAAGTCCGTTGCTTTGAACTTCAGACAAGGCAATACTATATGGAAATAGTATCTAGAACTGATAAACTGCCCATCTTATGGCAACAAGCAAAAGACAGAAACAAAAAGGGTCTGGAATACCTCAGTCTTTTCCACAGGCATGCCCCAGTGACCTAAGGACCTCCCATTAGGCCCTCACCTCTTAAAGACTCCTCTATTTCCACAGTATGGGAACAAAAATATAAACATTGGGCGTTATGAAAGACTCAAACTATAGAAAATAAACATCAAGTACCCTAGAAATTACAAACCAGAGATATAGCTGATTATGTTCAGAACTTACTCAGAAGCCATAAGTTCATTATAAAGCACCCGATAATTAAAAGATATTAAACAAATCACTCATAACCCAGTTTATGGAAAAAATAATTAAAAATACTAATTATTTTAAAATTTGATGTTACACGTAGAAATGAGTTCAAATATTAATGTAAAAAGATTCTTCTTAAACTATAAAAAATAAAGGTTAAAAACTATCATAAACTTATCTAGGAAGTAGAGTCAAAATAATACATTTTAGATAATTTTATTTAATTATAATAATTTATTTAATATATTTCTATTATTTAGTAAATAATAATATTGTGATAACATATTTGAAAATTAATATTGCAAAATAGGTGATTGTATACAGTATGTTTTTATCAATTTTAATGTACATAATCTAAATTATAAAGTATATACAGTGGCAGCCACATTGATTGATAGATAATAGGTAGAAATACACATATAGATGAAGACAGATGACAGAAGTTCCCCTTAGTATAGACTTCCATGTAATAAATGAGGTTTGGATAATTAAGGTGAGTTACATCAAATATTAACACTTACTAAGGTTACTTTCACTCTGAACTTTTTGTAAATTTTAAATTATTTCAAAATGGGGAATTCAAAATTAAGTTCATTTCAACAGTAGGACATGATGGTTTCATAGTTTGAAGTTAAAATGTATGGCTGTGGATAATTAAAAGGGGAAGACAAAAGTATTCCCCACCCATAGATTTATCATCCTTAAATACTTTCCGCATTTCGCTGTGTGCTTTTAAGTGAATACATCCCAAGACAAGAATTTATAAAGACCTTAAGAGAAACTCATCACGACCCCTGAGTTTTGTTGGAACGCTCACTCTGAGTTCTGTCACAAGCCACTAGCCAGCCACACTTCTGATATTCTAACTTGGTAAATTAAAACCACATGTTGAAAATGAAAGGATAGTGGGCTAGAATCAGAAGAGTGCCCCCTCCTACCCATTCAGAGCAAATTCCCAACCCCCAAGCTACCATCCGCCTAAGACATCTGGATAGCATTAGCAGAACTTTTCTTCTGGTAGCATCAGAACCACTACAAGCATGAAGGAGACTGATAACAGCTTGAGAAGTAGTAACAATAAAGTTTAAATAATTATTCCAAAAAAAAAAATGTTTTTTACTAAGATGGAGACGTCACCAGACATCTCCTTGTCAGAGGTCATCCCATAACTTTCGGTGGTGAACGAGAAGCATTATGGTGGGAATGCCCCTTCTTCACACCTGCCAGCACCAAGTATTCCGGCATCATGCCTTGGTCCCCACCCTACTCTAACCTGTGTCCCAGAAATGGCAACACAGATCTGGACAAACGGAAGAAAGCAAGCTTATAGCTCTGTTTTGTGAGAGCCAGCAAGCAATCGCGTTAGCTCCAGCTGGAACTGGGTTGTTACCATAGCAACCAACAGATGATGGACAGATTTTTGAATGTGCTTTGGTATACTGTGATAAGAGCTTCCAGGATATCCACACAGTATTTTCAAACCTGCTAAAACGTGCACACTGTGCAGCGATACGAAATGCTATATTTCAAGATCAATTTTAAATGCCTTTCTTTGTGAAGCTGAAATGATAGAGCCTGAACTATTTTTAACTCGAAATAAGTCCGTTTCATTCACTCCTCTGTCAAATCCAAACTTCCATTCTTTCTGCAGCACTTACTTGCTCCAAGGAAGCTCAAACGGAATTAATGAAAATATACAGTGTCCCCTAAGAACAGTAGCTTCTTTCTGTGCTGAACTTGATGCCAGGTATTACATAAGTTCTGAGAAACCATCTTCATAAAATCAGAATGGCGCACAGTTGACCTCTTTCTGTATACATTTGATTTATTCTCTTAAAAAATCACTTTGCCCACAAAGCAACTTCCTTACAGTTGAAATTCAAGTGAGCAGTCCGAAGCAATCAAGGTGAAATTATCCAGCTGAGTTTATGCAGAAAACCCATAATTTCAATACGTCTAAAATGCTTTTGATTCTCTGCATTAAGAAAAATTGCAGTGAGGTTGGTACCTTAGACCTTGAATGTTCCCACAGATTTACCTGATAAAGGCATCGTGCCTGGTCTAAGGCGTTATGGAGAGGACCTGCCTCCCTTAAGATATAGGGGCTAGTGGAAGGTCCTTAGGTCACTGGGATGGACTTTTGAAGGGGATGTTAGAGCACTCACTATCTCTTCTCTCTGTCTCTTTTTGCTTTCTAGACAACATGAGGTGGTCAGTTTTTTCCATCTCTTGTTCCTACCACAGACCTAAAGGATATGATACCAAGTAACCATGGAAAGACTACTCTACAACCATGATCTTAAATTATATAGTTTCTTCTTTTAAATAGTTTATCTCAAATGTTGGTCAAAGCAACAGAAAGTTGACAAGCACAGAGATGCTTAACATGGCTGGGACACCGAAGTGGCTTCCATAGACCACTGGGTGGATACAAAACATGGCTTATTCTATAAATGATGTCTTAATAAAAAACTTAAAATCCTGGGGAAAGTTTGAGTGCATTTGTGTGGCTATAATTTAAGTTTATTTAATATAATGAACTTTGGTTTTCCTAAGGACCGTGGGCTAATAGCCATCATCTTGACACAAGATCTTTAGATGAGCTCACTTCAGTAAATATTCATCGAAGTATGCTATATATTGGTGAAAACAAGTGACTTTATTATAGTTGTCATTGACTTGATTGATAACCACAGATATTATCAGCACTTGCATTAAGAATAAGATAAATATGAGAATTGAACACTGCCCTTTCCAGCCATTCACTCTCTCTTTCACCCTATGACAACCATACCCTGACCCTGTAAGATAGTTCTACTTGCTTCTTAATATCCTATAAATGTAGCCACACATGGTATATTATGTTTACCTTAGCATTGTCCCTGTGAGGTTCTTCTGTGTGTTGTTATGGAGATTGTATGTTTATACTCATAGCTGAATAATATTTTCTTGATGCTAGAATCCAAAAGAAACAAAACATAGATTTGATACAACTGTGCTTCCTTTGAAACTTTAATAATTTACTCCCATTCTTTACTTTCATAGAAGTTCAGAAAAGTGCCAGACATTATTGTCATAAGACACTGAAAAGCATAAAGAAATGTTACTAGAGTTTGTTAAAAGATGTATTGTGTGTGTGTGTGCCTGTGTCTGTGTGTGCCTGTGTTTGTGTGTGCATGTATCTACAGATACCAGAGATGATACTAGATCCCTTGGAGGCTCCCTTGGAGTGGTAGATGACTGTGAACCACTAAACATGGATATATTGAATTGAACTTAGATCTTCTACAAGAGTTAGGTTCTTAACCAAGGAACCATCTGTTCAGCCTTCAAAAGCTACTGTTACGCCTCTGGACCAGTAGTGTGTCTCCAATAACATCCTCACTTTTCATTCTTATTTTTGAGCTCACAAAAAAGGTTGATTTGCAAAAATACAATATATAATTTTGAGAGTCTGCCCCATCTTGCTCACAACACAACTCTAAATTTAAATTGATTTTATGAAGATTGCTTCTACAGATATTCACTGTGGCATCTGAAGGCAGATAGCATGGTCAGCAATTCATTCGAATGCATAATACACTCAAGCTCACTTCTTTCAAGAAAAATGTGACCCCTGTTTCAAAAGACAAATATAGACCCAGGCTTTAATGTCCACATTAATTCTATTGTTTTACACTCGGCTGCATTAACTAATGAATCAAGCACTGACTATTTTTCTTTCTGAATGTAGGCACTTTAGAAACTAAGCAGGAAAAAAAAAAAAAGCTTCCTGCAGTCTTCATCTTCCACTCATTCCCAAAGATTTGAAAAGATCGGTCCTCTCCTGAGTAGGCTACACATCCATTTCTCTGGATCTCGCTTTCATCGATTTTAAGGTGGGCAGCTTTGACGATCTGACCTAAGTTTTCTTCCAGCGCTAACTTGCTTTGATTTATTTCCCAAGTAAATCAAGTGTGAAAGCTAAGAAAGAGGTCACAGCAGGGGCCAGGAGCTAAGGTGAGAAAACTCTAAGGCCTGACCAATGGCAATGAATTGGGAATAACTAAGCAGAACCTCGGGATTTCAGAAAAGAATCCCATATCCCGAGATTGAGAATGAGTTGCAGAAATGACTCCATCCCTAGTGCCCTTTGAATTCCCTGTGAGAAACAGTATATACTACAGACAGTTGCAACAAAGGACCATTGTCTCACTGGGATTCCGGGACACAAGTGTTAACAGGATTGTAAATCTTACAATCCCTTCTACGAGGGGAACAATCCAGGATAGAATGTGGGATTTATTTCTGCTTTTAAAAACTGAACTTTAGAAAGTTTTAGAATAGTTTTAAGTTCAAAGAAATATTGCAAAGAATGTGCACAGAGACTTCCCATGTATCCTACTCAGGTTCTTCTTATTATTAACAGCATATACTATTATGGTATATTTATCACAGTTAATGAGCCAGGATGGATACATGATTTATAACTAAAATATACAGTATCTATGGGGGATTGGGTTCAGAATCCAGTGAATGTCAATATATAAAGACGATCAAGCTTCACATGAATTGACGACACGTTTACAGAGAACTGCATGATCCTCCCCTGCACTTTAATGAATTAATGACTACAGACGCTATGGAATAAAGTGTAAATGCCATGAATTGCAGTCCGTAAGGTCACAAATGCTCAGAAAGGCAAATATTGGATGTTCTTCCTCATGTGCCTACTTTAGCTCCTAAACAGGAAGTATGCCTATTAAGGTAAGAGTAAGTACAGACAGAGACTAGATGGTGAAAGGAAGCCTTAGGAGAGGATTGTGAGCAAGGTCACAGAAGACCTAAGACATGAAAGGGAAAGGGGAGGGCTAGGGGTCAAAGGGTAAGTGGGAAGGGAAGCACGGAGATGCAGGAGGAGGGATTGAACCATCTTAACTAAACATGTAAAACATTTTTCCTATCAGTGCTTCCTCAAATCTGTGTGTATTGCATTTGCAAGGTATTATAAATGGTAATTTAAATCATAAAATAACGCTATACTGAGTCATTTAGATAGTGACAAGGAAAACAGGAAGTGATATTCAGACCTACCCAAGGTTGTTGCCAAATGTCCTTACTTTGTCCCAAAATACCACATCGCACTGAGTCATGACATCTCACTGGGACTGGGGTCCTCTTGGCTGTCACTGTTTCTCAGACATTCCTTGATTCTAGTGTATTTGACAGTTTTGGGGTTTTTTTGCTTGGTTTTTTTTTTTTTTTTGGTTTTGATTTTTTTTGAGACAAGATTTCTCTATGTAACAGTCCTTGCTGTTCTGGAGCTCACTCTATAGACCAGCTTAGCCTCGAATTCAGAGATCCACCTTCGTCTACCTCCTGAGTGCTGGGATTAAAGGTGTGTGCAACCACTACCTGGCATACTTAACAGTTTTATGAATGACAGTTGGGATTTGCCTAATTATTATTTTTATGATAAATTAAAGTTCAGTTGTTCATTACTGTGAGGAAGACCTCAGGGTAAAGTGGCATTCTCCTCGTATCACATCAAAGGCGAGAACACTACTCAACACTTTAGAGCTTGGTATTACTTTAACCAAACTAATCTTTGTCACGGTGGTCCATGATGAAGCTACACTTTCTCTCCCTTTCTCCCTTTTCATGCAGCAATCTTTAGGAAGAAGCCAGTGTATATGGCCCACACTTTAGAGAAAGGTTTTAGGGAACAATGAAGTATGGATGCAGGTGCTTGACGCACAAGCATGATGACCTGACTTTGATCTCTGAAACCTACGTGAAGGTGGAAGGGGAAAATTCATTCTAGGAAAGTCCTTCTCTACTCATGAACTGTGACATGTGAGTGTTTGAGTACATGCATATTCTATCTCTCTCTCTCTTACATACATACACATACATACATACACATGTACATGTACACGCACACATATACCCCAATAATAAGGAATATAACTTTATAAAGAGCAATGAATTAGCTTCATCTCTCCAAGGTGATGGCTATTGTGCATCATTTAAAAGTGTCCTGCACAAGTTTATCTTTTTATGTATCTAATCATTTATTTAAAAAATAAACAAACAAGCATTTGCTCCATACTTAAAGTTATAATCTAATACTGTTTTATTCTTTTATTAACTTTATTGCCAATTTTATACATGGCATATGGTGTGTTCCAATTATTCCTCTTATCAACACTTTCTTATCTCCCTCCCACCCCTGTCAGGTCCCTTTGTCTCTATAAATGTTTTTCACATTTATGACCTTTGGTTAGGTATTATTACTCACTGAGTCTATGTGACTATGGATTGGGAACTATCCATTAGAGCCTGGTGGGCTCAGTATTGGGGACACAACTGAAGACAATGACACCTTCTTTCAAGAATCTGTCAATAGCCAATAGTTCAGCAATAGGGGACAGGTCTCTGTGAACTTCTCTAACACCCATGGCTGACTGTCGGCTGGGCCAATTTGGTGCAGACTCAGTAGCAGGAACCATAGCTGCTATTGAGTTCATGATTGCCATGGCCATATCATGCTTAGAAGATGGCACTTTGAAGTCCTTCTCCACATATTCTTTCTCTTACATTCTTAGGTTTACATTATTTCTGCTTTCACTTCTGAGATGTCCCTGATCCTTGTTTGGGGCTGAGAACTCAACAATACTTATTCACAGCATGTTGGTCAGCCATGAGTCTCAATTTTAGACCATCACTACAGAAAGAGAATTCTCTAATTAAGTCTGAATGAAGCATTTGTCTATGGGAATAAACTTGTTTGTTTAGAAGGTAGTTTGACATTACATCCATTTAACTGCCTATAGTAATTTCCCCTGTAACTCCTATGCCCTCTCCAAACATGGGTTTTTGATTGAATTTACAAGACCAACATGGATTCACTTCTGTGCAAAGGACCTCAAATCCAATCAGTTAGCAGTTGGTTGTTCCCGTAAAAGCCATGCCACTATTACACAAGTGGGCACATCTTACCTGGCAGGTTGGTATTACAGTCCATAGGGTTCACAGCTGGTTAAGTGCTCTGCTGCCTTTTATCCCCCATCAGCCTGAACATTATCTTCCAGGACTATGGAAACTCTCTGGCAGCAGGGGAGCTTCTAGATCATTCCCAACTTGATTTCTTTATGCCTTGCAACTAAAGCGTGTGGTGTCTTCAGCAATAGATCTTATCATTTAATTCTGGTGAGCAACAAAGAAGAACAGAAAAGGTCCTTTTGTCCGGGGTTTCCCAGCCCAGCAGCTCTTCCAACCGTGAAGATTGTTTCATTTTACTTCTGTGCCCTTTGATGTCTTGCCATTGCTTATGGAGTTCTAACTTTCTAGAATCTCAAATGTGGGATTTGTGAAAAGTGGGTCTCTAGGATGATTTGGTATATGATTAGTGTTTATCCCATAGCTTTTTAAAGTCTGGCTAACATTGAAACTATTGAGGTAATTTTTACACAAAAATTTACAAATTATATGTCAAGGGAGACATATGTAACTGCTTTCCAGCCTCCTGAGCCCTGGGACTGTGTGTCTTAGTTATCAGCTGATAGAGTGGTTTTGAATATATATTTTCTGGGAGCTCTTAGAAGATATCTATGAATACATCTGATCGGCATCTACATCTTATGTTTTCGATCTATAAGCTATTTGTTAAATAGCCTTCTGAATTAATTTCTTTAGATTTCAATTATTTCATCTTTATTATTTACTTGTCTTTTTTCCTATAAAGATTTCCTATGATGGCTCTTCTTTATTGTCAGCTTCATCAGACTCAGAAATTCCTAATATAT
>NC_022028.1:28698734-28736941 GCF_000317375.1 Microtus ochrogaster | reverse complement strand
GAGGAGCAAAGGCTAAAGGCTTTCCCTGAATGTAGATTGTGCCATCCCATGGATTGGGAGCCCAGGTGGAATAAAAGAAGAAAAGAATAAAAGCAACAGGCATATCTCAACCTCTGTAATATGAGTTACTCTGCTTCAGTATGTCCTTCCCACCCATGTGAACTGAAACCTTTGAAATCATGAACCAAAATAAACCTGTCCTCCATTGAGCTTTCTGTGTCACTTGCATAGTCTGGCTAGCATAGGAGGCTGATGCCAGAAAACTGGGGTCATAGTTAAAAGCTAACCTGACCATGCAGTTCTTAAACCATTGGGACTGATTTATAGGGAGCACAGGAAGAGGTTCAGAAATGTAGGACAGAGAGCTCCAACAGAACTGTAACAGATCTTCATGGCCATTCTAATGCTAAGACTAGAACACAAGGAAAAGTAGGAGCATGAAGACTGAATTCACTAATATTTCGTTGGAAACAAGCACTCTTGAAAACTGTATGCAGCAAAGAACTGTCTGCATCCTCTCCCACCCCCAACCCCTGATACTTTATGGAAAGCTAAATTTAAAGATGAAAGACTAATTAATCTGGAGGAGGTAATTTCAAAACAATCCAACATTCGGACTGTGGCATCATTATTGTCAGCTGCTTCTAACCAGGTTTAAAATGAAAATTTGAAGTAAAAGCAGAATAGAAAATTTGAAAATTTTGCAGTTTGTAAAAAAAGTAAAAATAAACAGTAAGTAAGGATTTGAGGATAGTGGGGTTTCTAAAGAGATTAGTGCCTTTACTTTGCAAAGAGACAATACAGAACCCATTTACGAGAATCTCAGGCATCACAGTGTGTCCACCACAGGTTCAAGTATATTAAAGAGCAAACTCATGGGAAAATTTTTCTGTTCGGAGAACATCTCAAGAGCACCCTGATTATATAGTACAGTCATGGGACTTATTTCCCCAGGATCACTTTCATTGTGCTTATCTGTTCAGGCACCCAGAGGTCACTGGAGGTATGGAAATATATTATATTGTATATCTACATAACCAAGGTCATATTCCTATTGCTCTATCTGACATCTGTTTTTGACATCCTTCAATCTCACAGTGTTATCTTTGTAGACATAAAAAATGCACGTGTCATAGAGTTATGAGGCTTCCACCCAGATTTCCGAGAAAGACTTTTCGTGGCAGGATTGTTGTCACCGAAAGTAATCCGTGAATAAGTAGTGTGTGACGCAAATGGGAAGTGTTGGTTGCAAAGCAGGTATAAGAAGATTGTAAACATAAAAAGCTTGTAACAGCCTCCAAGGGAACCTATGGTCCATTAGTGAGTTAGACCAAGTGAAGACACATTGGTTACAAATTGAAATACCATATGGGTAGAATTTCCAAAGCCATTAGGAAAGAATGTTATTGAATGTTCTAGAAGCTAAAGCTGAAGCTACAGAATTTGTTTCCTGTACTGGGCTTCTGTCTATCTTTATTATTCCTTGACATTAACCCATTCTTCTCTGTGGAAAGGCAGTATATACTCTATACT
Source organism: Microtus ochrogaster (assembly GCF_000317375.1). Lineage (NCBI taxonomy): Eukaryota > Metazoa > Chordata > Mammalia > Rodentia > Cricetidae > Microtus > Microtus ochrogaster. The sequence continues at coordinate 28,735,408 of NC_022028.1, read as the reverse complement.
TGTATATTGAAATTATTATATTTTCATTTAGTTTTCTCCATGGGTTCAAAGCTAAGAGTTTGTCTTGATGTTCAAAGGAGATATTGAACATGGATTTAGAAGCAATGCTGGAAGTGTTACTATTCTAGGGATAGTTGAAGACAGATTAAATAAAGTTTATATTGTAAGAGGGACCCAAGGCAGAAGTAGGGTGCAATGATTTAAGAAAATGTGTTGGGTATCAGGTTGACAAGGGACGGACTTGTCATGGTTGATCTTGTGAACTTGATTGGATAGGGAAGATCCTAGGAGACTAGCACAGTACTTGTGGGAATGTTTCAAAAGAAAATTACTAAAGGGGAAGCTGCACTATGAATGTGGGCAGCACCCCCACCCCAATACTGGGTCCCAGATGCAATAAATGGAGAAAGCCAACAAGCACATGAGTACAGATTTTCTCTCTCTCTCTCTCTCTCTCCTATGTGAGTTGTGAGTTGCTCTGCTTTGTCATGGCCTCCCTGGCATGACTAACTGGAATATCAGAAATAATCTCTGAAACTGTCACTCAAATAAATTCTCCTTTATTAAGTTCTTCAGATCAGGTATATACCATCAAAATAACTCATACTCTAATACGCTATGCCAAACACCTCCCGTCACACAAAATAAACACACACACACACACACACACACACACACATACACACACTACTCTTTCATGGCACCCAGTTCTTGTATTGGTTTCCTATATGCCATCTTTTTGAATCTTTCTAGGAGTACTGACTAGAGGGTGAGGTTTCTCATCACTACCTGTTTATTTCTGTTTTTTTTTTTCTGTTGGTCTTAGAGTGATAATTCATTTCCACGTTAATTACTTCTTCAAATATCTGGCAATCCTCCTTTTTCTGCTTATGTTTTAGAACATGATGCTGTGATGAAGCCTGCAAGCATGGTGCATACTGTAGGGCCCTTCACCATCAGGTTTAATTTCACGCTTCATGGGTGGCTTTAATGAGACAGGCACCCTACATACTAGCACCATCACCCTCCAAGCTGCTCTACACGTTCTCAGAGAGACCGTCTGATTTCTAGAGAGAAGAACCATATTTTAGACTTCCTATCCTGGGAAATGTCTGAAGGCAATGTTCAATGTATTAAAGGTCTCCTAGTTTGTATATTTTCTGTCCAACTTAAGAACAGGGTTATTTGTTCTTTGGGGCCAGTAGTGTCATCATCATGTAGATCAGACTCTCTAGTCCCACAGGGCAGTTTCTCCCAGTAGCATGGCATCTCTACTTCAATGCATACATATAACATAGGCATACTGTTAGGTCAAAGGTTTATGAGCTTGTAATTATAACAGCTACTTGAAATTTTATCTACCTATAGCATTTTTTTTTGTCATCTTCTTACATTCAGAAGGTCAAATCTCCAAAACATTACACAAGCAAGCAAAGCTTTGGAAAATGCACACTCTTCCAATACACAAACACCAAGATGTGGTTTTTCAGGGAGTCTCATTTACTGTCATCATTTTATGAATGAATAGACTGAAAATTTTTCTGTTATCAGAGTCACTTAGCTTCCTGTCCACAATTTGCTTACTTCAATGTCCAAGTGATTTCTTGGTTCATTTTCTCATTGGAGTAATTTATTTTCACATTAGTATAGGAACTTACGTAATAGGTGTTAACATATTGACCATGTTGGCAATTGTAAAGATTTCTTAATCATTCTTTAGGCTGTCTTTTAATAGCAATTATCATTATTTTTTAAATTGAGATAATTTTATTGGGGTATGGTTTATATTCATAAGGATCTAGCCTGTGTCACTGCTCAGTTTTTATTAACTAGACACAAACCCAGAGAAGAGGCAACCCCAGTCAAGGAATTGCCTCCACCAGACTGGCCAGTGGGCAAGTTTCCAGGACATTTTCTTGCTTTGTGATTGATGTAGGAACACCAAGCCCACTGTAGGGGGCTGCCATTCCTAGGCAGGTGATCTTGGATGGTATAAAAAAGCAGACTGAGAAAGACATGGAAAGTAAGTCAACAAATAGTTTTTTTCCCTCACTGGCATTAAAGTCTACTTCTTCAGGATTTCAGCATATACTGAAAACCAATTAATACAGCCATTGTCATGAATCTTGAACTATTGGAATTTTGGGGGCCTTCTGTTCATAGTCAGCCATATTTGGATTGTCTAAGTTACAGTCTATAAGTAATTTTAATAATCCCTCTTTCTATTATACATATAATATAGATGGGCTCTATAAGTTTTGTTACTCTGGAGAACCCTAACTAATACACTAGTCATAATTATCCAGGATCTGTTTCACAATTAAGAACCCATGGAACAACATAACAGAAAGCAGTTAGCACATTGTTGTAAGGAGAGAGAGAGAGAGAGAGCCTGCTTTTGGTCCCACTGCCCTGATAGCTTACACCTGAAATAACCACATAGAAACTGTATTAATTAAATTACTGCCTGGCCTGTTATCTCTAGCCTCTTATTGGCTAACTCTCACATCTTGATTTAACCCATCTCCATTAATATGTATTGCCAGTTGACTATGGCTTACCAGCATGAGTCTAACCAGCATCTGTCTCAGGCAGGAGAACCATGGTGTCTGCCACACTGCCCTTCTTCCCAGCATTCAGTTCTGCCTATTCCACCTACCTAAGTCATGCCACATCAAAAGGCCAAGGCAGTTTCTTTATTCAACCAATGAAAGCAACACATAGACAGAAGAACCTCCTACACAACACATGACATTTTTATGTTGTCTAAAATATCTATTCAAAATGCAATGCCCAAAAATTATATGAACAAGTCTCTATCTCATTTTGACACTATTTTCTTCCTTTTTCTAAGTACCATCTCTTCATCATCCCTTTGTCATCTGCCTTCTTCTGGTGTTGGTATGAGGATTTGCTCAGTTTCTCTTGATGCTACCGTTGTGTTCCATCAGAGGCTAACACAGCTCTTGTATCTCTTATTTGCATTTCTACCACAGAGACATTTATTATAAATGGCATTTGCTATAGTTTGGATTCCAAATGTTCCCCAAAGGTCATGGACTAAGGGTTTGTTCAATAGCCTGAGACACTATTGAAATTGGAGTCATCTGTGAGATATGGGACCTATCTGGAAGCATTAAGCCATTGGAGGTATGCTCTTAAAGAGGAAATATGGACACTGGCTCATTCCTCGATGACTTTTTGCTTGCTGGTCTTGTTGAGATGGGCTTTCCATTTCACCATGCATTTCTGCCATAATGAACTGCCGTGTCACAGGCCTCGAAGCAACAATGCTAACTGATCATAGATGAAAGCTTCTGAATCTTTAGGCATCAATACATTGACATTTTTTTTCTGCAGCACTCATAGATTGGTGACTACCCCAATTGTCATAAAAGAGCCTTCATCCAGTAATTAACAGAAACTGTTTCAGAGACCTATAGCCAAGCATTGGGCTGAGTGAGCTTGGAGAATTCTGCAGAAGAATGGGAGGAAGGACTGGTTGAGGCAGGGGGTCAAGGACATCACAGGGGAACCAACAGAAACAACTAACCTGAACTCATAGGAGCTCGAAGAGTTTGTGCTGGCAGCAAAGGAACCTGAACCTGCATGGGGCCAACCTAGGCCCTCTACATATAATTGACAATTGTATAGCTTGGTCTTGTACTCCTAGCATAGGGGACAGAGGTTGTCCCTAATGCTTTTGGCTCCTATAAATCTATTCCTCATAATGGGCTGTCTTGACCAGCATGAACACAAGGGAAGGAGCTAAGTCCTACCTCACACTGTTATGCCATGCTTTGTTGATAGCCATAGGGGGCCTACCCCTTTCTGAACAGAAACAGAGGAAGAATGAATTAGAGGGGGAAAATTGAAGGGAGGTGGGGAAGAGGATGGAAGGAAAGGAAGGAGGAAAAACTTAGGCCAGGATGTAAAATAAATGAATAAATTTAATTCATAAACAAACAAGCAAAAAACTTCTGAATCCGTGAACTAAAATAAACCTACCCTTTTTCTAAGATGATTTTAAAGGTATATTTTGCTATAGCAAGAGAACACTGACACTCACTATTTTTTTCATCCATGAAAATATTTTAATCTTTCCCCAGCAGTCACACTTTTCTTTGGGTGCTTTTTGGTTTCCTTTGACAGCTTTTCATATATACCTTGTCTAGGAAACATTCTAGCTTGCTTTCTATATGTTGTTCATATGACAGGACATTTTGAGTCAGTTATCTACAAGATATTTTGTAGGAATGAAGCTAGTTCCCAAGGCCCTGACTAAAATGTATTCAGTAGGTTCCTCAAAGTCAACTCTGGTATATTTTCATGCACTTGGGTATTCCAAAGCTTCCTGGCCCTGAATGTTCAGGTAGCAGAGCTTGAGACACAGCTTTTGCAATGCGGCCTGATTAAGAAGTAGAGATCAAGGAAAGAGATATCCTGTTTGAAGGAGCCATTCTGGGTCTAGAAAGAAACTTTGCACTGGGGAATCCCCCAAAATTTACAAGTATGACCCCAGCTAAGAACCTAAGCAGTAGTGGAGAGGATGCCTGATCTGGCCTTTGCTGTAGGAAATCTTACAGCCAGTGGTTACAGGCCCATGGGGGCGTGGCCTCTTATACTATACAAGCCAATATAGAGAATATGTCTGCTCTCTTTCCTGTTGCTGGATTTGGTTTCTGTTCTCCGTTCAAGCAGAGGATTCTGATTTGTGAGTTTACCCCTAAATAAATAACCATCTATTTATCAATTCTGAGCTAGTGTGGGATTTCTTATAAGTATCCTTCCACAGGCCTTCCCCTGTAATCAGATTGATGACTATCTTAGTTGTTATCATAGAACCTTCATCCAGCATCTGATGGAAACAGAGGCCGAGATTCACAGCTAAGCACTGGACCAAGCTCCAAGAGTCCAGGCAAAGAGAGGTAGGAGCGATAATATGAGCAAAGGGTCAAGACCATGACAGCTATACCCACAGAGGCAGCTAACCTAAACTAGTGGGAGCTCACTGACTCCAGACTCACAGCTGCGGAAACTGCATTGGACCAAATTAGGCCCTCTGAATGAAGGTGACAGTTGTGTGCCTTGAACAGTCTGTGGGGCCAGGATTTATCCCTAGTGTGTGAGCTGGCTTTTTGGATCCCATTCTCTATGGAGGGATACCTTGCTCAGTCTAGATACAGGGTTAAGGGCCTTGGTCCTGCCTCCAAGTGATGAGCCAATCTTTGTTGACTCTCCATGGGCAGCCTTTCCTTCTCTGAGAAGTGGATGAGGGATGAGGTGGGGGAAACATAGGGGGAGCAGGAGGAGGGGAGGGCGTGGGAACTGGGATTGGTATGTAAAATGAGAAAAGGTTGTTGTTGTTGTTTTTTTTAAAGTAGAGTCTCAAGGATGTGCAGTGAGGAAAAGAGAGAGAGAAAAGAACCAAGAAGATAAACAGTGTAGGAAAGAGTATGTCTGATTTGGCCAGCACTCACATCAAGCATGCCTGACTGTTTATTTTTCTATTGCTGTCTTTTAAGAACCTCCTCGTGTACCTATCTTTATTAAATTCTGTTCCCTGAAAGAAAGGGAAACAACATTCACTGATTCCCACATCCACTGAGAAAAGATTTGCTCCACGTGTGTTGACTTCCTCCCTCTCCCAAATGGCCAGTGCCAGGGCAATTCCATGCTATAAACACTCGTGTCTCTACAAGCCGTGCTGAAACTCAATATCCAGGGCAGAAGAGGCCTTCGGAAGGCACTAGGTCACGACTCTCCTTTCATGAGTGGATTAGTGTACTCTTACTAAGGGACTGGAGGGAACATTCCAAGAATGTTGGCATTTCTGCCTTCTGCTATGTGAGAACTTGGCCTTTGACAAGCCTGCCTAGCAGGAGGTGCCAGGCTCTTATCAGACACTAAAATTGGGCTTGTACTTCCAGCCTTCAGAGCTGTGAGAAAGGACAGACACCAAGGGGAGATCACATTATTGCTCCTCTGAGTCAGCAGAGGCATCCAGATGCTGGCAACAGGTGACCAAAATAAAACTTTCATCCAGCTGTGACCATAAGAAGAGAGAGGTTGGCGATGGGGTGGCACGTGCCTTTAATCCCAGCACCCAGGAAAAGGAGGATCTCTGAGTTTGAGGCCAGCTAGGTCTACAGAGTGAGTTGCAGTACAACCAGGACTACACAAAGAAACCATGTCTTAAACAAACAAAGAAAAATGAGAGGTTCAAGGTTGGCCTGATGACACTTTATGATCCTCAGGGTCCCAACATCTGTCATTGCAGAGTAAGCAGGAAAAAAAAAGAAAAAACTTCATTATGGAAGGAAAACAGCAGGAATATTGTATTAACCCACTATGAATAATTATTAATTAATATATATCATTAAAAATAAAATACAAAATACATGAGTCTACTCTAAAAACTATCTAATTATATGAAGATAGTTTGATTGCCTATTATCAGTAAGGCATGAGACAAGAACAATCATCCAGTTTCCTAGAGGCAGGTGGGTCCTAGATCAAGATGGCTGCCAAAACGAGTTCTGATTTTTCTGAACATTTTCTACCTTAAAGGACAGTCTCTAGCAAGTGACACACCTGCCTATAGGGAGAACAGCTTTTTCTTTCTTTGAAAATGTTAATCTTGACGTTCTGAGGACCTCATTACTTCCACCATCTGTCTGTAAATATCTGTAAATACTCATCTGAATAAAAATGTCTGGGGGTGAGGGAGAGTGTGGGATTTTTATCTCAGGAGAGGTAGAGAGATGTCAATACAAAATTGCACCAATGTAACCCTAGTCCACAATCTCAAGATGTAACCTAAAGCTGTGCTGACAACAATTTCAACCTAGAAATTCTTGTCTTTTAATGGTCTTTTCTTGCTGACAGAAATTGTCAGCTTTAACTAACCAACTCACAGTGGACTATCAGAAACCCTGTCTGCTCCAAACTATTTCAAGAAAACTCACGCAGTTTGGAAACTGTTATATGGTGTTTGATTCAGCCAAGCCTTCATAGCAAACTTTAATTATGCAACCTCTAAGTATATTCAAAAAAAATACAGACAAAGTATTTAAAGTTCTGTTCTGGTCATTGTTGTAATTTTAGTTTTAGAATAGAAGTTAATTGGGTATATTGGAAGACCAACAAAACTCCAGAGGTAAAAGTGACCCATTCTAATTATAAAGTGGTCCCTGTTGGCAAACATTCAAAAAATGTAGATCAGGAGTCAGCCCAATATGCAAATCACAAAGCAAGGGCCAATGGCTTTTATCTTCCACAGACTACAATTTGCATTTCAAAGAACAAAAAAAATGCATTTCTGAAAGATGTGGTCATAACAGCAGCAAGAAACAAACAAACCAAGAGAAACACTACCACAGGAACTGTTTTAATGTGTTACATTCTAACGTACAAAACCAGGGAGGTGGGATGGGTAGACTAATGGCATAGCTGGAAGGTCAGAATCTAGACCAAATGTAAATTGAAGTAAAGTATAGAAGCTGGCATTGGGAAAGTTTGTGTTTGCTTTTCCTAATATAGGTTTATTAGGCTTTCACTGGCTCCCCAAGTCTGCTCCCTGCCCTATGAAACCTGCGTTTTCATCTTGCATTTTGGACATGCTTTAGAGATGTTAATAGTACTGGGTGAGAATAAGACCATTACTGCAATTTTTTTTAAATTTATTTATTTATTAAAGATTTCTGTCTCTTCCCCGCCACCACCTCCCATTTCCCTCCCCCTCCCTCAATCAAGTCCCCCTTCCTCCTCAGCCCGAAGAGCACTTAGGGTTCCCTGACCTGTGGGAAGTCCAAGGAACCTCCACCTCCATGAGGCAAATTTGAAGCAAGCTTTACTAAGTATTGGCCAGGTCTGTACATCCAGGCTTCCCAGAGTATGATGATGAACTATATCAGTCATAGGCTTATAAAGGTAAAACCCACAAAGTTAAGTTCTTCTAGCCCTTGTCCAATCAGTGGCAAGCATACATCATGACATATTTCCTGCCTATGTACCTCCCACCTACCTGTATCAAGCTTATATCCTGTGCAGTTGGTGCAACCAAGCCTGTTTACAGAAGGGAAAACACGTAGCTTGTTATCTCAGGCAAACAGCCTAAGCACTCCAGGAAGTTATCTGTCCCTGGGCAATCAGGGCTTACAGGTTAGAGACATTTTTGTCTTATGGATCTCTTAATTACAGTAACTTAAACCTAAAATATAATGTTACCCCTCACAGAGAAAACTATACAGGTTGTAGCTTTGGTGAGTTTCATTGTTGTTTAACTGACTAGTTATGGCATACGTACCCCAAGTCCCTCTTACCTTTTGTTAGTAAAGGTTTCTTAGTTTTAGAGACTGAAGATTTCTCTAGAAGGATTATAGGTTGATTATGATAGTGTCTTCCATAGCCCAGCTTCTCTATGCTCTCCACATACTTAGTAACTTCAGGATTAACAGCAGATTCTGGAAACCTTCCAAAAAATATTAGAGTTTCCTTCAAGTTCCCCATGATTAAATGTATTGCTTGACTCTTTACCTTGTTTGAATCGTATTTTTGTTGAGCGTTATGCAGTCTCTCTTGAAAGTCAGACGTTTTGACAGATAGTTTCTCTCTGAGTGACAGAAATATAAATTAATTATACCAGCCACTCCAAACTCCCACTATAAGCCTTTTGGCAACTTCTACTAACTTTGATTACGTTGCCTAGACGGTGACAGCCCTCCTCCAGCCCCGACACTGGCATGCAAAATGGCTACATTTTTAAGATTATAGTTGTAAACTCTATTTTTATGTATTTTAGGCAACAAATCACAAACCCAAATTAGGTTTCAAATGCTCCTATTATAACAACTTCTATTATAAGTAACCCAGGCAATATCTTTAGAGTATAAAATGCTTCCAGTTATGACCAGTTCCACTAAGAACGACCAGGCTGCCAGTCATTCTTCACAGACATTTCCTTTGCCTCTGATAGAGGGGCTTGGAGCAGACCAACGTTCCCTCTGAGAATACCTAAACATTCTAGATAAAATGTTATTTGAAAGCGGGGTGGATTTCAAGTAATTGTAGAGTGACCAAGGCAGGAGGATTTTAGTATCCAGGTTCTAGGGGAAAGGTAAGGGGCTCCCCAGCTGCACATGTATTGCGCAGGTTCCCCAAACATCTTTTGATTCACAGTCACATGAGTCTGAGAAGCTGATTGGAGAGCAGCAGCTAGGAAGAAAAGGGAGTCGGGCAACACTAAATCTGATAGCAGAAGACATTAGGTCACTCAGGTCAGAGACCCTACCAAGGGGCATAGGTTCTGTTACAGAGAATAGGGTGACTTTTGCTGGACTTTGTCGCTTCTCTGTCTTCTTTTTCATTCATTCCTGTTCTTTTCTACTGCCTCAGTTTGGGTCTGGAAAATCCCTTGCTGCACTGTATGCTCTAGGTTTGTTTCCCAAGTCCATGAAGCCTGTTACAGGAAGTAGACGCTTTAGAAAGCAGGCTTCGGTTACTTCAGGTCATTGAAAAAGAAACTACCTTAACTTATATTCAATCAAGGAAGCTGTTCAAAAGTAGTACTGAAGGGCACAGAGATGATCTGGGACATCACAATGCATTTGCTTAAGGGCATCGTTTTTCCTGAGAGCATGGGCATTAACTGAAAGGGTATGGGGAGTCACAAGCAATGCCCATGCCTGGGCCTGCTACCTTGTATAAAGATGGCAGCTCAGGGTGAGTGTAAGAATTGCCTTTTGTGGAAGTTATTAGTGAGCCTTTAATGCTGTAGAAATATTCAGGTTCTTGTTCCAGGCACATGTAGAATTAGGTATAAACATATTGCTCACTTCAATCATAAAACAAGAATGGGGAATTGTTAAGGGTCACTTCTGAAAGAAGCCAGGGCCTGGACAAGGCTTTGAAATGTAGGACTCTGTCCACTCCATCTCAGTGGTCACACAAGCTGTTAAAGGCAGTCTGTCACCCAGGATCTTAGAGTGACTACTGAGCATTCTGTTGGCTGTATGACAAATAAACCAGTATAAGAAATGAACTGTGTTGTGGGAAGCCCCTGACACCTGGAAATGCTTGTTACCACAGCATGGCATGATTCATTCTGTATGACAGACCAAACAAATTTATCAGCTGAAATAAACACAGAATCTCAGTATCTTCTTAACCGTGGTTGGGTTTCATTTTTGCTGACATTCGCTTTATAGTTTATGCTTTTATCCTTAATTTTATTGAACTGACTTCAGAAATTATCATTTTGATGGGCAGAATCAGGCATTTTTAATTTACCCTTGTTATCTTTTCACTCCTATTTTATAATTACAATGTTTTCAGTATTAAATCTAAAATTGTCAAATCTTAGAAAAACACGAACAAATCTATCAAAAGGGAAGTTACGGAAAATGTTATTTAAACATGTAAAATATTCTTTACATATTTTTACATTTCCTGAAATGTAAGAAGCTTACTAAGATGTTTTGTTGATGAGAGCGCATAAATACTGACTTAATTAAAGGGTAGAAATTGGAATCCATCTTTTCTGTATTTTTATGTATGATCCGTAAATGATGGAAGAGAAACCCATCCTGTACCAGACATAACATCTGTCAAGTTTCTGACAAGTCCCAAAGTCAATGAAAATAACTTGCATAGAACCATAAGACTATGAACTTCCTTCACCACTTCAACATTTACATATGAAAAATTAATTTACTTGACATTTGTTCTCTGCCAGGTATCAAGGATGCTACGGTAAGCTGAAATTCTTGATCCGCATGCTTTCTTAGACAGGATTAGACAATAATATTGTACAGTAGAAAGCACGGGATGGGGTAGCTTTAGCAATCTAGGACATTCAGTATCTTCAATTATGCATTTCTACTCCATACCATCCGCACCTCAGTTCACAGATGCTCTTACTTCTTCTCGGTCCATGCACACCCTTCCTTCCAACAGCTGAGTGTCTTTCTCTTCTTCTTATACCTCCACTCACCATGATGGCTTCTAGGTTGTCATAATTTTTCTTTCCATAAGATGACTCCTTCCTCTAGGGTCCTAGTCTACTTCTTGAGATTTCTGGAAGTATCTTACTTCAGAGCCCAGTTCCAGCTCCTTTCTGTATTTCTTGTCTGAAATTATCCTTGATTTTTCCTACCAGAGCTTGGCAAAACCTAATTAAGAATCAGGTAGCCATCAAACTTGCATGAGTCGTAGGCTGGGACCACTGCCTTCAAATTAATACAGGAATAGGGATATGTCTCTTGAAGAAGCAGTAGACATGGTTCCTGTCTTAGGGTTTCTATTGCTGTGACAAAGTACCATGATCATGGCACCTTTTAAAAAGAAAAACGTTTAATTGAGACTTGTTTACAGTTCAGAGGTTTAGTCCATTATTACCACGACAAGAAGCATGGTAGCCTTCAGGCAGACATGGTGCTGGAGAAGAAGCTGAGAGAAGTCAAGAGAAGCCTCCTGACCCACAGGCATCAGGAGACTGTGTTCCACACTAGGCATAGCTTGAGCATATATTACTTCAAAACCAACCTTCACAGTGACACACTTCTTCCAACAAGGCCACATCTCCTAATTGTGCTACTCCCTATGGACCAAGTATTCACTGGGGAAGGGGACATTCCTATCCAAACCAACACAGTTCCTAATCTTCTGTCCAACCAGGCTTACACAAAGAAAACACATAATCAGAGCTACTTAGAACTGCAAGTTTTCATCTACATATGAAATTCAAAATAAAAGTGAAAGATCTTTAAGGCAGACTAAACTAAAACAAATTTAGATGAAAAACTAAATTTAGAGATTAGTGCAATACGGTGTGAAGGCAGGACAACTTTCTTCCAATAGAGAAATAAGGGGGGGTCGATAAGTTACTCAGTGTCTTTTAAACATAAAACACAAGGTTAGACAATCTCCTTTATGAAAACAAACATCAGAAAGCCACAAAGTGATCTATTCTTACCGTATTTATAAAGTTCATATTGCTATAGCAACTACTGCCTTCACAATCCAGCTTTCAAAACATTTGATCAAGATACCATTAAGCAGTAAATCTGCAGAGAAATACAGAAACCTGAGAAAATGAGGATCAATTCTAGTCTACCCGCTGCTTCCTCCACGGAGCTACTGCAGAGCCTGGCAGCACATCCAGAACCCTCTCTCCTGTCCACACTGACCTTCAGACCATGAACTCCATGACCTTGATCTCCATACTTGCAAGTAGATAATGGGCGTCTGTTGACCCATGGCTAGTGTCCACTGTAGCATTCATGTCCACTCCCTCCAGCAGAGGTTGACTTCCTGATAACAGTGTGCATCTCCTGAGCGCTTTGCCTACTCACGGTGGCAGCAACACAGTTTCAGAACCATTACCGCTAGCTTCAGAGAGAACCACTGTTACTCATCCAGTGTGTCTGCGATTTTTATATCATAGCGCTTCCCAGAGTGGATTATGTTGGCTCAGTTTTTCATCTGTGTCCACCATCAACAGGAAAGTTCTAGAATGATGGTGGGTTTTCAGGAAGGAGAGGAGTTAGGTTTCCAGTTTTGTTTCCACTGTACCTAAGCAAAGCTGCTTGTATTAAAGTTTTATTTTGTTTTGCTTTTTATCGATTGGTGTTTAGCTTGTTTAGTTTTCCAGAGAAAAAACTGTACGTGAATCTGCAATGATCTGGCCTCCGTGGAAACAGGGACACTTTCCTATAGGGCTGGAGGGTTAATGTCAGGCTGCAAAACAGGGATCTAGGTGACTGTTACTCCCTCTACTCTTGTCAGGTAAAACAGCCCCAGACAATAGCAAACGTGCAGATGAGGCTGGACTGTGTTGTACTCTCAGAGGGCGGACTGGCTGTGGCCTGCAGCCATCACATACTTATCTAGAAGTCAACATTTCTGAGATAGAGAAATTAGCAACATTTAAGGAGTCCAAGTCTAAGCAGCACCTCGTGACAGCCAGGGTCTGGTCTCCAAAGGATTCTCAACCCTTGTGCGATTCCTTGCTTCACAGAGGACGAGAATTACAGATTGGAGTGAAAAGCTATGGAAGGCAGAGGTGAATAGGGATGAGAGTTCTCCGTTGGAGAAGGAAAGGAAACTCCCTCCAGGCTCACAAAGACAAAGAACACTGATTGCCAAGAGTGACAAGCAAGAGCCGTTCAGGAAGCCAGAAACTGAGGATTAAGCACCTGTTTCTAAAGGTAAGTTAGTGAGCTGCCTGAGGGTGCTGGTGCCCGTGAGGAGCCCAGAACTGCTCTGCTTCCGGAGTTACATATTTTGTAGATCTTGGATCCTCAGAAAGGTTCAATGTCACAGGATGTGAGTACATTTCACAACAATGACCCACATCAATCGAGTCAACTTAGTAGGATCTGTCAAAAATGAAAGCTTTGATTTTTCTTCCAGCCCTTGGAATTTGTCGCTGAAAGATCATCTGCTGTAGTGAAACTGCGTGGATCGAGTTGAGCCATGGCTTGGGAATTTTATCCATTGTCCAAGCAAAGTGCAATGTAGTTTACATTTTTTTTTTTTAGAGATTAGATTAAAACTGCTCTACATCAGAAAGTGGGAAATACAGCTTTCCACAAGTCATCAGCTATTTTTATTTAAACACTTTTGAATGGTGTTTTAAATTCTGCTTTTCAAGTTCTCACTAACAACAGATTGTATTTTAAAGGTGACACTGGTCTACAACATTCATGCAATTTATGAAGCTCTCCACTGGGCTAACTTTTGAGGTCAGTTTCTACCCTACCAGAGAATCTACCAAACTAAAACATGAATATCTTTTTAAAACACAGAGACACATGCGAACACGCACATACACGTACATGTGTACACACACATGCATGCAAACACACATATGCACCGTGTATACACACATACGTATATGCACATGCACACAAACACACATATGCGCACACACACACAGCATACATGCATGTACAGCCCGCACCTCCATGACGAGTCTTCCCTGCCTTCTCCTCCCTCAGAAGCACATGCATCCTGTACTGGGGGCATTGTAACTACTTTCTGCTGCTTCAGAGGTTTCCTGACCCCGAAACCTTCCCTGGAAACTTTAGGAAACTCTTACCATACAGGGTCTTATTCCTTTATTTTTTTTTCCTGAGCTTTGCTTGTTGTTGTTGTTGCTGCTGCTGCTGCAGCTGTTATTAGTTTTTGTTTTTTTTTTCTAAGTCTAATCTCTCTTGGACTATTCTGAAGCCTCTCCAGCCAGACTACACAAGTGGCATTCTTATAACACTCACCCACACAGTCCATATGTCATATTCTGGGTAGACAAGATGTTAAATAAAGCTATAATGGATGCAGCAAGACTACATCCAGCCAGAAATCGTGGTGTATGAGTTAACTGTTTAACCATAACTTTGCCTCACTCTGTCAAGAAAAGGAAAAATGAAAGAATTGGCCCTTTGGGTTTTCCTCCACTTTTTTCCCTTTCACCATTGTGGATACAGGTTCAAAATCTCAACCATGTTACCCCATTTTTGTCTTTTACTTATTCAGCTTAGCCATTTACTTGTCTCTTTGTTTGGGTCTCCTTTTATAACTGCACCTCATACCTTAACGTAATAAAAGCAAGTCTGGAATGAAGCTAAGGCACATGAAACTCCACCGAGTGGAGAAGATGCCCTAGCCCTGGGACTCCGAGGAGGTAATCATGCCATAATGAATACGTAGTTTGTTTCATAGACGAAGGATGGGACTTTATTCTGTACCACAAAGAAAAACTAAGGAAAAAAATATTTTTGTTCTTTAACTCCCAAAATATTTCCTAATCACTCTCAGTGCTTACAAAAGTGACAGTGGGCACTCATCCTGTCAAATAATGCCAACCATCTGGTAAAAACCAGAAAAGTAGCCAGTCAGTTCACCTGCCTCTGAAATGCGTGCAGCGAGAAGCCCAGATCTTTGCAAGCATCAGACCCACCCCTGTGATGTTCTTCCAGGCTTCAGTTCTTAGAAAGCTATCATGTGTGCAGAAAAATCACAGCTTCTTATGGTTTGAGTGACACAAAGATAGAGAGAAATTGCAAAGTGTAGATGTTCTGGGTCTGGCACGCCACTGGGCAGAGAAAATGGTGAGTAGAGAGCATTTTCTGCAAGGCACCATTCCTACAAGTAGAGTTAGGTGTGCTGCCAAGTGGGGAGGGGGCACTCTGGGTCAAGGGCCCTGTCACTTCATATGCATTGCTTTCTTGAGTATTCAAAACACTACCAAAATGTGGTTTATTTTGGTATTGTTAACACAACTAATGTTACCATTACAGTAGCTATGACTTCTAGAACAATGGCTATAAATCGCCACAAGCACTTTTCCTTTAGCCACTTGCTCCTGATAATTACCTGTGTATTAACCCTTGTTGTACTTCGAGTAAGAAATACCCTTCACAGGTATCCAGATGGTGGTGCCAGTTTGAGAAATTCTGGAAACTCTAGGAGGAGATTCTTTAATACAGAAAGTGGGTCAGCATGTGTCTCTTTGAAGGTTAACCTCCTCCCTTTCTCTCTTCTCCGTGGCTGTGCTGAAGAGAAGACTCCTCTCCCTCATGTTCTTGATGTCATATATACCGTCATAATGCATGGGGCCAACTAGTCATGGGTTGAGCCAGAAGAACCCTCTTCCTCATGCTTCTGACATTGTAAGTCCTGTCCTCGTGCATGGGGCTGACCAAGCATGGATAGAGCTGGGATTATGCCCTATACATCCCCTCTGTCAGCTGTTTTGCCATAGAGACACAAAATAACTACTATTGTCCTGTTTTGGAGATAGGAAGAGTCGTGAACCCTGCGAAGGCAGACTTTGAGTACAAAGTGTTCCTGAAGAGTGTTCTCTGAATGTCCTTGGGGCTACCCTTCACGGGATGCTATCTGTATAAGGACGCACTGTCAAGTGTTTTGCCTGGATCACAGTTCTGCCTTGCATTATCTATGTATTCTTCTAATGGAATTCAAAGGAGTTCATTAATTTTCACGCAGTCCAACAGTGCTCCATGGAGAAGACTGATTCCATGCTATAAGACTGAAGGTCTGAGTTAAATGCTGCAGCAGACATGATCTGCATGCATAGCATCATCTAGGGTAGGTGCCAGGGGTGTCCAAGTGAATCAGCAGGCTCTGGATCACAGAATCCGTGAGGGTTTCTGGGAGAAGACACATATAAATAGAAAAGGGTGCCTAAGGAAGCAGTTTTAATTAAATAGGTTAGATGATTCAGAAAGTCCCTCAGAGAGGATCCGGTACATCACCTCCTATGTGACAGGTGAGCAGGCAGGTGATATTTCAACCTCCAAAGATGAGGCACCCTTTCCATGACTGAGACTATGATATTCTGTTTGGAGTAACACCTATCCAAGGATGTCACAGTGACTTTGCAACAGAATTCATTCACAGGAAAACAATGTCTCATCATAGAGCAAATTATTTGTATGAGCTTACATCATTTCACGCTCCGGTGGGTACCATCTTCCTTCACCAGCTTTCCAGCTAAGCCACCCTTAATGTTGACTGAACTCTCACACTCACTAGGCACGAACTGATTGAAGTCACACCCTTCTTTTAAGCTGAGCTTCTACGTCGTTTCCTTTTCTCTTTTAAATCGTATTCATGGAGTCATCTGTCTCTGTGAGAAGAAAGAAGTCAGAGGTCAGTTTGCAAGAGTCTTTCTAGCACATTAGTCTTGGGATTGAACTCAGGTTGTGAGGTTTGGTGGCAAGTGCCTTAACCTGCTGATCCTTAACCTTGTGAGCCGTCTCATCAGCTCTGTAATTCTTTTCCTTTTGTGTCCCTCTAGGTACCATTGGATTGACAGCTCAGAGACACGTATCCATGTCCCTCAACCTCTGCAGCCTCAGCACGTAGCAGCCAGGAAGCATGTGGCTTTTTGCAGCCCTGGGAAGCTAAATCTGCTCTCGATCCTGTAACTAGCTAATGGGAGTCAGGAGTGGGATTTCATTCCTTTGCTTTCTCCACTAGCTTTCTTTTCAACACAACACAAAACTAAGTACAGGTGGCTTACTTAGCCTGGTGGCCTATGGGCACACAGATAACACGTCAATGAACTGGGACCAGATTAATGTTTTCTGAGTCCAGATTTTATGCTTTCCTTTACAGTAAATCAACTAGCAAACTTTGCAATAAACAAACAAGCAAAAATAAAGCCATCTGCCAAAATGACACTTATGAAGAAAATAACATTTAGTCCTGTTGGAAGAAATAGGGTACTCAGCCAGGTGGTGATGGCACACATCTTTAATCCCAGTACTTGGGAGGCAGAGATAGGTAGATCTCTGTGAGTTTGAGTCCAGCCTGCTAGTTCCAGGATAGGCTCCAAAACTACAGAGAAACCCTGTCTCGAAAAGCCAAAAAGAAAAGAAAAAGAAAGAAAGAAAAAAAGAAAGAAGGCACAATCAGTGGCCTCAGTTCTTGCTCTGAGAACCTCCAGATGAGGGAAATTAAGGGGTTATAACTTTATTGGACAGCTGCCCCTGAAAGCAAGGCGGGGGGAGTCCAAGCCCACTCAAAAATCTCCAGTTGGGAGTTAGATATAGTTAGTCTTCTCCTTGAGCTAGCCAAACTCTCTTCTTTCCCAAAATCTTTATAGGGGAAACTTAAAGTTTTATCATTAATTGAAAGTAAGTTTTCAAAAACTTAGACTATGTGGGCAGTGAAATTATCTTGTCACGATGTGCCATGGTGACTCAAGACAATTTGTATTTGTCCCAAAACTATAGACTAAAACACTCTAAGAGTGAGTCTTACTGTTAACTATGCAATTTAGTTAATAAGACTGTGTCCATATGTGTTTATCAGATATAATAAATGTGCTGTGCTAATGTACAAGGTCAATAACAGGAGACTCCCAGAAGGGAAAAGGAACATGAAGCATATTTGTACTTTTTGCTCAACGATTCTGTAGAACTGAAACTGTTGTGAAGGATAAAGTCTACGGATCGAAATTGATTAGAAAGGAAAACAAAGATAACAACAAATCTCCAGCTTGCAGTCTCCTTGCTACCAGGATGCCACGCCTTGCCATCTAGAGCTGGAGGCTTTAATGTCTCCTTGAATGTAATGTCCCCTCCTCCCATGTGTCTCTGTCCTATTATCTCTACCCAAACTTTATCACTGTCGAACAAAAAAAGCATTCTTTCAACTTAAAGGCGCTATAGTCCACAGAGCTCACATTTCTGTCTACCCACACCATCTTATACTCGCATTTTAACTGCCTGCATCTGTCATCACGGTTTAATGTATTCAGGGACAGAAATGAAGATAAACTTCACATTCCACTAAGAAAGCTAAAACATCTCTGTTCCAGTGGCTCTAGGAAGATAAAGTATCAAAGAATAGCCAGTTAGAAGCAGGACTTTGCAAGGGTGACTCCCTGTATCTCATCAGCCAGAGCCTGTTGTCTTTTAAGTCCTAGCCATTGCTCTTCGCGTTCTTTGCATGGCTTCTACATATTCACAAACCTTTAATGTGATAGCCCTGCATTCTTTCATCTGTGTTCTCTCACTCCTTTTTCTTCTCATACTGTTATTAGCAATGCTCATGAAATTGAAAATGGCATGGAAAAATCAACAAAGAACAGGGATATTTGGAACAGTTTCTCACTGTGTAGCTCCGGCTTTCTCAAATTTGAAGTGTTCCCAGCTCAACCTCCTTCGTGCTCATATTACAAGCATGTACCACCATGCTAGGTTCAACTCAGATATTTTAAGTGTCATCAGGTAGTTCTCCAATATTTATCCTCTAATACATTGCTACAAAATCTTTCTTCAAGCGGAAGATCTGATTTTATATGTTCAGTGAAAACTGCCATTTATTATTTTGCCCCATCCTTTTCGGATTTACACAAAGTGAAAATGACTTTCGAGTGTTTATAACGTCCTCAGGGGCTCACAATGCACACCAATCTGAGAGCTCCAATTCATCTGGCCTCCTTCAATAGGGGATGGGTGGTTTCTCTAGCTCACCATCATGACTGAGCAAGGAGGCTACAGCAAAAGAAAGAATGTTAATTAAAACCATCAAACCTGAAAAAAAAAAAACCATCTTCTTATCCCACCTGCAAATAAAAGTCAGGATCATGTGGGGGAGGTAAGACTCAGAGCCGCCCCATCCAGCTAACTGTTCTGACACTTGACATCTGAGTCTTCAGCGTGTGATTATCCTGCCTCTAACTCACCTGCTAAAGCCTGAGAAGCACCAGCAATTACAGACAAGCTGAATCAAAGGCTTTGCTGTGTGGCTTAAACAATAAATGGGTTGATTATGCCACATAATGAGCAATCCATGAGCCAGGCAGTTGGGAAGAGTGCTAACAACTTTTCCAAGAACCCTCTTCCTGCCTGTTTTTGCTATGTGGTTAGTTTTTAACCTCAAGCTTGTCAACCCATGACTTCAAGAAGAAAAGAGCAAGTTTTCAGCACCCCATCTTCACACAGTAACATCATCCAAGACCCAGGGATATGATCCCTTTTTGTACTTATTTTTTATTGATTTATGATTATTGAGTGTATATGCACATGTGTGTGTGCGTGTATGTGGGCATGCTGCTGTATGTATGTGTGTGTGTGTGTGTGTGTGTGCGTACACGCATCTGTGTGGAGTAACATGTGTACCATGGGTGTATGTGAAGATCAAAAGGCAACTTGCAGGCACTGGGTCCCTACTTTTATCATGGGGATCCTGGGAATCCCAGATCATCATGCCGGGGCAGCAAGTGGCCATCCACCAAGCCATCTTTGCCATACTAACATGCGTAAAGTTGCCTGGTAACAAAATCAGTGTCTTATAAATGACAACTATTCACTCCATCATAGCTATGTCTGTGTGTGTGTATTCATATATACCATTTTTTAGGGATAGAGGAGATCTTTTTAGAAGCCATGTTTTGGCCTCTAAATATACATCACCCCTACTTCTACCCATCAACAGTTTATTCTATTCAGATGTTTGGCAAATACTTAAAATCAGGCTTTTCATTTTCTTGTTGCTGTTTTAGCATTTCTTTGAATATTTTGGATAGTAATCTTATCTTTTCACATCTTCAGAGCGTCTTTCACAGAGCTAGGTCTTTGTTTTAAATAAATAACAATTCAACCTGTTTTACTTTATTTTTTCTTATGGATCATGCTTTTGCTGTGGTGGCTCAAGGTATCACTTAACTCAAGGCCATCTGGATTTCCTTATGTTACATTTTTATCTTATGCCTTTGAATTGTACGGTTACAGTCATCCCTCCATCTCTTACCAGAGATTATCATAGAAATAAACAAAAGCACATTTGAATTCCTATAAAAAAAATCTCTGGAGGTTAAGAACAGAGTTGCCATAATCTGATTCAACTATTGCTTTTCGAAATTCTTCCAACATTGAAATTATTTGTTGTTAGGATTTCTTAAAGAAACAGAAGTTAAAAAGAAAAACATATGAGATAATTTATTATAAGTAATTGCTGCACAAGATCAAAGAGACAGGAGAGTACAAAATATCCAGCACCTTAGAAACAGAAAAGAATGACTTGTGTCCCACCTGAAGGATGGGAAACTCACTCTGATTCGGGGATATCTGTCTATTTGTTCTTCAGTGATTGTATGAGGCTGACTAACATTACACAGGGCACTATGCTTTTCCTACAGCCTCAGATTTTAGCATTAGTTCCAGACAAGCAAAGTCTACATTGACAGCACTCTTTCTCCATCACAAGTTTACCCTGTCAGCATGGCATCCATTTACATGCGCTTATATAAAATCTCCACATAAAGACACAATGAGACCTTACGTCAGTCTATACTGACAATAACCAAGGGTACCCTGAATCCTTTTCCACAGACACAGTGAAGAGTCCTTAGATAATGTGTCCCAGTTCAGCACCTGTGACTCCGACGGAAAGATCTAGCCTGGGAGAAGAGTAAAGGTGCAGAGCTCGGTGCGAATGTGGGAGCCACCAGCAAACTCCTTCCTAACAGTCATTATGAAAGGTATGTCTTCTGGATCCTCTCAGGGGATGAGCTGTGGCAACCCATAACATTCCAGTTTCAGCCTTTGAAGACCTCCTCCATACAGTCAAGACAGACTGGTTTAATTCCAGGTGGTCACTTGGGGTCATCTTATATCCATATATCAGCCAACTGACCTAATAAACTATGATGGCCCTTAATAATTTCCTGTGTCGCAATACTGCATGCAGTCCTATGATCAGTGAGCTCCTCTAATAAAGTTCACCCATGCTATGGGAACTTCTTCAGCCAATAGCCTTTGAGATGCTGGACCACCACTTTGGGCATGGTCTTGGGGGTACTATTAAAAAGAGATGTAGAAACATGTGCTATCTTTCTTGGTGTCTGAATTTGGTTCATGTTCCCCACTCATGATGATGATCTGTGAGTCTACTCCTAAATAAAAAGGTATTTATTATTCTCCATTCTGAGCTAGTGTGGAACTACTTTATCATGATCTTTTACAAACCTGATCTGATGTTGCATTGCCCCTACTATTAGGTCATACTTTTGCTACCATTCCCTGTGTAGTTCAGGCTTCTGTCTTTATCAGTCAGAAAACAAGAATGGTTTATTAGGACTGTAGCTGATACCATGATTCCATTTTTTTTTTCTTAGCCATAGAGAGCGACTTGGATTTTAAGTAATGAGATAGAATCATGAAATGTGATGGGACTGAGTTCTGAGAAGGATCGAGCCTGTCTTGCATGGTAAATGCCTGAGGAGAGGTTATCATAGTTTGTTAGGGGCTCAATACTACAGGGCTCGGAAGGCAGGTATCCTATAAAAGGTATGTTGTAGTCTCTGGAGCAGAGTTGCTACTTCTGAACATGGGAGGCTCTTTCCTTGTGGGTGAGACTTCATCAGTCAAAGAATGCTCTTCTGAACCTAGGAGTTCAGTATTCTTCCCACATCCCATCAGAGTTTGCCCATCCGTCTCCATCTCAATTTATATAATATCATCTGCTGGTTTCTCAGTCAGTGTAACTTTACTTCCATCACACACACAGACACAGACACACACACGCAGAGACACACACCCCCCCACACACACACTGAAGCTGACTGTTCATGGCCTGTTGTAATTCACAAATCTGCATCTGCTTCTCAGGAACTCTGTGGTTTTTAGAGATACTCGTGTCCTCAGAACTCGTGTTACCATTTAGATGGTGTTACAGCTGGGAAGCTGAATCCCCAAACTTGCCCTTCTCTGGCTTCATTCTGTCCAGCAGTCACAGAAACAGTCACCCAAATTTATTATGTGTATTCGTTTTCCAAATATGTTTGAAAATATCACAAAGTGGTCACCCATTCCTTGTTTTCCATGGAGTAATTAGAAATATTCAGTGTAGATATCTTGTGTCTCTCCCTTGGCAGATACACTATGGACCATCAGGGCTGTCTTTGACACTGAAAATAGAGTCATTGGCATGATGTAATCTAAACAAACTATAAAGCCAGTTCCCAAACAGATTTAGAAGATTCACAGCTAAAATACCCTTCTTCTAGAGCCATTCTTTCTGCCAAAATGTTATGAGTCAAGGATCTTCAGAGAAAGAGAGCCTGTAGGACACACACACATATATAATTATATACGCATCAGTATGTGTGTATAATATATCTTTGTATAATATACATATTATACACACACCTTCCTGCCTTCTTCTTTAACTATGTAATATAAAATATATTTCTATAATATGTATGACATACATAACCACACAGACACATATATATATATATATGCATTTATGCACACACACACATGCATACATCAAAAGAGTACATCATCTCTATTCCATAGATTATCGTCTCTACTCCACGGATTAGAAGAGAATTGCTTTTCTCATTGGTTTTACTGTTCATTAACATCTTCTATCCTCTTTTATATGAGGCTAATTAACATTTCAATTTACAGTAAGTAAAATAAATGCAACTAAAAATTAATTCCACAGCTATATTAGCCACAATCTATGAGCTCAGTAGCCACTTAGGATGAGTACCTAATATGTCAACTGACAGAGAGTATTCCTGCTCTACAGAAAGCCCTGGTTCATGCCATATGGGGAATAACAAACTCAGTGAGTTCCAGCACCTCCATGCCAGAGAATGAAGACATGGAGATCATTAAGGCACAATTCTGACCTCCCATAGATTTCTATGCAGTTGAAGGGCATGGAAATGGATAATTATACTAGAAAGTGACACTGAGAATTATAGCACACTCATTATGCAAATATTAAAAAGAAAACAATTGTTCTGTGCTGTGTTAAGATGGCAATGGGAACCAGGACTGGGTACACGCAGAACAATGTGCCACTGAACTACCTCCCTGCCTCTCTTTTTTTGTTTTTCTCACCTTTTCCTTAAAGCATTTGTGACCCATTTACTCCAGAAATATTAAAATAATACTTCCACATTATTTCAAGGATAGAGTTTTTATAAGCATAAGGACCACAGGGCACTGGGGATAAATGGTGTGCCTTTGAAAGTCATAAATTGTCCCATGGTTGCTTCCTATAAATTGTGAACCCATACTCTATAGGAGGTTCAGGAAGTCTCAAATTGATCTTCAGGAATTGAGAAGTATGAATTCTGATCACAGCTTCCCTCCTGATTGGTCCTGATTTGGAAGAACAAGGAGGTTTGGCCCTTGCTTGTAAAATTTACTAAACACAGACATTTACAACCGAAATCTCAATTCTTTAGTCCCCCAAGAAGACTAGAACACTACATAAACACCAGCAGAATAGGTGAGCTACCCGTGCAGTCAGTGAGCTACCTGGAAGCTGTGAAAAAAATAAACACAGGCGATTTTTAGGATTTCCATCACTGAAGAGCCCTCCTGATACTTTCTATGTTTTCTGTCTTACTATTTTTATGTGTCTTCATATCCTTTACTCATATTTCTTCAATCCCCACATGCCTTACCTTGGTAAGAAGTATTTTTGTTGAGGCCAGTCCCTGACAATTATTATAGAACAGTTTGGCATGCTTGGCATTGGTTACTCTCTTGGAGCAGGACAGCCTAGGGAGGGCCTATGGAGGTGATGGATACAAAAGTTCCTTGTCTGTCTGTCTAGACAAGTCATGAAACACAGATTCCGCAAGCAGATCATATTGATTTCAACAGTGAGGCATCAACTAAGGAAACACTGTTCTGCTGTGGGATAATGTTCTTGTACCTTGGAAAGATTTGTCACTTGTATTGGTTTAATAAAACGCTGATGGGCCATTAACCAGGCAGGAAGTATAGGTGTGGTGACCAAACTAGGAGAATTCTGGGAAGAGGAAAGGCTCAGTCTGCAGTTACCACCCAGATGCAGAGGAAGCAAGGTGAAAATGCTGCACTGAGAAAAGGTACCAAGCCACGTGGCTAAACATTGACAAGAATTACAGTTTAATTTAAGTTGTCAGAGCTAGTTAGTAATAAGCCTGAGTTAATAGGCCAAACAGTCTATAATTAATTTAAGCCTCTGTGTGTTTCTTTGGGGGGACTGAATGGCTGGGGGACCACATGGGACAGAAACTTCCATCCATATTGTTCTTCCCTCTTGCTGGGGCTGTGGACCCAGAGCCTACATCTGGAATGCTAAAAAAGAGATATTTCCTAAATTACATAGTTTTTTTCCTTGTGCATTCCAAACTCTCTTGCTCTATATCAAGACTCCCTGGAAACAGAGGTTCAGATGAGATGCGTGGTTTTAGAGGGCTCCTTAGCCACAACATCTTTCTGATTGGTCTGATTAGAGCTGGGTTGGGGTTGGATATGTCCAGACCCTCTGATCTCTGCAGTAGAACTGACTCTAGCTTGTAAAGATCTGTCTCCTGCCTTTGCAAGATGCTGTAACATTTAGATGAATAAGGAAGCTTGTCTTCTGTAAGACAAATTCTGGAAAGGAGAAACAGAAATAAAGTAGGAAAAGTCATTTCCTCTTCTGATAGAGTCTTAGTTGTACTAGTGTTCGGATTTTCGGAAATATAGCTTTAAGGATAAATGATGCTAAAGTAGATTTAATTGTGGTCCCTAAGATTTATGTCTATATCCTCATCTCTACAACCTAAGGAATTGACCTCATTTGGGGAAAGAATGTCTGTTGATGTAAGGACCTTAGGATAAATCATCCTCAGCAGGTAAACACATGAGAAGTCTGTCTATATGAAGCACATTGAAGAAAGTCACAGACACAGAGGAGAAATGTAAAGATGAAGGCCAAGAGAAGAGAGACCCAATACAATCTAAGCAATACCTAGAACTGCCCGGTCTTGAGAGACAAGCAAGGATTCTCCCTTAGAGTCTCAGGGATGACAGTCTTACCAACATGCCTTGGGTACTTGTTCTTTAAAACTGAAGAAAAATAAACTTCTAGTGGTTAAAACCATCAAATCTGCTGTAATTTGCTGTAGTAACTATAACAAACAAACCCAAATACTATGTTAAACATGATCATTTCCTTTGAATTCAAAACCTGGGTCCCGGGATGTAGGTACCAAACATCAGTTTCCTCTCTATGCTTAGATAGATATCAATTTTGTGTTAACATTGAAAGAATATTGGACAAAATGTCTGGTGTTTATCCAAAAATAATTTTCTTTCAAGCTAATCCAGATTTTTGGGGAAGTCCTGGCCTAGTTTCACAGACTTTGAATCCTTGTTCTTAAGTTAAAAGCAATGCCATTTTTGACTGCCACAAGAGGTAACAGAGAGGGGATAAAAAGGAGTAAAGGGGAGT
This sequence comes from Microtus ochrogaster, assembly GCF_000317375.1. Lineage (NCBI taxonomy): Eukaryota > Metazoa > Chordata > Mammalia > Rodentia > Cricetidae > Microtus > Microtus ochrogaster. The sequence goes on along the minus strand of NC_022028.1, from coordinate 28,709,641 downwards.
CTTTCTCTTCAAATGAGTTTTAGACTTTTATGTAGGTTGGATGTTTCTAACCATGGGAATATTTTGACATTTGACACCTGGACCATTTAAAAGAACTTTTACTGTCTGGTTCTATATTCTCACTTTTTAAGCCAAGACAAAACATACAGGAAGGGTGAAACTGCTATTATCTTTCAGGAAATAGGAGACACAGTCCTCTGCATGCATTTAAATTGGCTTCTCCATATTTTTACACGTTTGTAATAAGGAGCAGAAATGATACCTCTCTGTTACAATCATCATAAGGTCCCAAACAAGAAAAGCGCTTTTCGTGACCACGGATAAAATTACACAATTCTACTTGTGACTTATTCTTACAATGCCCTAGTATGGTAGTTAAACACATTACTTCTGAACTCTTGATAGCTGGAGACCTGGTGTCAAACAGGTTTCCTCCAAAACAGCCAAAACCTCTGGTAGGAGACCTCCGCTTCACAGATGCACATATCAGGAGTCCAGATCCTAAGCGTTAATTCACTCATGCTCCTCACCTGCTAACCAAATTTTCAGGCTCCACTTCTCCTGAATTGAACACAGAAGTGAATTGGCAGCAGAAGATCTGTAGGTGGGAACAGCTGCAGAACACCAGTGATACCAGTGACATTCCCTTCCCAGCCTGTAATACATAGCCTCTCTTGGGGTCTTAGCCTACTGTATTCTCATTTCTCTCTTATAGTTCACCTCAGCCTGGGGTAGTAACACCATATTTGCTAGGATACCAGCATGGATTTGCCAAAGACATTTTAAAGGGATGGAACGTACGGTTTCTCGAGAACACTAAGTGATGTTCTTAATGACAATGAGAGTATGAGAAAGGTTGATGGATGTCTTACTTAGGCTTTTTATTGCCAGGGTCATGGCAACTCATTTAAAGAAAAACATTTCATTAGGATGGCTCATTTATAGGTTCAGCTGTTTAGTCCATTATCATCATGGCAGGGAGAATGGTGGCCTGCAGGCAGACACGGTGCTGGAGAAATGGCTGAGAGTTCCGAAGGCAACAGGAAGTGGACTGAGACATTGGGCAAAATCCTGAGCATAAAAAACTTCAAAGTTGGTCCCCCTCAATGATGCATTTCCTCCAACAAAGCCATACCCACTCCAACAAAGCCACAGCTCTTAATAGTGCCCTTCCTATAAGATTTTGGGGGCCAAATACATTCAAACTACCACAGTGGGCATGCTCATCAAGACACGAGGAAGACACACATTTCTCTAAAAGTGTGTCTTACAAAATTTGGAGAAGACAGATCCATAGTGGAGGGCAGGCCGACTCTAACCAAAAGAAGCACATTTTCACCTCTTTTATTCTGGACATCAAAATGTGGCCATAAAGCCACAAGGTGCCTTCTAGGTAGCACCTTGGCTAGTGACAATGCTGCTGCTTTGGGTATTGTCTGCGACTCCCTCAGGCTTGCCATTGGCACACACCTGGCTTCACCACAAATGTCATTATTTTATCTCTGTGCCTGGGGGCATTTTCTGGTCATTGCAGTTTTCTCAGCCAGCCCTGGGAACCCCTTGAACAGTAACCAAGAGGAACTAAAGCATAAATAGCACAAATTCTTCAAAATCGCAGCTAGTCCAGGTTAGCCACAGCTTCACAATACTCGGAGAAAGTACTCAGAGCCTTCCTATCACCTGTACCTTCTTGGTGATTTTTGTGATCAACTCCAAATAATCACATACTTGTATCACAGTCTGCTTCTGTGGAAGCCAAACTAAGCACAGTTACTTGCGACCAGAGATGCTCGGCTTAAATGCCTCCTTTGTGTATCCAAAGGCTTATCCTGTCAGAGAGTTAGCTCATCTTTTCTAAAAAGGATCAGAAGCGATACACATACGGTTCAGATCCATATTTTCTGTCTTGGTTTATGATGTAATTGTTAATCTAAAAATATTTCTAGGTCAACCATTTTTAACGCAGAAACAAGAGTGTTCCAGGGTGCCAAAGTGGAAGCAGTAGAAGCCTGGAGCTGCATATAAATGCGCATACTCAAGGAGAAATAATGGGTGCTTCTGCCTTCTCCCTAAATATCAATAGAGCCAGATGGAGAATGTATGTTTTCACCAGTCCCCTCCATATCAGCAAGATAACGTCAATAAAGTCACATCAAAACACTGGATTTTCTGTAAGATCTTTAATCATCTACTCAGAATGCTAAGGTGTGTGTGTGTGTGTGTTGTTGTTGTTGTTGTCATTGTTGCTGTTTGTTTTGGTCTTGTCATACAAAACACAACCCTTTTATAAACTAAAGGAGAAAGGATACCAGTACCAAGATCATCCGATAGTAGGCTTGCCTGACAGTCTTTCTAAGAGTACTTTACTGGGGGATGGAGAGATGGTTTGTTTTTTTTAAGTACTTGCCACAAAAGTATGAGAACTCAAGTTGTACCCCATGTTCTTTCCATAGTGGCACATACCACACTGGTAATGCCAGCCCTGAAGATGCAGAGACAGGATCATGCTGACCATGTACTCTAGCCAATCAGCAAGACCAAGTTCAGTAACAGACCATGTCTTAAAAAATAAGGTGAAGACATAGATGTATAAAGAAAAAGAGAAATCCCAATGTTAGCTTCTGTTCTCTATGAGCACATGCATATAACAAATTGTAGACCTTCTGCATGTGCACACACAGAAAAGAATATATTCTATATATACATATATATACAAATATACACATTCATATATATAGGTGTGTATGTATAGAATAGGAGGAATCCAATGTTAGCTTATGTCCTCTACAAGCACATTATATATATGTGTATATATATATAACAAATTGTACACCTTTGTGCATGTGCACATGCAAACACACACAATCCCCCACTAACCAAAACCAAAAAGATTAAATAGAAATTTGTAAGCAACATACCTAAGTGAAAACAAGAGATGATATAAAGCAATGATAAAATTGAGAAAGTTGGAACTGAATGAATATAACATCTACTCAAAACGAAAAAGTCAATGAAAAGATCAACTGTCAAAAGTAGAGAAATAAAGAAATAAGTATTTACTTATACAAAGGTTACTGATCTTCATGTATTAATCTTGAATCCTACTACCTTATAGAACTACCAACTAAGAAGTTTCCTGGAGGATTTTTTTGAGAATTTTTATGCATAAAATCATATCATCACCAAGTAAAAATACCTTGCCTTCTTCTCTTTCTGTTTGTATCCCTTGATCTTCTTCAGCTGTCTTATTTCTCCAGCTGAGATTTTAAGGAATTTATTAAATAAGTATGTAGAGAGTAAATGACCTTGCTTTGTTCCTAATTTTAGCTGGAACTGCTTTGAGTTTCTTCCCATCTAAATGGAAAAAGGTTCCCCCCCGCCCAACCAAGAAGATATCTGCAATTCACACACACACACACACACTTTCAAAGGAAAAATCTTTTTATTTCAATGAAACTTCACTGGGTATATTAGCCACACTTCAGGGTAGGTCCCCTGTCCAACAGTAGATGGCCAAAAAAAAAAAAAGTGAATTCAATGGTATTTTATAGATTTTTTTCTTATTGTTTTGTTCAGTAATTTTTTTGTCTTACTGATCTTTTCCTTTTATAGTATGTCTTTCAGTTTTGTGTTTTTATAAAGTTTATTTTCTTTTTGTGACTTTGTGAGGATGTATCATTTCCTTGTGTTGTGGGTTTTGTTTGTTGTTATAGGGTTGTTTCTGTTTTGTTTTGTCTTGTTTTGGTTTTTGCCTGTTTTCTAAAGAGAGAGAGAGAAAGAAGAAGAGGCATGGCATTGAGTGGGTAGGTAGGTTGAAAGGATGTGGAAGGAGTTGGGAGAGGGAAAAGTATGATCAGAATATGTTGTATAAAAATACATTTTTCTAGTAGGAAAAAAAACTAATTTGAAATTAAGAGTCCTTTAACATGTTTCTTAAATATCAAAATATGTTCAAATATTCACATAACTGAAATTATAATTTATAATTATAATTATGTATTTTATGTATGTTTATAATTATATTCTATTATATACTTTATAGGCTATAATTATAATTTTCTTTTAAATGAATCTTTTCACTACTAAAATTAAAAAAATTAAAAAATACCTATTTCCCAGATAATCCAGTTTGTGTCAAGTTGCCAAAAACTAGTCAGGACAGTTACTCGTTTAAAGTACTTAAATTTTATTCCTAAAGTAAAAGAGAGTTTCTGGGAGAAGAGTAAAGATTGATAAATTGGTGTGTTTATATGTTGCAGAAACTCCTTCAGCCTATAGCCTTTAAGATATGGGCCCACTTTGGGAGAGTTCCCATAACGTTTATATAAGATGTAGGTGTAACTATGCATAGAAACACCTAACTACATCATGTTTCTGCAATATTATTTTTAGGAGACCAATCTGGTCATCATAAAGATTGAAAGAAAAATTAATGGTAAAGAGATAGACATACAGTTATTTCTATGTAAGATAAAAATCTCTTGCAAAATGTAGGAGAAGGCCAGTGTTTTCTTGTTTGTTTGTTTAAGTCGTGTGAATTTAGGACTTGAAAAATGCAACAGGTATTAGGGAGGAAGGATTACGCCTGTCCTTTGGATCTTCATTTCCCAGTATACCTTGGTGGAAGCAATGCAGTCAGCCAAGCTCCCATGATTCACTTCTAGGATCCTTCTCACACATGTACACTAAGAAAGAAAACTTAAACCCCAGTTGCTACCCCGATCCAGTTAAAGGGATCACTCTTTAGCTGTGCCTTTGTTAAACGCTGCTTATGTCCATGCCTGCCTCCCTGTTCTGTTCAAAGGCAGCCATGCAGAGCACTAATGGACTCTTGACCCACTCCTCTTAGAGTGTGCTAAGGGCCCAAACTTGTCACTTCCAGGCTCTAGTCAGATCTCCTTTTCCATTCAAGCCTCTTGAAATCACATGCATTGCTTCTGCTAAATATACCCCGCACTATTTGGAAGATGAATACACAGAGTAACAGTTACAGCACACCTCCCCTCAGGACTATGACCCTGTCCAATCGAAGAATTTCTTGTGGGAGCAGCAAGCTGGGGTCAGGGCAAAGACTTTGATCCCAGTTAAAACTCAACGGAATTCTAAGGGTCGCAGCAGGCACATGTCCATGTGGCTCGGGGAGAGATCACTGGACAGTCTAGACAAGTGGATATCATCCTAGGGAATCTTGGCTGGTGCCCTCCTGATGGGTCTCCTAGAGGTCAAGTTCTCACTGAGAGGACCTTCCCTCTGTGTTATTGGTTACGTAAAACATTACTGCAGAGAAAACCGAGGAAGAAAGGCAGATTTGACCAGCCGAGTCAGTTTAAGCAAACTACTCTGTGTCTGACTGGAAAGTTGAGAACCAGTGCTCTGGTGCGGGTGGAGGGGGAGGGGGGGACGGTCTTCTGCTGCCCATTTGAGAAGATGCCTGGGGAAACCAGTCTATCTGTCTCAGCAGCTCAGGCCAACACCATTGCACTGTGCCTTCTGTAAATATGGTCCTACTTGGGGAATTTTTAAACAGCAAATCATGGATGTGTCATTCTTTCATTGTTTCTCGGTGATGCAATGACTAGGAGCCTCCTTCACAATCCATGTAAATGAGAAAATAAAAAGGAGCTCAAATTGCTAGCCTTGTCAGAACAAATTATCCTGTGTTTAATCAATGTTGCCACCATAAGCTACAGTTGAGCCAAAAGACTCAAAGAGACTAAATCTGTCCCAGACACAAGATAATGGGTATTAATACCCTTCATGCAAGTCACTCAAAAATTTAAATATTACCCCAGGTGTGTCATATAGATACCACTTCCACTGGTGCTGCCTGTTGGCTTGTTTCTGTTTTGTTTTGAGATAGGCGCTCACCCTAGAGCCCCAGCTTCCCTGCTATCTGTGAAAATTGCTCTATCTTAGCTAGGATTACAGGAGTAAGCCACACTGGGATTTATTTACAAAGTTTGAAATGTTTGGAAGAAAGGCATAGCTTTCTGAGCTATGCTGTTCCATATGTAATTTAGCATCAGTCTCAATCACGAAGGAGCAGCCCCGGGAAGATGCATTGATTTTTAAGTCATTACCCGAGACCTAGAACTGTGCAAAGAAGATGGTGAGCTAGAGGAGAAATGTATCAGGCAACTTAGCACTTCTCTTTCCAAAATCTGTAGGGCTTTTTTTTTAATTGGTCCAAAGTTTCTACTTCGTGTTCATGCCTCTGAAGTCTTAAATTAGTGCCATTATTATCCATTAGTTTCTATAATGAAAGCTATTTTGTATCATTTCTCTCTGTGACTGAGCAAAATTCAAATTGCTGTAGGATTTAGACTTCTGAAATGGCATGGTGTTTTCAGTTCCACGGTAATCAGGTGCCAGAATGGACCACTTCAACTCAGAATGATTAGTGTTTAGTGAGGGGTGGCGGAGAAATTGCTGGACTAATCAAGGGGAAATTAACCAGCAGTCAAGGTGGGTTTTAATTAATTACAATGCTTGCTCGCTGAATAAATGCCTTGAGAAAATAATCAAAGGAGAGGCACATATAGGGTGCTTATTCCCTTAAAATAATGTTTCAAAGGGAAATGTCTCCATTGGTCTTCAGACCATGTCCAGATGGTCCCAAGATGTATTTCTGTTATTTTTTTTTATTAGCATCCTCTCTGTTGTGTGGAAAAACACAAAAACCATCAGACAAAAACAACACAAGTCTAGATTTTAGAGGGGATTGCCATGTGCAGGAAAGTAAACGACCACCCTGGGTGTGTTGTTTTTTGTTTTTTGGTTTTTTTTAATTAATTAATTTATTTATTAAAGATTTCTGCCTCCTCCCCGCCACCGCCTCCCATTTTCCTCCCCCTCCCCCTATCAAGTCCCCCTCCCTCATCAGCTCGAAGAGCAATCAGGGTTCCCTGTCCTGTGGGAAGTCCAAGGACCGCCCACCTCCATCCAGGTCCAGTAAGGTGAGCATCCAAACTGCCTAGGCCCCCCCAAAGCCAGTAAGTGCAGTAGGATCAAAAACCCATTGCCATTGTTCTTGAGTTCTCGGTAGTCCTCATTGTCTGCTATGTTCAGCAAGTACGGTTTTATCCCATGTTTTTTCAGACCCAGGCCAGCAGGCCTTAGTGGATTCCTGATAGAACATCCCCATTGTCTCAGTGTGTGGGTGTACCCCTCGCGGTCCTGAGTTCCTTGCTCATGCTCTCTCTCCTTCTGCTCCTGATTTGGACCTTGAGATTTCAGTCCGGTGCTCCAATGTGGGTCTCTGTCTCTGTCTCCTTTCATCGTTGTTGAGGCTTAAAACTGACAGACAGGTGGAAGAGTTTCAGAGCGGAGGCAATGGGGGCTGGTGACAGCCTCGTGGCCTGGAAGCTGTAGGATGATGTCTAGAAGTGAGTGTCCTGTGTAACTCCTAAGGAGCATGTGTCTCCCTGTTTCCTACAAGGATTCCATAAAAGGGAATGAAAGCAAGTCCAGGGCTGCCCTTTCTGCGATTCCAGATGTTACCCCTGAGTAGGCTGCAGCACTGACCACTGGCAAGCAATGGCTGGAATGGGTTATTGACGGAACCTACCCTGTTCTATAGTAAATCCCAGCATACATCCCACCTGCTCACTGGATTTTCATATCTGCAATCTGAGCTTTCTCCCATTCTTCTAAGAACAGTGTCTATTGATGGTGACAATATTCTGCACTGGAGTGGGTGTTTTGACATCAACATCTTATTAAAGACTCTGAACCGCCCTAAGAAATGATGTTATTATTCTTACTTTACAAATGGGGAAATTGCTTCAGAGTTAACTGTATTGTCTAGTTACTTGAACTAGGCGACTATGTGAACCATGGAAACTCACATTTTATCCTGAGGTCTTTCACAAAAAAAAAAAAAAATCCCCCAAGCTCTATTCAATACTGTGAATAGAGTAGAAAAAAACCTTTTTTCCTCCCCTAGGGAATAATACAAGCTACACCATATGAAAGAAGAAACAATGTAGACAAAGAAGAACCATTGTGTCGAAAGAAGAAACGATGTATCGACAGAAGGGTAGTGGTGGTGGACACCTTCAATCCCAGCACTCTGGAGGCTGAGATAGGTGAATCTCTGTAAATTGGAGGCCAGCCTGGTCTGCAGAGCGAGTTCCAGGACAGCCAGAGCTGTTTCATAGAGAAACCCTGTCTCAAAAAAATCAAATAAATAAAAATAATAAAAAAATTAGAGAGTGGACTGAAGAAGAAGCAACCTCAAAGTTAGCCTACATAAACTACCATTTCCCTGGAAACTGCACTTCACCGTGGTGAGAAGAGACGGAGGTCCTAGTCACCGAGTAAGCAAGTTAACATTACCCACTGTTGGGAGAAATATGAACAACAGCCTTCTCAATGTGCTGAGAGAAAATGATTCTCTGGAGTGCTTCTGGCCCCAAAGTCTACTCTGTAGGCAAACAGGCTCAAACTGGGAATCGCTTTGAAAATGGTTTGAATTTTTTTAAATATTCCAAGATCGGGTAAAACAGGTACACTGAGGAAATGTCCCACATGAGAGGGAATAAAGAGACAGGAAATCGAGACATGAGAAGGTCTCCAGGGATGAATGCTTGCGAGATGGATGCTCTAATGACCTTGTCTGAACATTGTTCATCTAGTACGGGATTATCACACTGAGCTTCATAGATATGGACAATTATTGTATATTTCTGTCTATTTATGGTGTGGTGGGGGGAGGGACTCTATTCTTTTTTTTTTTAAGTTTTAAGGGGAGGGACTCTATTCTTAAGAACTACTAAAGAGTCTTTGGGGCAAGGGGTCTTGATACATACAGTTTATTTCCAACTGAACCAAGGGAAACTCTAAATAGAAAGGAGGTCTAAGTAGGACAAACCACATGTATGGAGGCATCAATATTTCAGGAAATCTGGGTTACATTTTTCTATAAACATAATTTTATACGGGTAAAAAATAGCTTGCTAAATAACTACAGGAGTTAGCATTTTAAAAGCCCTGCAGCTTTAATAAACAGGGACCATTATTACTGTCATGCAATTAACAAGTGACATGGCCATCTCTCTTTGGCCCTGGAGCCTGTACTTGTCCCTCATCTTTCACATCCTCACTTCATCTTTCAAACTGTTCAAAATCCAGTGAGATAATTCATGGGAAGGTATATATGAAGCATGAAATGCCAAGCCTTTGTGAGTGATGGGGAGCTCATGAGTGATCTCAGCTATTTCTGCTAAATGATTAGATGACCTTCATCCAGACCATGGAGTGGGTTGTCAAAGCTCAGAAAGTAGAACTGAGGGGTCAAGGACAGAGGCAAGTCATGTCTTCCAGTTTTCAGCTCCATCTTCTGGCCTTGGAACTGCAGAAGAGTTTAGTCTCTTTCTTTCTGACATGTTTCTCCATGCCTGTTTTGGCGATGCTCCCTTAGGCTGAGTTGTGACTCCACAGCTCTGCTGGTGGCTCGCTTCTGCAAGGTGAGAGCTGACTGGATGCTGGCAAGCCTAAAGGCCACCAGTAGCATCTGTGCATCATCATTCCCACAGTTGATGTTGCAGATGGCATCTCTCTTATGTCTGATGCCAAACTTATTTTCCTTCCCATCTGAAATACAGAAGGGAAGGTGGGGAGGGAGCCTCAGGTAGCCTAGGGACTTGGTTTCTACGTACACCAAAATAGAGTCTCTAAGACTGTTTCTTCATAATGGGGATCTCTATTTGCTTAGCAATATTTCTAATACTTTTAAATTTTATTTATTTTTTGAAATTAAAATACAATTACAGTCTTTTCCCCTTCCCTTTTTTCCCTCCAACATTTCTTATATACCTACCTCTTTTCTCTCTGAGATTCATGACCTCATATCTTTTTTATTGTTCTTACTCACACATATGTGCATATGTATATGTATGAGTGTTTAAAAAATAACAAGAGCCGGGTGGTGGTGGCGCACGCCTTTAATCCCAGCACTTGGGATTCAGGGGCAGGTGGATCTCTGTGAGTTCGAGGCCAGCCTGTCTACGGAGAAACCCTGTCTCGAAAAACAAAACAAAAAAAAAAAACCCAAAAAACAAGAGCAAGCTCCAAAACTACAGAGAAACCCTGTCTTGAAAAATAAAAAATAAAATAAAAAAATAACAATGTATGTAAAAGCACACATTTGTGGCTGTATTCCTAAATAGATAGCTACAACCTGCTCAGTTTATACAATGTTGCATGTGTTTGTGTGTGTGTGCGTGTGTGTGCACGCGTGTGTGTGTGTGATTTCACGGCTGACCACTTGTTACTGAATAATCAATCTGGACATTCTTCCTTGGGAAAGCCTGTTCCTCCTGATATCAGCATCCTTAGTTGCCTGTCATTTTTTGCCTAGATTTGAGACTGCATGAGATTTTACCCTTTCATGTTCACGTGTGTACTGGTGGTTCTTTAGGTAGCCACATTGGTAGGACTTCATGGGTATAGCTTCTCTAATATTTCTGAGAGAGACGGTCTTACAGCAAACTTCTTGTGCCTCTAGATCTCACAATCTTTCTGCCCACCTCTTCCACAATGATTCTGAGTCTGAGGTACAAGAACTGTATTGTAGATGTATCTGTTGAGGTTGGGTACCCTATGGTCTCTTTTTCTCTACATATTTATATGATGCCGTTTTCTAAAATGGTGTTTTTCTTTGATGAAGGCTGAGTCCTATATTTATCTGTTAGTATAAGTATTTAGAGTGTAATTAAAGGGATTGCGGTGATTTAGTAAAGTGACAATTGTAGGTTACTTCCAAGATTCATAATATCATTGCTTCTGGCAGTTGGCTAGATTTCCAGTACTAGGTGTGATTTCAGTCCCAAAGGGTCTTAATTTTTCTTTTCGTTTTCTCCTTCCTTCTTCCTTCCTTCATTCATTCTTTTCTTCCTCTTCTTCCT
>NC_022028.1:28689576-28698592 GCF_000317375.1 Microtus ochrogaster | reverse complement strand
CTTCTTCTTCTTCTTCTTCTTCTTCTTCTTCTTCTTCCACACTGAGCAAAGACATTGCAAAAGGTACTAGAAGATGAAAAGGCCTCGCATGCTCATGGATTGGTAGAATTAATATCGTGAAAATGGCCACCTTACCAAAAGCAATCTACTGATTCAGTAGAAGCCCAATCAAAATCCCAATGCAATTCTTCACAGAAATTGAAGACATTGTCTTAACTTTCAAGCAAAAGACAAGAGACCATGAATAGGTAAACGATCTGAAACAATAAGAAGCTGCTGGAGGTATTATCACTCCAGATTCCAAGTTATACTACAGAGCTCCAGTAATACAAACAGCATCATAGTGGTCAATGAGTAGGAATTAAAGGCTCATATCTAAGCCCAAGCTCACACAGCCACTTGGTTTTAAACAAAGAGTTCAACAATGCATACTGGAGGAAAGGCAGCACCTTCCACAAATGGTACCAGTCAAGCAAGATGGCTGCCTGTAGAAGAATAAAACAAGAACCTACCCTCACAAATCTCAACCTCACGGGGTATCAGTACCAGACACACTGCATCTGATAAGGAAGAAACAGGAAAACTACTTGAACTCACTAGCACAGGAAAGGACTTTCTCAACAGGACTCGATAGTGTAAGTATTAACATCAGTAACTGAGAAATGGAACCAAACAGAACTGAAATGCTTCTGTTCAGCAAAGAATAGCATTTTCCTAGAGAAGCAGCATCTTAACAAATAGGAAAAAGTTGTTACCAACTATGCAATTTACAAACACTATCCGGAACATATAAAGAACTGTAAAACTGAAAAATCAAGAAAGCAAAGAACCTAATCAAAAATTGGACAGAGAACAAAGCTGGGCTTTCTCAAAAGATGAAATACAAATGACTGAGAAATAGTTTCTTTTTTAAGTGTTCAATGTGTTTAGCCATTAGATAATTGCAAATAAAAACTACTTTTGATTTCATCTTATTCCATTCAGAATGACTAAGGTTAAAAAAATGATAAGATGCTGGTATGGATATAAACAGCCTAGATATCCATCCAAGTAATGAATGGATCATTAAATGTGAAACATTTACACAATGGACTATTACTCAGCTGTTAAGAAAAAAAGAAGTTATGAATTCAAAAGATAGTGGATGGAGCTCACACAATCATCCTGTGTGAGGAAACATAGACATAGAAAAACAATCTCAATTGTGGATGCTAGCTTTAAATCTTTAGATATATATATACTTCATTTGAAATATCCATAGAGGTCAGAGAATTAGTAAAGGGTCTTGGGATTTAGGGGAGGATATTGAAGGAAAAGAAGAAAGAACATGTTGCTATAAGAAAAGGAATCAGAATAAAGGAACAGGAAGGGTTAAATGGGGTGGAGGATGGGAGGGTAGTGGAGAGGAGGGACTATGGGGACTGATAATTAACCCTAAGAACCTCATGAAAAACCATCACTGCAAAGTCCTCCTGTAATTTAAACACACACTTATCTAAAAAAGAGCTTGAAGAGAGTGACCCTATAATGGGGCCACAATTCCCCTACTAGACTCCACCAACTAATAAGGAAAAACTCCAACGCCAAGAATGGGTTTCCTCTTTAGGAATTCTTGCTTAGTGAAGTCCCGTAGACCCTTAATATTACAATTTGTTTTCCCCTCCACTGCTCTTGGTTCCAGTCCAGAACTTGATACTAAGCCCCTATTGATGAAGACACCACCTACCTGAATCACAGAACATGTACAAATCAAGCCAGTACTGAACTGTGCTTCAAGAGCATAGCAGGAGTACTGGGCAAGTGGGGTTAGGACAAAGATAATGGAGGAACCATGAGTTTAACAGAGAACAGAGAAGCAAGTTAGTATAAACATATACAGTAAGTTGATTTTAAAATAATTCCGGGCTGAAACTCGAATATTATAGAATCAGCAGAGCTCTGCAGTTGACCAATAAAAAAAAAAAAAAGTCTTCTCTTGTTTGGGGTTCCTTTGAGCAAAGCAACATGTGAAAATATTTCATTCACCATTACCCTCTGACTGAAGCCAGCATCCGCATACAGCCTTCTGCATACAGACTGCCTCTATGAGTTGCTTGGGAAGCTCCAGGTTGTCAGGTATGCCCCCATCATTTTCAAGGAACCATCAACAATAAACTAAACTCACTTCAATTTCTACAACAGAAACTTACATATTTATTGCAAGCTGGGTGGTTTTTCTACAGGCACAAAGTTCCTTGTTTTCTGGGCAGCATATTTAACATTTTGTTTTGTTTTTTTTAAAAAGGTAGTCACGGAGCCTCAACTTTGGTAGCATTTCTGTGAAAACAGCAACATAGATGTGGGTAAAACATAATGGCAGTCTGAAAGGAATATGATGTTTTTTTAATTTTGCACCAAAATATTTTAATAATGCTACTATCATTTTTTTTATTTTATTTTATTTTGGTTTTTCGAGACAGGGTTTCTCTGTGGCTTTGGAGCCTGTCCTGGAACTCGCTCTGTAGACCAGGCTGGTCTCGAACTCACAGAGATCCGCCTGCCTCTGCCTCCCGAGTGCTGGGATTAAAGGCGTGTGCCACCATCGCCCGGCTTGCTACTATCATTTTTTTATTACTTGCATTGACTTGCTGTTGGCTTTAAGCCCTAGCAAAGATACTTCTAGCACATAATACACACCTTGATGGTACCCCATTACATAGAAGACAGTTTAGAGCCACAGTTTACATCACCCTAGTGTCCCCAAGAGTCCATTGTGGCGATTGGATGGGGGAGGATCAGAGCACAAAATTAGCTACATCATATGATCATATGTATTTCATTTGTATAAGATTCCGTTATTTATCTGAGTGACACATAGTCCCTTCAGGCAGTTCCTCGAAATTCTATACGTCAGAAAAAGTTAATAACTGCGGAAATCCAAGTAAACATCTCCCTACTACACTTGATCCCACACAGTGCGTTTTACCCTGGGGGTTTTAGTTCAATTGCTGTGATGTTTCAAATGTCTGTAAACTTTTGGATGGAGTTTTGCTCATCGGTCGTGGTGTCTACTCTCAAACACATGGTTGGCACTAAAGAAATCGACGAGAGGAACTTTAAAACAATTCATTCAGTGAAAAAAAAAATTGTCTCCAAAATGCTCATCCCTGCACGGACCCAGAGTTTGGGAGGATGGGATTGATCTGACTGACCTCAGTCCCGCCAGGGACCATCAGCAATGAGTCTTGTTCTCCCAGGACCCCTTGCTCTTGCCCTTTTCTAACTGCAAGAGAACTCACAGGGAAACACCCACAACCAAGGGGGCCAAAGTTCACAGAAACATGTTTACTCGCAACCCGGGACAGCTGTGGCTGCCTTTGGAGACTAGGAGGGCCTCAGTGACAAATGGACATTCCGCTCGTGAGCAGACAGACACACCCGGTCTGCGGCTCCCGCAGCCCAGCTCTAGGTCACCCCTGCACCCCATGGGCAGTCCCGAGAGTCTGAGAGGCGAGAACTTGGCCACCCCACCAAGAGTTGGACCGGCTTGTTTTGGTGGACCTGTAGGGAGCTCTGGGTGAAAGGCGACCGGTTCCCAATTCTGTCCCTGCACAGCAGGGCGCCTCTCTGTAGAGGCAAGAATGAAAAGGCAGGCGGCTTGAGCCAGCCTGAGACTGAACAAAGGGAGCCAGCGGCCCAAAGGATGCTATGCTCCCCATGCCCCACCCAGCGGGCCAGGGCGCTGCCTCGCCTGCAGGTAGCCGGTTTTTCGCTCTGCAGAAAGCTGTGTGTTCGAGGCCAGCACACAAAGACTCACTTCCTTGGGGCCAGACTCCCAGACTGCCCTGCCCACTCGTGGCCAGTAGCATTCCTGCGGTCACCACCTGGACCCTTGCGCCCCCGGGTGCCAGGTACTGGGGAGCAGAGGCGGTGCGGGGAGCCCTCGGAGCAGCTTGCCTGGTGGAGGCGGTGGCTGGGATTAGCACGCCTTTTTAGGCAGCCGCGCCGCCCCACACAGCAGAGTCTGCAATCGCTGTGCGAGAGGCAGGCTCTGCGTCGCTGGAGCGTCCCCGTCTGCTCGGGCCGGGCAAGCTGCGGGCTAAGGTTGAGCGCGGGAGGCCGTGCAACTTCCCGGCGCCCAGCCACTAGGTGAGCCCAGACAGAAGACCGGAACCGGGAGGGCTGGGGTGCACGGGGCTCTGGGGGCGGGGCAGCCTCCGATCGCGGGCCCACGGGGCCATCAGCAACCGTGCCACAGCAGCGCGGGTTGGAACAATGAAGCGCGCGGCGCGGGGCTGAACTCGGCCACGCATTGGCTGGGAGGCCGAGCTGTGGCGGGCGGCGACGCGATCGCGCGCTGCCGGATAGGGGACCACGCCAGCACGGGGTCGCCTGAGCCCCCAGCGAGGCCGCGCTTCCCTGGGCGTCCCTGTGAGTGTGGGAGCGCGTTGTGCGCGCGCCCGCCAGTCCGCCCGCGTGGCTGCCGGGGAATAAAATGTGACACGCACGAGTCTGACTTCGGCGCAGAGCACAGGCGTGGGGACAAGGTGAGTGAGTAGCTCGCGAGTGTGCAGGATCTGCGACCCGCCAGTGTCCTGTTGGAATCTCCTTGCTGGTGCGCTGAGCTACTACTCAGAGTTAGATGAGCTCAGCTACCAGAAGCCAGCGCTGTGCGGGGAGAACAGGGCACTCCGAAGAGGGTGAGCAAAGGAAGGCTTGCGCTTTGGGGACAGGTGGACACAGTCCACTCTGGACATCTGAAATTGTGCAGTGGTTTGATTTGATGTGATTTGGCTGTGAAAGAAAGTGGAGACTTTTATCAAATTCCCTGACATCTTCTTACAAATTAGTGCACTTACAGCTTAGAGAGCATCCTGATTTTTTTTTCTTCTTCTTCTTCTGTGTGGCTATAATGTTTAGGTACAGAGGGATCTTCGGGAGCCCCCTCCCCCGCCAAAGTCAGTGTTCATTCCTTGTGCTCTTAGCTGGCGAAAACTCCGTGTTTGGGTTGTTTTACTTCCCACCATGTAGAGAGGTTATGTGATGAATTCTTCTTAAGAAGAAATGTGACATCTATCTCCTTTGGACCTGATGGCACTGGTGCTGTGGGACCAGTGAAGGTAAACGCATGGTTCGACGCAAATGAGGCTTTCCAAAGAGAGCTGAATAGTGTGTTTGGAAAAGCTGTGCTTTCCAGGAATTTAAATGAGACTTTTTGTGATTGCCTTTCAGCGTCTCCCCCTGTGTTTCTTGGGGCAGAACTTCCGAAGCAGTGTGGGAATCCAAAAGCACTGTGGGGTGAGAAGCTATGTGTACATGGATTTTGGTGAACTTTAGGGGAGACGTTGGGAGGTGGGTCCTACTGAAAATTTGATGAGAAATAGGTCTTGTTTGGTGGAAATCATTGTCGTTTGGATTACTGAGCATTCTGTGGTCCTCCAGCAGACTGCCTTTCTGGGTGAGGAGACCCCCTAGGGTGACTTAAATACTGCACTTTCTGCACACAAAAAGAAAAAAAGAACTAGCAGAAGTTAGCTTTTCAATCGTTATTTTTCATGAAAGTTACTTTATAGTTGACTTAAAATTTCTGATCAGTACTTTTACCATTTTGAAATACAGTGTATGTCTCTGTATTTTAGTAGCAGAGTGTTGGGGTGGTAAATTTGGGGTAACTTCCTTTCAAAGGAAAAGCAATGCGTGGCCGTTTAGCTACTTTTTCCATTACTATTTTTCTGGAAATAGTAATGGAACAACCAATTTTCTCCCCTATTTTGTTATAATATCTTAGAAAAACTGTCAGCAGTGGTAGTTGGATATTGCAACTGAAAAAAGAAAATAAAAATAATAGATGATTGGGTTCTGAATTTTGCAAGTTTGGGGTGGGGTAGGGCTCATACATGCAGAAGTTCTAGATATGCTTCGCAGGGCCAATAGAAATTGGAGCAGGCTGCATCCCTTTTTGCTCATTCAAATGGATGCTTCCTTGGTTTTGAACTAAATCTTCTTAGAGATTTTGGCATGGGTCTTCTCCTGACAGAGCTACGAGCTCCACGGTTTAGGATGCTGGAGGTGTGCGCAATTTAGAATTCAGGTAAGGATGAAGACACGCACCTGGAGGACCTGGGCAGAGAGACTTTAATATCTGGAAATGTGTGACTGATGGATTCTGCAGAAAGGGACAGTCATCTGTGCTTGGTTCTGACTATGAAAACTAAGAGGGGATGAGTGTGAGTTTCTGAGTGCAGCCGTGGCAGCTGCCAGGACAGATCAGATAGAGTCCTGGTTGCTGAGGTAGCTTATACATATGTCCTTGGATCTAGGGCTCCTCCTCTTCTTCCTCCTCCACCCTCTTCTTCCTCCTCCTTCTTCTGAGATGATTTTCTTTCTGAGCAGATCTCTTGCTTATATATGCTAACAGAACTCTTATCCTCTAGTGCAGAATTATCCAATCATTTCTTTTATAAGCCATGGCACACTGGGCCCGGAGCAGCCCCTGCTTAGATAAATAAGTCTCAGAGCAACTTGCAGACATTTATCCCTTGGGAAATTCTTAATTAATCTGCAACTCTGCTGCCTGGTTTCTGATACCCTGAATAAAAATATCTCGTGCATCGTAATATGATGCCTTGTCTTAAACATGGATTTCTCTTTAAGCATGCTATATTATGGTATTCCCTATCTCTTCCTCCTTTGGAGTATTCTGGAGTACGACCTTAAATTTTAATTGCTTAGATTAATGTTTTATTCAACTTGCTCAAATGTATAAGCAAAACAGAGTTCTTTTGGTGTTAGGTTTAAATTGTTTTAAACCCTAAAACTGGAAACTCATGCTTTGCCAAAGATGAGAATCACGTAAGTATAAAAGAAACAGTTGTATGGAATCGGGCACTGATTTTGGAATGAGACGAGAACAGGTGCACATTTACACAGACATTTTCACTGTTTTTAGTACTAACTATTGCTATCAGTGCCAAGGACTAAATGGGTTATGGATGATAGATAACCAGCTACTGTTAGCAAATTAACATACCTTCAGTTTCATAAAACTGTTGTTCCCTTTTTGGAAAGCCCATCATGTCCCCCTTTTGAGAGATTTGTTTATCATGTTAAGTGTAAAAACTACAGCGTGGGGGGATGGATTTATTAGGTCTCTTATCAAACCTGAAGTTTATTATGATCTGAAATGCCCAGAACCCCCTGAGTGGCTAGGGAACAGCTGCAGTGTGGAATATGTGCCTGGAACTTACCCAGTGTGCATGTGGCATGCATTAAAAGAGGCACTAGACTGTCCTTGGAGCTTGCGGGGCTCAAGATCTGGTCCAGCACCGCCAAGGACCCTAGCCTGGCCACAGGATAAAAGCTGGGTCTCAGCAGTGTCAGCCACCATGTGCATTCCACAGCCCCCAAAAACCAAGGGCTTCCTGGTGTGCAAGGATTGGGGACAGGGGGTGGCTTTGTGATAGGAAATGACACCTGAGGTTTGTCCCCCCACTCTTAAGCATGCTGTCTCTACACATCTGTTCTAAGCCTGTCCTGCCTCCTGCTGTCTCCTCTGTTCCTCCTTAGGAAAGGAAAGAATCCCAAATTCAAGGTAAGGTTTGGTTCTAGAGAGATGGAAGAGTCTGCTGAAGACTGGGTTTACAATTCTTGCAATGGGCTTTCCTGAATAAGAAACTGATCAAGAAGGCTGGTGGTTGTGATGTATTCTGGAGGAAGTCTCCCTGCACCAGAGTTCAGTTCCCAGGGCTGGTAAGGAAAAACAGGGACCAAATCTACTCCAAGCTGACTTCTGGTTCTGGATTCTTAAGATCAATAATTTAATGTTCTGATGTACTTAAAATTGATTTGCCCTGCTGTCCCTGGAGAAGGTAGCAATTCAAAGAATAATAATAGCAACTGATTTGCAGGTACTGTGTACCACACCCTGCCATTTGCTTTGCATAGATTATATGAGTACACTTTAGCCATAAGCCCAGGAAGTATTATTACCCTATTTTAACAGTGAGAACACTGAGTCTCAGAGAAGTGAAATGTCCTGGCAAAGCTGGGGCGTTTGCCTAGAGCTGATGTTGTTGGGCTGAACTCTGCTCTACAGAGGAGCAGGATTGACCAGAGTCATCACCTTGTCTGGCCAGAGATTGCTGAGACCGACCATAAGCTACCACCTCCTCCAGTGCTTGAGCTGCTGGGTGGGGCAGATACACCAGTGTGAAGGGGAAGGCAGGGGCCCTCAGAGACCCTGCAAGAAGAAATTTTTGAGCATTTTTAAACGGACTATAGCATTTTGAGAACCCAGACAAGCAGGATTAGAATGAAATCCTGCTTTATATGAAGGTCACCATGTTGAGTGGAAATTTCAGGGAAAGATTTGGCCTGAGATTGGAGAAATGGGTGCTGCTCCTTTGACTTATTTAGAAGTATATTGGTGAAAGCTCAGAGGGTTCACCATGTGCAGAAGCTGCCATCTTGATGATTGGCCTCTGCTTTCCTCAACTTCATTGTTCACACATTAAGTTCTTTTCAGTGCTGCTTCTAGTCTGAGCCCTAGAGCAAAATACTTTATTAAATTTCAAACAATTGGTTTTGCCTAATTGAATTATACAGATTTTTTTTGAAGTCAGGATTCTTGTTGTGGTTTCTAAAATGACTTGACTTTAAATTAAACTCTGAAAAGGTGAGGCTCTTATGCAACCCGATTACTTTATTGTTTAGGGATAAAGCTGAGAAGCGACTTCCTTGAAAGCAAGGTAGTTAGGATGATTTTTATGAACGACAGTATATGGCTGGAGGTGAAAACTTAGTTAGCATGGGATTTGCTCATGTTGCTTCTCTCAAGTGAAAAATCAATCTGGAATGTGTGATTAATTGAATGAATTCATTTTTGCTGTTGAGGAGGGAGCTAACTATGTAAACTACATTTTAAATTTTAAAAATCTTATTAGCTTTGCCATGTGAAGCTGGGCATGATGATAAACACTTGAAATTCCAAGCCAACCTGGGCTGCCTAACGTCCTACTGGGGAAAGGGTGGAAAAGAA
>NC_022028.1:28683675-28689317 GCF_000317375.1 Microtus ochrogaster | reverse complement strand
AAAAAAAAAAAAAAAAAAAAAAAAAAAAACTCTGACAATTAGGAATGAGAACTGAATCAGGGTATTCGGCCTGGGATTTTACCATGGTTAAACAACTAATCAGGACTAGAATGCAGCCCTTCTTACTGAGAAACTATTCTTTTTCTGGTATACATTATCTCAGACCTTACATGTGGCTTATGGGAACTTACCCAAATGGGAAGGGTTTAGAGAACCTTCAATTTCTTATCAGTAGAACCTATGTGGAAGCAAATGTATTAATTTATGTTTCTGTGTATTTGTGGGGCACATGCCTGTAGTATCCTTAACAGCCACCAGCATCTTTGGTGGTTTCTCCAACTGCTCTTGGCTGAAGAGACTAACTCTGAAGAGGCCCTGGGCAGGGCATCCAGTGGAGTGTCCTCAGACTGAAGACGTGACCACTGTCCCTTAGAAGCAATTTCCCCAGGTGACAGACTGAGCCACTTGTTTCAGATCAATGTGAAGTTGGGAAAACAATGTAGGTGACTCAGCCTCTCTGCCAGGGAATACAATGCTGTTTGAAGTCATCCTGAATTGGTGTCTTTTATCTCACTGTAGCTGATAGCAGGTTAAAGAATTTAAAACAGTAAGCCCAAGGCTTTTGTTCTTAATATACTACACTTCCCAATTCTCAAAGGAATTTTTTTTGGAGAACAATTTGTGAGGGTCAGGGTTAATGTTTTTTAAAACTCTGTCTATCTGTAATACGAATGTGATTATTTGTGGGTATATAATTTCCATTTCTCAAAGGGAACCCCCACTTGACTCAAGTATAATTAACAGTTGTTCTGCTTTTCGTTTAGAAAATAAGTAGAGAGGAGATTTGAACTCATTAAGTCATTTGCCCAGCCTAATAAGGTTGGCCCTCTGCATCCATGGATCCTACACAAACAATTTGGACCAACTGCAGTCAGGGTGGAATCATTTCATAAAACTGCATCTATTCTGATCGTATTTGGGCTTCTTGGCATCATTCATAAATGACTCGCTGTAACACAACATGCATCTTCTGGAGTGAGAGGCCGTGTGTAGTGTCTGTGTGTATGCTGCCCTTTGATATGTGGCACCTGGGTACCTAGGTGGTCTTAAATCAGTGGTTCTCAACCTCCCTAATGCTGTTACCTTTAATACAGTTCCTCATGCTGTAGTGACCCCAGCCATAAAATTATTCTCATTGCTGCTTCCTAAGTGTAATTTTGCTACTGCTATGAACTGTAATAATGTAAATACCTATGTTTCCTGATGGTCTTAGGTGACCCCTGCGAAAGGGTCATTTGACCCCAAAGAAGTCATGATCCACATGTTGAGAACCACTGCCGGAGAGCAGATCCTGCAGTTCCTACATCATAATAACAGTCGCGATGCCTTTAAAGAAACTATTTTATTAATCATTTGAGGTGAGGGAGTTTCAAACACTCAGTCGTGTAGAGAGCAGATACCCACTTGGAGTCCTGTAAATAATGTGACCTATGTGCTTCATTCCATTCTTTGTCCCCTGGAGTTAAAACATACGACAGTATATTAAAATTACACCCTAGCAATACATCGTCTGATGGAAGAGAAGCTTTAGTACACATTACATAATATTCCTCTCTTCGAGCAGTTAAAAGAATCCTCCACCAAGGTGTTTGTGCTGTTTCTAGATGGTGTGCTTAACCCAGCTGTTATGTAGAACTGATTGAGCTTAACTGTTGTATTGGTGAGCGGTGTGCCTGTTGTGTTAGCAAGATTGACATATTTTATCCCAAATCTCCATGTATAGATTCAGTCGAACTGAATAGAGTCAGTTCGACTGAATCTACTTGGTACTTTGCGTGATAGATGTTGAATAGGGCATGATATTGAAACTTATAAAAGAGTCACCCTCTGAGTGATTTGCAAAGTTTTCCGGGAAATAACCCACGTGGTACCCGAGAAGTAACCCTTAGGTGCTGGCTCTGTGGATGCTGCAAAGGACAGCAAGGTCCTGTGCCAAGTGCCAGGTTTCTGCTTCATCCAGACAGCAAGAGCTCTCTTTGAGAAGCCATTGGTAAGAGGAGTCTTCCTTGCCAAGCTAGATGGCATACCTATGGTGATTAATTTGCTTCTTCAGGTCTACATTCCCCATGAATCCAGGTCTTCTTCCCTCCCAAATAGCAATTTAAGTTGTATATAGGATAAGAGATGGCTATGCATCAATACTTCAGCAAACTCGTGCGCATTTTTAGTTATTTGCTTAAAATTTTTTAGTATTGCAAGTACATAAGGTTTGGCAGTTTTGGTAAAGCATTTAAACACACCTTTTGTAGAATCCAAGACCTTGGTTGGTAGGTAGTGCTCACAGCCTTTCTATAACAGGCATAATATTTGCAAAAATCTACATACATTATCCATGTGTCCTTTAAATCATTTCAGATGACATGCACTTAATAAAGATAGTTATAATGCATATATTAAGGAAAACAAGAAAGCCTATTGTGTTCAATATATATGCAGCCTTTGGTGGGGGAGAGTAAGGGATCTTTTTTATGCACAGTTTCTCGCATATGCAGATCTAGAGATGTTGGCTCAAAAGGGCCCTAGAGTCCTTGGCCCAAGAGGGCGCGTTGCACTGTCTGGCTTTTCTCAGAGCTATAAAGTATCGCTACATTAGGAAATATTACATATTTTGCCAGTGCCACCTGTGCCGGAATTATAAATACACCGTTTTGTGACTGTTCACGAGCAGGATATGTTTGTAGAAAACATAGAGAAACAGATGCTGTCAGGTCATCAAGTCTTCTTTTGTCCTCTGTCTATCACTGTCCCCAACGTCTCTGCTGGGTTTCTGTGCCTGATTACATTAGATTTAATCAAAACTAACTTATTTTCTGATAGAATTAAAGGAAAGTAGGAATAGAAGGATTTGGTTGAACATTTCTGAAGTTGTTCGTCATGGAAACTTTTGTACAGAGAGCTAACCACTCTAGAATTGTTTCTGCCACAAGAGCTGAGTTTTGTCATTGGGTCAACACCCTGGGATTTTTCTTTTTGTTGACTGCAGACATGTCTCAGAAGTAATTTTTAGAGAATTCTAAAAGCTACCGTGTTGTGTTTCAAATCATGAAGGCAAAGTGCAGAGCAAAAACACATGCTCCATGAAATGTTTACTTTCAACTGAATTTATCTCATATGAATTGTAAGTTTGGGGTAATTTAATATTGGCAAGTGGATATCGATACGTAGATAGTTATAAGGGCGATTTTGCACAACCTAGATTTCTTAGGAAATATGGTAGCGCAGCTGGAGGAGTCAAGTGGGACCAATTCTTTGGCACTGTTACCTTCTTAAAGAGGTGTGCCTTACAGTGTGGAAATAAGGAGAGATTTTGAAACTCTGGTCTAGACAGTTCCATGATATTACCTACCTTGTACTAGAATGTGAGGAGCAAGAGAGACCTTTCTACTTTTCAGAAAAGGAGAAGGCCGTTTTCTCCCAAAGGTAGAAAGACGCCTGGAAATTTTGTAGCAAGGGAAAGATGGAATGTGTGACTGGAAAGATGGCTCAGTGGCAGAGAGCACTTGCTGCCCTTGCAGTTTCCCTGAGTCTGGTTACTAGCACCAATACTGTAAGTAAGACCCCCAGCCACCTGTAACTCCAGCCCCAGAAAACCCAGTGTACTCTTGTGGCCTCTTTAGGCATTTGCACACATGTAGTGCGCATGTAAACACTTAGGCACACACAGGCACATGAAGAAAAATAGAAAATTGTGAAAACACAGAAAGCAAATGTAATTTAGGCGGTAAGAATAACAGGCAGACTGTTTAATAAAGGTGAGGGTACTTAGATTATGTTGCATGAGCTCGGTATTCCCCTAAAGCCCAAGCTGGCTCACATCCAAAGCCTGCTGCAGGTGCTGATGGAGAGCCAGACCCAAGGCAGAAAAACCTGCACGCAGGGAGGTTCTGTGGCCACCTCCTGAGGAGGATGCTGTGTCTGCTACTTGCTTCCAGCAACTTTAGCTTCACCACAGCATGCCCTGGGCAAGAACTATTTGGGGCCTACAGAATAAGTGGTTTTGCCCCCTGTGCTAGTCAAGCCCCTTTCCTATTCTAGACAGTGGCTTTTAAGGTTTTGGGAGGGTGACTGTCTCAGGGTCGCATATCCTTTAAGGAAAACATCAAGCATAAATGCTCCCCTATTTACAAATTATGAATCTATGCTGCTTCTCATTCTCTCCAATCTTTTAAGAATGCTTGTCCATCTATTTTTTATTTCTGCATGCTTATAGGGCACACTGGGGTTTTGCTGATACACGTATGCATTTAAACATATATCTTTTTTGTTTGCTTAGTGTTTCCCCCCCTCCGTTTTACATCTGTCTATATTCTGTTCTGGCCAAATTACCTTATCATGTGACTTCCTGTCTTCCTTAGATATCCCAGCTGTTCTCCATGACATGAAAGGCCAGACCTCTGATCTTGAGCATCAGTGTAAAGTGATTCAGGATTGGGTCAGTTCGTGGTCTCATTCTGGTTTCAGGCTATTTTCTCTACTTTTTAATTCTCAATAACCCTGGTCATTTCATACTTCCTCTCCCTAATCCCAACACCCAGCAGTTTTTTCAACACACACACACACACACACACACACACACACACACACACACGGGGGGGGGTGCAAAAAGAATGAGAGAGAGAGAGAGTTAGAGAGAGGGTTAGTTTATCATTTTTCTGTTGATACATTTACCACTTACAAGTGCTTCCCCCCCCCCTTTCTTGGCCAGAAGTAAGAATCTGTGTCCCAGCTACATAGCCCATGGTGTACACGATACTCAACTCAATAGGTGCGTCATGAACGCTGCTTGAATGAGTAGTTCTAAGAATCATACGACACTGAAATAAGGACCCCTAAAATGCGAGGTCTAAAAATGGAAGGGACTCGGCAATATACATTGCCCCTCTTATTTCAAGTCAAATCCCCATGGATGTTGCTCCCCACTTAAACAGAGTAAAAGCGATGGGCCCAAGGCCAGATGGATCCTTTTGAATATCGGTTATCTTGTGCTTGGAGTTTCTGTTAATCATTTTGGAGAGCCACGTTCATTGGCAATGTTGTGAAATCAGCATTAAACCATTCAACCTTGAAATTTTTGTGACAATTGCGAACCTCAAAGAGAAACCTGAAATGCGCATTCATTTCTGTAATTGTTACAAATAAGGTTGAACGGCTTTGTTTCTTTCTTCAGCAGCCCATTCAGAACTGAACTGAAGGACAGGAGAAACCGGCAAATAATTAGGACATAAATTGGGTAGGGATCTGTCTGTGGAGGATTTATGAAGGCACATCGTCGAGGATTCATAAATGCCGTATTAAATCCTAACAATTAGGATGGCACACAGTACCAACACCTGGCAAAGATAATAAGGCAGCATTAGTGAAAATGGGCTCAGCAGTGTTTTGTTATTAGGCTGCGTGTTTAATTCTTCCTGCCCAAATACCATCCACGAAGAGGTATTAGAATATGGGAATATTGCTTTCAGATTCCTGTGCAGGACCTTGACCCTGAGTTCAATCTAAGCCCAACTACAGGTCAGAAATCTGACATATCTTAAGCCTACAGTCTGAGGATGTGCTGTGATGTCCCTTCTCACACACACACA
>NC_022028.1:28654809-28683505 GCF_000317375.1 Microtus ochrogaster | reverse complement strand
TTTGTGACAAGCAGTATTTTGAGGGGCTACCCAGTCCAAATGCACAGCTCTGATCTTATTCTGCCAATGCTTCCTGATGGAGCCAGTTATGGTGATGGGAGTCTAAGTCAAGGGTCAGTGTACACCAGCACCGGTCACTGGACACCACCATGGCCGTCAGAGTCTGTCGGGAGCTCTCTGTGTAGCTTCAGCGTATCTTCGTGGACTCCCACATCTGTGAGTCCTAAGCACTCTACCTTCCCCTCCCTCGGATCTGTGTAGTTTTATTTTGGCTTTTGAAATCTTGCTGTCTCCCTAAAGGTTAAGTTGAAACTGGGAGCTTGCCTGAGACATGTGACTTAATTAAAAGGGTTATGTCATTCCCTCTCAGGCGACAGCAGATGTTTACCAGTGCTGGAAGTTGGAGACACTGAATGATTGTGAGCGGAAAATGGTGCGTTTACTAAATCACACAGGTGGAAACGGAAACAAAGAAGAGTGCCTGGAGCATTTATATAAATTGGTCCACAGTCCATTGATGATGGGCTAGATGCTGGACCATTACGAGGGACTAGGACTTGCTAGGAGTAAAGAGGAGAACCGAAGTGGACTCATCACGCCATGGAAATCATTTTACTGGCATTCATAATCACTTTAAGTGAGTGTTAATGGCTTTGTGTGGGTTAGCTATTAACCGTTATCCTGCAGGCTGTCGCAGCCTGGCACTGCTGCTGCCTGATGGCCCCATCAGCACCTAAGCTGTGCCCTGTCTTCACAGCACAGCACAGCACAGATTCAACTGGTCTTGAATTCACACACCAAGAAAATGATGTTTTTAAATTAAGAAAGCCAGGCCTACAATGAGGCGCCTAGGTGAGTCTCAGAGCATCTGTGCATTGCTGTTGTTCACAGTAATATGCAAAATGTGAAAGTCTGGGAAAATTATTTCATGTTTTATAATAATCTTAGATCTCTGCATACCCCAAGCCCTCTTCATTTTCCTTCTGAGTCATGCTATGCCTGCTTAACAGGCCTGCACCGCCAGCTGGTTTCTGTGTACTTTTAATTATGTTGTTGTCCTTAACAAGGATTTGATAATAAGATGTGGTTAGAAAAGTCTTCTGCTTTTCTTCTGGAATACTGATGCCAGCCAAGAAAGATCCATTCTGCACTGAAACCAACTCATCAGTCAGAAAACATTGCTGGAAAATTCATGAGCATGGACACTGACAGTGCCTCCAAAAGGATGCTGGGCATGGGCAGAGGAGGATACTGGCCTTGGCATCTCTCTCTACCGACAGACCAGTGGACGCTGTGCCCATCTATTTGCTGGGTTTTCTTTTTTTACATTTTCACACTGCCTTATAATCCCTGGGCAGTGAAAATGAATATAATGCGGGGGTTTCCTAGAAAATTGGCAAAATAGGTTGATTAGCGAGAAGTCTTGCCATTGTTTGTGCTCACGATTGTCTGTGGTAATTGGAAATTTCAGCATTTTGGGTTCTGTTAGTAAATTTGCTATTAACCATTTATTTCACACACCGCAATAATGACTTTTGTTTGTTTGAGGGGGTGGCATAAAAGCCTTTTCTTTGGAAGCTTAGGGTGACATGTACTATGGAAGTTAATATCAGTGTTTGTCTGTCTGTCTGTCTGTCTGTCTGTCTGTCTGTCTGTGTATGTATATGTGTGCCCTCCTCCCTCTGTTTCCTCACACTTCTACCCAGAGTAATGTCTGTACAGAAGAGCCCTGAGCAAAGTGTAGGGATTCCCAGGTGACGGCTGTGTAGAGCTGGCCTGGCCCCTCTTGCCACTGTACTGGAGAGGGGCTCCCAGTAGCCACAGCAGCTAATTGTGCCTTTTAGTCACATCAGGTATAGTGGAATGGCACTCCCATAGTGGCTGTCCTTGTTACATTCTTCACAAATGACTTGCCTGTCCCAGCTCTGAGGTTAGGAGCCTCTGGGCCAAGGTGGTCTGTTCCATCCTCCTCCCAGCCTGGAAGAGACCCTTACCTGAGCAGGTGTGATGGAGCACATCAGAAGCCCCTACATTCTTTCAACTTAGTACCAACTTATAGAAAGTAATGCACTCCAGTAAGTAAAGTACTTAGTGCATAGCTTTGTTTGTGTTTGGAGTTTTTCTTCTTTAAATCATCTACTGATTCATACTCTCCAGACATACGCGATGCCTTTGGGCGTCACTTGGGAGCAGGGAAGCCCATCTGAAGGTTGGAAAATTCCTCCTTCAGAACAGCAATAACAGGGCGATAACAGGCTGAATGGGTGAATGGTGTTTCCTTAGACTGGGTTTCCCCCAGAAGTCTGCAGTCACTTTTCCCGGTCCCCTGGAATGTCGTGCTGGCCTACTGTCTTTCTCCCGTTCTTCCCAGCAGCTCTGCAGTGATGACGGCATGCTCCAGGAAGCCTGGTCAGCAAGGTTATTGTTGCTCTGGGACCTGCACATAGATATGTAGTTTATTATGGCCAGTTCTAAAAATTTATGGCCTATGAAAAGTTTATTTTTCAGAGTGTAGCCAAGGTCAGAATGAGGCTTTTCATCAGAAACCGCTGTCACTGAGTTCTACCACCTGTCAGAACGTTTGGCAAGCTGTAGAGGGCAGCCAGGGAAGGGACCCAGGCTCTACTCACCAAGCTCAGGCTCAAACCCTAGAGGAAAATTGAGAATCACTCTTCCCCACCACCATCCATTTTGTTGTTGTTGCTCCTCTTCCCCCACCCCACCTTCGTTTTTTAAAATAAAGAAAACAAAACAACAACAACAAAAAAAAAAAAGAATTAAGTACATCTTAAGCTTCAGGTTCTACCTCTCTACTAAAGGCTCTTTTGTGACAAGCAGTATTTTGAGGGGCTACCCAGAAGACTTGCACAGGACTCAAGGCCAGTATCCTTGCTCCCATTCAGAACACAGCAAGCTAGTCAAAGAAGGTGGAGTTGACTGCTATCTAGCCCGTATAACTTTAGCAGCCTGGGATAAGCCACGTGGCATTTTTGTTTCACACTAACTTTTTGGATAATGCCTTGTTCTGAGAAGGGATGTTTGGTTGATGTCACTTAAAAGCCAGATGGCAGTTTGGGGGGAGAAAGAGCAGTAGAGCTTTGGGGTGGAAATCCTCAATCTTGCTTCCTCCAGCTCATGGGTTTAATCCTTTACCTCCAGAGCACATCTGGTCCTCCCTGGAAACAGTCCTTTGAAACTCAATGCCTCTCAGCAGCCAAGGGCACTTTCCCTGCCCCTCTTTCCTGTTTGTACAGTGCTCTAAACCATCAGACCTGCCAGGAGCTACAGCCTCTTGTCAGAGCAGTCATTAAATATGAGATGAGATGGAGAAAGGCTTGTAGGCTATGCGACACTTGTTGTCTTTTTTGTTTTCGTTGAGGACATGAGAGGTGACTTCGCCCTACCTTTTCCTGAAGTCGTAGTTGGGCTGATGTGTCTCCTCCACAACAGATACGTGTATTTAGCGTACAGCGAGTGGATGGCAGAAGCTCCATTGAAAGATGCTCAGAAAAGGATAGGTAAAAGGAATGAGTCATCAGTCTCCAGGTGTCCATCTCTAGCTCTGCTGCCGACCTTGGAACAGCGGTGGAAGTTTTGGACACTGAGGAACCTTTTACTGGAAACTGGGTAGACGTGTGCCAGTGCAGGGTATCTTTAGAGTCAGCCTGCTTGGGACTTCACGCTGCTATTTACAAAGCTGACTGTGGGATGCTGATCAGAATTAAAACGAAGTTTTGTTTGGTTGTTGTTGTTGTTGTTGTTGTTGTTATTGTTGTTGTTGTTGTTGTTAAAAGCAGGAAATACGTGCCCTGAAGGGAAGGTAGGACTCCATGCTTGTGCTGTACTCTTTAGTCTAAGGGGTCGGCTAAGAAAAAGAAACCCAAAAGGACAGGAGGGCTTCTATCATTTGAACTTTTTGGAGTGCAGCTGTTTTGTTTTGCTTTGGAAGCAGCATGTGGTTCCAGCAGATAGGCTGACCTCTTTGACAGGTGAATTCCTCTCTTGCCTTAAGGCAGCCTGTTCACCTTGTATTCTTGCTCAGGCTTGTTGAGCTCCTTGCATTTGTGACTGATCTAGTCCTGTGCTTGAGGGATATCAAGGGTGCTGTTATGCAAATGGGGGCAATGCATGTTGGGTACAGAGTTGACGTGTTACTAGTGTCTGTTCTGCTCGTTTAATCGGCTGCTTCTACTTAACAAACTTTTCAGACAGTAGCGGAAAGGCATTAGCTAGTGTGAGCCTTCCAAGCCTGTCTACCAGTCCTGAAGACATCTCATGTCTTCTCAGACAATGTTATTTCTTCTTAGTATATCTAATATCTACAGCAATGGACTTTTGCAGGTCTCTCCTTTGTTCTGCTCAGTGATATCACATTGCTAGTTTAAAATTATTTATCTGAAGGGGAATAAACACCTACAGATACAGGTTAACAGCTAGGTGTCTTTCCCGGCTCTGCTTCTAGGAGAGTCAGCTGTTAAACATCAGCAAGCTGCAGAGTTGCAATCACAAATCCCTTTTGGAAGAGTCATTCCATGTTGTGGCTACTGTGGCTGTTCTTCCAGAAGCCATTAGAGAAGGCAAAAAGGAAAAGGAGAATGGGGTGGTCATTCCTTGAGCAACAATAGCTGGTGAGACATTAATTGCCTTTTATCTGAAATCTGATTAACATCCTCTTCCAGATGAGACTACCCTAGTCTTGCAGTTGGAGAAGCTTCTCTGGGGCTTCTTAATCTTCCCAGATTGATAAACTTAATAAACAAAAAAGATAAAACAAAACCCAGCTTAGAAATGTTCCTGGATCCAGGTATTTGTGACTCAAATGCTGATTATCCTTGCCTTAGTTAATGGGAGTAAGAATGTATTGGGTTTTGTTGTGTGTAGTGTGGTACTGGAGATGGAACCCAGGGTCATACATGTAATAGGAAAGTGATTAATCCCCTAATCTATAGCCTCACCACAGGGGTGGAGTTGCTTGTGAGGTGCTGTGTGGAGGAAGGGGTCTAAGAAGGCCAGGGCAGGCCTTAGGAAAACTGAGCTTGCAAAAAGGCAGGACATATGTGCCCGGGTTCCTGTGTTGTCTCCAAAGTTGAAAGAAGAGGCTGTTTGGGGTAGAGCTTCTAGGAGATAGAGTTGGCAGATTATGGTCAGACAGACATCTAAGGGTAATTTTCTAATTCCAATCAGTATGTTGAATATTGTGTGAGAAACCTCCCAAGAGTGCCAAACCACTGAAGCACACCTGGAATGCATCTTCTTCTGGATTTCTCTTGGGCACATGCTCCAGTGTGAAGATTTCCGAAGACAGCTCCTGGGCCATGGTCCAGTGAGTCATGGGTCGAACCTGGGATGGTGCATTTTGAACACACCTTCGAGATTTCAAAGGAGCAGCAGGCACCGAACATTGGTAACTGCTGTTTTACAGCTTCTTGGGTATCCACAAGGAAAGAAAGGACACACCTTCAATTGCCGTGATCTTCCCAGCTCCTTTTCACTTTATAACCAGTCTACATGGATCTCCACAGTTGCTGTGAGAGACTGCAAGCAGTTAGTTATTCTTAGTCTACAGTTGAAGGAACTCATCTTCAGAGGGCACAAGCTAACGAAGCAGCACCAGGTCTCCCCATTAGCTGTTGCCAGACCCAGACTTCTGGGTATTTTGCCAATGTGCTTTTCTTGGGTGCACACAGTCTCACAGTAGCTCCTGCCAACATGCTGTGAGGCTGTCACTTCACGGTGGCCTGCTTCGGCACCTGTCTCAGAACCATGGTGCTTTCAGCTGTGGGGAGGATGCCCTGTGCTTGCCAAATAACTGTGAGTTCCTTGGGAATAATCCCTCAGGATTCACAGTGAGCAGTCTCAACTTTTGAGATTCCTTGGTCTCAGTTCACACAGCAACGGATCCTAAGCCACAGTCACAAACTTTGCAACATTCCCACCCACAGGAACTACATTATATAAGAGGGAACCCTTTGAAGTTAGAGCACCTAGGGAAAGCCATAACCCTTTGAGTTTGTGTAAAGTACACACTAATGTTGCTGCACCGTCCTGAATATAACTAGTGACACATTCCTTAGAGCATCTCTTTGCCAATAAGTGACATATGAGTGTGCCCTGGACCAGCATCCAGGATCCCATCAATCACTACCATTGGATGATGAGCTCATTCACACAACTAAGAGTTCTAGTACCTGTGCTTTCATCCTGTCTTCATCCAGCTAGCTGAGTGACCCTGTGTAACTCGATCCATTTGTCTACTTCTTTTAGAAGGAAACGTTGAAGTTTTTGTAAGGTATGCTCCAAAGACTATAACCCCACTGATAGCATGTTCTTTGGTCTAGGACAAAATATTTGCATGTAAGTCACAGACTCGTGGTTCTGCCCTTGTGTTCATTTATTTGGGGCCTGCGACATTGGCAATGGATTTTGCCTGTCAAATTCTTTGGATTTAAATAGCTCAGTGATTTGGTTGGCTCAATACTTGGTCACATTGCTTGTTTGCATGGCTGTCTGTGTCTGGGGGTTCCTGCTCCACATCCTGCTTCAGATTTGTTCCTGGGTTAGGAAGCAGCTTCCGTTCATCTCACCGTGTTTCTCCGTTGATTCTACTTTAGATCTGATACTTTACCTCATTGAAGAAGTGGGACTCAAACTTTTATTCTGACAAGAGAGTCAACCAAGCTGGCAAGTACTCGATATAGTAAAAACCCACAGTAGCCATACATGACGTAATTTGAGCATTACATTCTGAAAGAATCAGAACATTTTGGGGAGTATATTTTTTTTTCCTTTGGAAGGAAAGCAGTAACCTTACATTGTTCAGAAATGAGTTGTAGATACAGATTTTTATCCACCTCATCTGACATCTTAAGTGAAATTTGACTGATGAATTCACTGTTTCTTTGATAGACATCATAAACATTTTTCCTTTTTCAAAAAGCAATCTAGGGAGTGTGTATTTTTAGTGTGGTTAAGGCTGTGTTAAATTGGTGTAAAATAGTTGCCGAAACATTTGTAGAGGAAAGGAAAAAAAAAGCTTTTATTCAAATAGTGCCAAGAGCCAAAATAAAATGAGCAAAGACAAACTGGGATGAAAGGCAACATGTAAAAAAATGGGGCTGCTTTAAGGGTGCACAGCAGTGGCTTTAGTACTTCATTTAAGCTGTGTGTCACATACAGAATGATCTCTAGCAGTTTTATATCTGAATATAAGTGACTTACAAGGGATATTTGTTGAGTGAAAAAATAATTTCTGCTGCAAAAAAAATGTAGTTTACTCGACATGGATATTAGTTTCAGATACAATAATTGCATGTCATTTATATACTTACCCAAGAGCATGACATATCGACATCAGCTCTTTCCCTCATTTACGGAAGGCTTTCATGTGACTCAGATGTCATAAAGACATCATTGCTGCTTATCTTCACTAATTCTGGGACCGTCGAAGATAAGACTATTCTCTTTCATTTGTCTGAAGTGATTGGGCCAAGTCATGTTTCAGATTTCAGATGACTTTGATTTGAAATTTTTTAAAATGTGAGGAATGAGGTGTCTTGGGGAAGGGACCCATGTTTAACCATGGAATTATTTTGTGTCATGTGTGCACCGTCTAGACAGAATGAAGGCAATTTCACTTCAGCTTTTAAGTGTGCTTTCATTTTGTGTAAAGCCACACACAGGAGTCAAAAATGGAGTTTTCTATTTGTGGCCCAGTGTTGGCCCTCAAAGGTTCAACTCTTGGAGCATTTTGAATTTTAGATACCTAATCATGTATCTATAGATGGGCTTTCATGTCAAGGGGCCGGTGGGCAATTTCTGTTTAAGTTGTGGCAGTCTTATTACTTTCTCTTCTTTTCTAGTTCTACATGTCATAAGTTAGACTTCTAGAAGTCAGCGCTACATTGTTTCAAAGGAGTTTTAACAACATCATTTGTGGGGAAGAGTCTTTACCGAGCTTCAGGAGGGACCCTGCAGTCTGCTGTGTTCGGTATGCTCTCAAGTGGCATAGCAGCCTTGACATTACCAAAAGCTGGCGGTATTCATCACAGAAGTCAGCAAAGCCAATTCACTGTGTTTATGGGATTGGTAAGAGGTGGCTGGATTCTTCTAAATGGCATGTTAAAAAAGCTAGAACTTGCCCAAATTATAGTGCACATTGGCCAGGCTCTTAGCTGCTTTAGCTTTTCATTGTTGAGGTTCTTCCACTTGAAATGCATTCGAGAATCTTCACTCCTCGTGACCCATTCCTTCCCAGGTTAAATAGTTCAATCTCCCTCAGGCCTTCCTAGGATACTCACTTAGAATTATTATGTCTCCAAATCTCACCTAAAACCTCTTGCCTTTTCAACCTCCTTCCTTGGACAGACTGTTGTAGGCACTGAGGATGTGTGCTTCACAAGAGAGTCTACAGCCCACTAGAAAGGCCAGCGACACACATAAGTTTCTGGTCAATGTCAAACATCGAAACAAAGCCACTTAACCTGGGCAGAAAGGACACAGGAAAATTAGGAAAGCATTTCCACTTCAGTAAAACCAAAAGGAAGCTAGAGCAATCTGGAGAAGAATCGGTTAGGCAGAGGAAAGGGGCTATGCAAACACCACGTGGTAACATGAGTAGAGCATGTTCAAGAAGTAGTTTATGGGTGAGGGTTATAGAACCTCAATGATTGCCAACACCTGCAGGTGCTCAAGTCCCTTACAGAAAATGGTGTAGCATCTGCAAAGTATATCTGTATGCACTCTTATCTACTTTAATTATCTTTGAATGATTTATAGTACCAAATACAATATAGGTTCCAGATAAATACTTGTTGTACTCTATTGATTAGGGGGAAATGACAAGAAGAAAAAGGGGGGGGGGGCTTGTATGTGCTCGGTACCAACACAATTATTTTCCTAAATTATTTTCGATCTGCAGTTGACTTTTTTTGTTATAAATCCTAAAGCCCTGGCTATAAAGAGCCAGTTGTATTTATCTTTTCAGCATTGTAAAATAAGTGCTTGGATGTCTGAAAAGGAGGAAATGAAAAAAGCAGTAGGTGGGTGTGTAATGGACATCTGGGCTCATATGTACACTTTCACACTTACACACAAATACCTGGGGCAAACTGGACCAGAGTGCAGGAAAGGAAAGACCTGGCCCACCACCAAGGGCTTCTCCATCCACAGTAGTGCTGACTCTTATCCAGAGGCCTCTTAAGCCAATGTCATCAAGGTTTCTGTAAAGGACAGAACAACTTCAGAGTTCGAAAGTTAAAACTTACTGTGAAATGTTTTGAAAGTCCAACTTTACATACTAAATACTCAACTTTACTTTATATTTCATTCCAAAATATTTGGCCATATGTTCTAGAATGTAAAAATCAATGTTCCTGTGTTCTCTACCTGAAAAGATGTGGCTGACTTATCCCATGACTTTTATGGCTAGAGTCTTATTAGGGAAAAGGTGTTAGCGCCTTCACAACTTGACAATTCTTCTAATAGGTTTTTTAAAAAAATAATTTATTTTTTCTATGTGCATTAGTGCTTTGCCTGCATTTATGTCTATGTGAGGGTGTTGGTTATCCTGGAGCTAAGTTACAGACAATTGTGAGCTGCCATGTAGGTGCTGGGAGTTGAATCTGGGTCCTCTGAAAGAGCAGTCAGTGCTCTTAACCACTGAGCCAACTCTCCAGTCCCATCCCCCAAACCAAATTTCAGTAGTGCTAATCCTACCTCACCACACCCTTTGTAAGGAAGCACACAAAAAACAACCGTCTCTACTGACATTTTCACCTGGCCGTGATTTCCACTGGGACTTTCTTAAACACATACAAGAATCATGTTTACCTTTAAACATACTTTGTGAGACAAAAAAATTGACTAGGATCACTGTGACATACTCACCAAATCTACGTTTCGACAGTGACTCATATAATAAAAACTGGATAAATTGGTAGAATTGTCCTAATTTAAATCTTTTTCCCCAATACATCTTTTTCTTTTGGCTGTTTAGCAGCACTGTGACACAGACCTCACCCTTTCTCTGATAAGCTGTGTCATGCAGCCTTTTTTCCTGCATATCTTGACCAGCCCATATGAACAACAGTTTGGGCTACACAGCCTTTGACAGAGTCTCACACCAGGATCATGGGTTCTCAATGGACTGAGGACACCCTTTATTCAGGAAGAACTGATGGTGGAGGAAGGAAAAACTGGAGCACCAGGAAAAGGCTCCATTGTCCCTGGAGGTTGGAAGTCAAGATAGTGCTGCTACATAGCAGAGCCGTCAATTTTATATTCTTGGTGTTTGTGTAAGAACCAGGGATACTTCTCTTTCCGTAAAGAATAACGTAGGGGGTTGCTGGGAAGTTCACTGAGTCTTTAGATTGTTTCTGGTAAAATAGTCATTTTCACAATATTGATTCTTCCAATCCACACAGGAGGCCCTTTCATTTTCTAGTATCTGTCTCGATTTCTTTCTTTATCTGGGTTTTCATCGTAGAGCTCATAACTTTGTTGGTGAGGTTTATCCCAAGTCCCTTTCTGGAATCTGTTGCGAATATGATTGCTCCTCAATGTCATTCTCAGTATGTTGAACTTGGGTGTGTAGGGAGGTTGCTGACTTTACATGCTCATTTTGTAGCCTGTTACTTTGATGAAAGTGTCTATCAGCTGTAAGAGTCTGGATAAGTCTTCATAGTATCTTGTATAGGGAATTGTATCACCCACAATTAAGGGGCCTTGACTTCTTTTTGCTTTATTGGTATCCCTTTCATACCCCTCTAGTCTTGTTGCTTGAGCTCTAACTATATTGAAATAGGCATTGAGTGACTATTGCCTTGTTCCTGATTGTAGTAGAAATGCTTTGGGTTTTTCCTCACTTTGTGTAATTTTGGCTGTACATTTTTCAAATAAAATCTTCACTTTGTTAAGACATATCCTTTTTCTCCCTGGTCTCTTTGCTCTTCTGTCATAAAGAGATGCTGGATTTTGTTGAAAGAATAGTTTGATGTATTGAGAAGATCATATAATTTCTGCCCTTAAGCCCATTTGTTTGATGTATTACATTTATTGATTTCCATATGGCTTAGTTTCTTTCCTTGTTGCAATGATAAAATAACTTTATAAAACAACCTAAAAGAGAAAGGATTTCTTTCAGCTCCCAGTTTGAGCTACTGTCCATTATGTCATGGAAAAAGAGGGCAGCAGGAAGTTGAAGCACCTGGGCACATTGCATCCACAGGAAGGCTGCCTGTCTCTGTCTCCCCAATGATGAGATTACATGTCAAAATGATGAATGCCCATGATCAGCTCACTGTTTCCACTACCTTTCATGATTCCGCTCTCAGGGAATGGCCTTCTCTGCAGTTAAAATGGGCCTTCCCGCATCAATGATCATAGTCAAGATAATCTTCTGCAAGCATGACCATAAAACTAAATAACCCCTTAGGGATGTGTGTGGAAGTCTGTGTGCCAGGTGCTTTGACAGTTCACAGCTCTAATTACAATGTGTATTGAACCATCCTTGTATCTCTCCAGTGAAGCCAGGTTGGCCATGGTAAATGAGCTTTCTCACATGTTCTTAAATTAGTGAACTATTTTATTGTTTGTGCATCTATGTTCATGAGAAAGATTTGTCTATTGTGCATGTGTGTGTGTATTTACAATGTCTACTTTTGGGTATGTAGGACAACCTTGAATGGTATTTCTCAGGAGTCATCCACTTTGCTCTTTACAATAGGACTTCTCAACAGTCCTAGGTTTTGCTGTCTTTCTCTACCTCCCCAGTGATGGGATTACAAAAGCACACCAAAATGCCTAGTTTTTTTTACTTTAGGTTCAAACATCTTAATTCATGTCCTCTCAAGCATAAGCACTTTATTGATTGACCTATTTTCCCAGCCCCTAATTCTCTTCATGTGTTGTATGTTTTATCTTTATCAGCTTTGAGTATCATGGAAATACTGGCTTCATAGAAAGAGTTTTGTAGCAGTCTTTCTTTAAAAGAAATGTTTCATTGAGTGGCTTGAGATAGAGTGAGGTTACTTCCTCCCACAATTCTGTTGGAATTCAAAAGTGAATTCATCTGGGCTTGGGCTTCTTTTAGTTGAGAGATGTTTTATCATTGCTCTAATCCTGTTGCTTATTATAAATTTATTTAAATTGTTTATTTCATCTTGGCTTAATTATGGTATATCTTAAGAGTCTAGAGTATATCCATTTCTTTCAGACTTTCCAATTTAATATTTTTGTGGTACGTGGTTTTGCTTAAAAATTTTAGCCTTTATATTTATGCATATGGCTGCTTTGCCTGCATGTATGTCTGTACCACATTTGTGGCTGGTGTCCACTGAAGGCCAGAAGAAGGCACCAGATCCCCTGGAACTAGAGTTACTCAATGACCGTGAGCCATCATGTGTTCTTGGAATTGAACATAGACTCATAAAGAGCAGTCAGCACTATTAACTGCTGCACTATCTCTCCAACACACCCCATAAATATTTTTAAGTATGTTGCATTGATTTAATTAGTATTAGTGGTGGTGTGCCCCTTTGAAACTCTAATTGCTTTTAGTCTTATCTCTTGTTCTTTCATTCAGTTTGGCCAAGGATTTGCTTATCTTTTTAAAAAATAGCTATGTTTATGCTTTGTATTTTGTTGTTGCTGCAATTGTAATTGTTTGCATTTTGCTTCAATAAATTCTGCCCTAAACTATATTTATTTCTGTATACTGCTTAAGATCTGACTTGTTTTTCTGAGACCCAATGTGTATCATTTTTGTATTTATTTGAGACCTCGCTGGATTTTAGTGTAGGTATTTGAGCAGTGAGCTCTCATTTTAGGATTGCTCTCACTACAGTACATAGGTTTCTCCAGTGTTGCTATCATCTTTATATCATTCTTGAAGTTAATTTTTCTTGATTTATTCAATGGTCTGTTCTTTATTCAACAGTATGCTGCTTAATCTCCTTGAGTTTGTATATGCTCTGTAGTTTATCTTGCTGTTGATAGCTAGCATTCCATTGTGGTCAGGTAAAATACAACTTTCTTGTCTTTGCTAAGGCTTGCTTTGTGTCATATTATAAGGGCAATTTCAGAAGAATTCTGAAGGCTTCTGGGAAGAATGTGTGTTCTGTACTGTTTGTGTGTATCTAACAGACTGTGGATGTCTGTTAGATCCATTTGTTGGCATTTAACTTAAATGTTTCTCATTTATTTTTTCCTCAGAATGACTTATCAATTACTCAGATTATGGTATTAAAGTCACTATACAATTTCTGCAACTTTTTATTTGTAATCTTTGCTATTTTACTATCCCTCATGTGCTTCACTATTGCTCCAGCATGGTTTCATCCTTCCTGTAGCTTCATTGATGTGTTCATCTTCCTCTTCAGTCTGAAGGAATCTTGGCAGTGTCTTCTATAGAGATGGCTTGACTGTCATTAATTCTTTTAGCCTATTCTTATTGTGGGAAGATTTTTTTCTTCTTCAATTATGATGGATAATTTTACTAGGTATAATATACTTAAGTCCTCCTGGATTTTAAAGTTTCTTTAGAGAAACCAGCTGTTATTCTGATGTGGTTGCCTTTATATGCCACTTGTGTCTCTCTTGTAGATTTAAATATATTTTCTTTGCTCTAAATATTAATGTTTTAACTATACTTTTTTATGGTCTTATCTGTTTATTCTTCTAAATGCCTCCTTACTTGGGTGGGTATCTTTCCATATACTTTGGCAATTTTCTGCTCCGAGTTTTTTGAAAATATTTTCCCTGCCTTTGCCATGAAGTCCCGCTCCTTATTCTTTGTGCATGATGCATAGATATGGTCTTTCCATCATATCCCATGGATCTTCAATGTTCTTTTAATATATTTTAATTACTTTACATTTATCATTGGTTAAATGTTCCAATTACTTTTCTGTTTTTAAGGCTTGATATTTTGAACACCCTCTGAATTATTCTATTTTTCAGGGACATTTTTTATTTGACATATTGAAGTTTTCATTTCCAGTATTTCAAGTTGGTTTTTTTTTCATTCTTTGTATCTCTTTATTGAATTTTACTTTCCTGTCCTGTATTGAATTCCTTATTTCCCATGTTTGTGTTGGAATTCATTCTGGAATTTATTTTTGTTCTGTTAGGATTTCTTTGAACATATCTATAATAAATTTTTTGTGTCCTTTGTCTGGGGTTTCATTTTATTCACTCAGATTAAATTGTTAATTTGGAGAGGTATTGTATTGAGTTAGTTTATCATATTTCTGTGGTTTGTATTTGGACTTATGCATCTGGGGCTATTTATTTATTTATTTTAATTGAAGACACACCTATTCTTTTGATGCATATATTCACAGTGTTCAAGATGGACCAGAAATAGGATTCAATTTTCATTTCCTATTCTAGACAGGTGTTCAGGGTACAAGGTTAACACCCAAAACTCCTGTGAGAGTAAAATAATAATGTCTTAAATTTTTTTCAAAGGGTAGAGCCACTGTGGAAATGTAGCAATCATCAAACAACTAACAGTATCTCCTTAAACATCAAATCCTTTTAAATGTTTTCTGAAATTGGTTAAGGGAGGAGTTGTGTTGTGTGACTTTATTGTGTTTCTTGGGATTTTGCATTGGGATTTATGCATTAAGAAAATTCAAGAGCAATAGGACTGAGTGCACTGGTGTGTTACCACGGTGGAGTAACTGTGTTCAACAATAACTTCCTATTCACTTTGTGAAGAACAAACTAGAAGAAGGGAGCTAAACATTCCAAGGAAAGAAATGATAAAAGGGATAAGAATGGGAATTACCATACTCTGATGTATACACACTGTGCTGAAATATCATACTGTACCCCGCAAGTATATATAATTATTATCTAAAGATTCAAAAAGAGATGGTGAAAGTAATATATATATATATATAACTCTGGGGCTCGGATTCTCTTCACTTTCTATACAAAGATGAAGTTTAAAGTGCAGAAACTCACCCAAGTTCATGTGGGGGTAAGAGCTGTAGAATTAAAGCCTGTTCCACGGTGAGCCCTCTGCTCTTCATTTCCCTAAAAAAAAAAATTAAATTTTTCATGTGTTTAAATCAGGATATACGTGTGTGTGTGTGTGTGTGTGTGTGTGTGTGTGTGTGTGTGTGTGTGTGTGTGTCAGATAAAAGTCTGAAGGGTTCAGTTATCTCCTTCCACCATCTTGGTCCCTGGGTTCAATTAGGTCAGCAAGCTCAGAAGCATATCCTTTACCCACCGAGCCATCTCAGTGTCCCTTCTTCACGTTTATAAACCAGTCTATTAAAGTCTGTCTCTTTTCAACTGATAACATTGTCTCATTGAAGTTCTGACTAAATCTGGAATCCAGTGTAAAATACACATTTTCTGTTTCATATTACTCTCTTAGCAGGAAGTCTTACCTAAAGGGCTTTAGAAATAGATACAAGAAAGTAATAGCAATTGGTGGTATTTCTGTCTTGTTTTTTACAATTATTATGGTTGTTGCTATTATTTAAGATTATTATATACTTTACGTGTGAGAAAGCAGACACTAATAAAGAAGCTTATGGATTCAAATTTAATGATGGTAATATTTTCTAATCCGGGTCTTTAAATGTTTTTGCATGGTGCACACACCCTACTCCCCCTCTTACTTATTAAAGTCTCTTTGCTCCCCTTAGAGGTGTTTAGTCAATGGATATCTATGATGTGTTTTACCCTGTTACATAAATGGCCACTCTGTGTGTCTGCTTTACCAGCCTCTGACATCCTCCGGGTCATATCTGATATTTACTCATGGAAACAGCACTAATATGTTTAGTTTGTCTTCTATTTTTACTCTTCATGTAGGTCTTTACCCACAAACTCTCTTTCAGAGGGAGAAGCAAATGTCACGTGGAGCCTCTGAAATCTGCTCCAAGTTCCCTGAAGCCCCCTTTCTTCTTTGGTTCTTCAAAGGGGCCTCATTTTCCGGCCTTAAGGGACGTGGGTCTTTGACTCTGCAGAATTCTTCCCGTTCCTGCTTTTACTATGAAGTAGGTTGTTCAAGGACAAAGCACCATGTGACACATACCCACTCTTACCTTCAGCCTAATGAATATGTATTGAATGATAGCAGAATGAACTATAAGAAGCTGATTAGCACAGTGAATCCATTAGCAGATACTTATCAGTCCTTGCTGGGCAGGTTTACATTCATGACTGAAGCAGCAGGGATAGGGCTTTATTTAGGGAGGATTTATTCTGGACCTATTAGTTGTAGTAAGGTAGTCGTGCTTGTATAACTAGTGCTACCTCAACTTAGGTCACTTAAGGAGAGGGGTGATGCCTAATGGTAAACGCTCAAGTGAACACAAGGGACCCAGTGTCCAAAACAATAGATACCAAACTTCTTAGGCCACTCTTTCTGTTTGTACAAACTAAGGAATCTACATTTAAAAAATAGGAACTGAGCTCTGTTAGAGGGAGGCCCCTTGTTAGTTCCTGGCTGCTCAGCCCCTAAATAACCACACAGAAACTATATTATTTAAATCACTGTTTGGCCCATTAGCTCTAGCTTCTTATTGGCTAACTCTTACATATTAATTTTACCCATCTCCATTCATCTGCGTATTGCCACGAGGTCATGACCTACCAGCAAGGTTTTAGCACGTCTGTTTCTGCCGGCAGCTCCATGGCTTTTCCTTGACTCTGTCTCCTTTCTCCCAGCATTCAGTTTAGTTTTCCCCACCTAGCTCTGTTCCCCTACAGCTCTGCTTTAGGCCCAAAGCAGTTCTTTTATTAACCAATGATATTCACAGCATACAGAAGGGAATTCCACATCAGGGCTCCCAGTGTGGACCAGACTCTGTGCTGAGCATGTCACTTTATTCATTTATTTTATAAGGCATGTACCACAGTCCAACCATTTAACAACCTAACCATAAGCAACCTACTACATACTATGGCCTAGCAATTCAATAGCTTCATGGTATGATCTTATAGACAAAGAACAGCCTAATCATTCAATGATATTACCATAGAGTAGCCTAGACATACAAAAGACCTAACCATTTAACAACATTCAACAGCCTAACCATATAGCAACCTACTAAGTACTATAGCCTAGCCATTCAATAGCTTAATGGAATGACCTTATAGACAGAGACTAGCCTAACCATTCAATGATATAACCAAATAACAGCCTAGATATGCAAAATACCTAACCATATAACATCTTAACCATATGTTTTCCTGGTAACCATAAGTTTTCCTGGACCCTCTTCACAGGCTGAGAAGCACACACTGACACAACCATCCTCTTAAACAGCTAGGAACCTCTGGGTAGCAATTACAAGGCAAAGAATTTCCTCCATTTGCTATATTTTACTATTCCCAATCATTTATTTGAAAAAGAAGGTGAAGAAGAAGCCTCCCACTTCTTCTCTGAGTGTTAAAAACTGAGTAAGATGTTGCTGCCACCTATAGGAGGCTTGCAGTCATCTCCACTGTAGCTTGTCCCCGTATCTGATCATTAACCATTGCCTTGGCACCTTCATACATCACTGCCTAGCCCAATCGCCATCAGGGATGTTTTCTCTGGCAGCTGATGCAGAGAACCACAGCCAAATACTAGGCACAGAGAGAGCCCAAATTGGAGCTCTCCATTGAGACCCTCCCCTTGGAGCTTAGAGAACCCTGAGGAAGAGGGGAAAGGAAGAATGGTAGGAGCCAGAGGGGTCTAGGGCACCAAGAGAATGTGGTCTACAGAATCAGCTAAGCAGGGCTCAGAGACTAAAGCAGCAATTATGGAGCCTGCGTGGGTCTGCCTCAAGTCCTTGACATATATGGTTGTTAGATTGGTGGATTTTGTTGTGTGGAATTCCTAAGAGTGGAAGTGGATGCGTCTCTGACTCTTTTGCCTTCTCTTAAGACCCCTTTCCTCCTGCTGGGTTGTCTCACCCAGCCTTTATATAACGGTTTCTGCCTAGTTCAACTGATACCTTAGGAAGCCTGCTCTTTTCTGAAGGGAAAAGAGGAATGGATCTAGGTGTAGGGTGGATCTGGAGGAGTGAATGGAGGGGAAAAGGTGGTTGGGATGTGTTGAAAATAAAAAGGGAGGAACAAAAATAAAGGAGGGAAAGAGGGAGGAGGAAGGAAAGAAGCAAGCCAACTCACACCTTTGCCAAGGTGGTCCATTTAGCCTGTCATCCTTTCCCCCTTCCTGACATAAGAGGCCTGTATTTCCACATCCATCTGGACACAAACCCTGTCGCAGGAAAGAGACCTATCACTCTATCATGGAAGACTGCCCTTCCAAAGACAAAGATTTGATGTTCTCCTTAGAAAGGGGCTAGTGTCCCATCACCAAAAAGCTCCCCTGACTTTCCCTTCTTTTCTTCTGAACATTGGCCTAAAATTGGTCTGAGAGTCTTAGCCTTCCATACGTAGAGACTTTCTTATGTTTACAAAGTGAAGAAAAGAAAAGGGGCATTTATAAAGAGGCCCTTGAGGTTAGGAGGTGATAGATCTCCCGCCAGAGAACTGTTCCTTCCTCTCGTGTGTGACATCTTCTCAGATGTCACAAGAGCTAATTTTAAGGAAAAACATTGTGATGATCATTAAAATGCAGGTGTCTCTCCATAGCTCACAAGTTAAATCTTTATTATTTCAATGTTAGATAAATACTTAGATTTGAAATTGGTGCCCACAACTCCTTTGTACACATAAAAAAT
Source organism: Microtus ochrogaster (assembly GCF_000317375.1). Classification (NCBI taxonomy): domain Eukaryota; kingdom Metazoa; phylum Chordata; class Mammalia; order Rodentia; family Cricetidae; genus Microtus; species Microtus ochrogaster. The sequence goes on along the minus strand of NC_022028.1, from coordinate 28,664,813 downwards.
GCAAGTGGTTCTGAGACTCACAGAAAATCTGGCCATTGGGGTCACAGCAAACATACCAAAGCATATTAAATACCACCACCATCAACAAGAAACTTGAACCCCCAAAACTGATGACAAACCTTGTCAACCTCAGGGCTGTAGAACGACATCCTTAAAGAGGCCTAGGATTAAACTTTTTGCTCTTGTGCAAAATAGGAACTTAGCTGGTTACCATCATGCCATACTGTACCATTTGAAGAAGTGTTTACATTTCATAATTTCATCTGACAACGTGTGATAAATTGTGCCTTTGAGAAACTATAATTTCTTTCAGAACACTTTGAAGGAGAATTTCAACATTCCTCTGTATAATTATGATCATCCCTAAGACAACTGGGCTCTTTGGTTGGGTGGGGGAATCCATGTCTAAGCTGAGGAAACCCACAAACCTTTCTAGATAAGCAAGAAAATTAGAATAATTTCAGGGATGGATAGGTTCCCTATGAAAAAATACAGAATTTATCTAGAGGTTTGTCTAGACAAAAAACTGAAGTAGAAGAAAGGATGGGAATAGGACAGAGGTAGAGCCAATAACAGAGAAGGTCCTCTAGGAACCAAATCCTTCCTGCTGCTACGTAATAACTGGGAGTGTCTGTGGAAGGGAGAGGAAGCCACGCTGGTCCAGGATGCTGATAATCTTGCCACAGCTGTTCTCAGGGGGAAAGTGGCAGAAACTTGACAGCCCCAGTCACTTAACCCTGGTTGACAATATACACATGAAGGTCTGATTAGGGAGCACTTTCCCCTGGCATCTGGGGGCAGATGATTTGCCTGATGGGGCCTCTTATCCTTCTCTGGTGGCATTTATATCACACCAGCTAATGATGACATATAGCAGTAAGGGTAACAGGTAACTCTGCTTAAGTGATGTCATTATAATATTTCAGATGTACTGTAATAGGGAAAGGCTGCTTTCTATTGCATAATAAAAGCATCCATTTCACATGGAAGAGGGTTGTATGCTTTAACCTTGATGCCTCTTGCCTTTATGTCCTAGATCTCTTAGAAACATGCACCCGACAGATACCGAGAATAAGCAGAAGGAATTCTGTGTATTTTGCTAGCCGAGAATCTGCTGCTGCTTTGAGATTTAATCATTTTGGAGAGTGGTCTCTTAATTAACAACAGCAGGCTTGCCACCACCAAAGTTGCAGTGAAGGTTTTTGGATTACTGAAAGTTGAAGCCTGCTCATGAGTGGAGGCAGCTAACCTCCTCCTCCTCTCTGTAATTACTGTATCAGGAAGCACGTGCATCACACCTGATGGAGAATTGCTGTTCCTTGCCTTGAGATTCTTTCATTTTGTGCAGCTCTGAGGATCTTCAGTTTCTCCTGCCTAGCACATGGGGCAGGAAAGAACAAATGGCCACGGGGCCTTGGGTACCCGGCAGGACCTTCTCTTCCAAGTGTCCCCAGACATCTTCTCATTATTTTCCCTCCCTACCATGCCAGCCATCATTTCCCTTGACAGAAAAGGCTTCCCATGTCTCTTTCAAGGAAAACGGCATTTTTCTATTATGATGCAGCTAGTCTGTGATCTTGGGAATCATACTGTCTAATTCAGCAGCTTCACCTTTGTATTTGACTTCCCCCGCAGCTTCCTGCAGCAACTAAACTATAAAGCAACATGAATTCATGTAGCATGGGGGCCATGGCCCCTGCGGCCAGAGGTTTCTGTCTCCTTTCCAACAGCTCAAAGCTGATTTTCTTATTTTATACCCCCAACTCTGCACACACCTCGTCTTTATCTGTAGGTTATAAAAACATTCTTACGGACTAACACTGCAATGATGTTATTATCTTTCTCATGTTACCCACCCAAATGCTGCTGCTCAGAGCGGTGAAACCATTCCCAGTCAGAGGCAGGAAGGCAGGCTTTCAAATTCGCACCTGCAGCCGTGGGATGAGGTGAACGCTGGAGGACTCCTCTCCTCTTTGTCGCAGGATCCTTTCTGAAACTCTAATTCAAATTTTCAAATATCCTGTGTTAGGACTAAGCTCATTATACTAATGAAGTGAGTCACGGGTCCTACAAAGCTTTAGGGTGGGGACTTCAGAAAGGCTAACAATGTGAAATTTCTGGGTGAGAACTTGGTGTTAGCCTCTAGCAAAGAAAGGAAAGCTGTGGACTGAGTTTAGTCTCAAGGCTGACAGTTCATCCAGGCATAATCATATAACACAACCTCTGTAAAATGCTGGTACTGAGGATTAGCAGAGCTCTCTGACTGGTAAAGATTTGATATACCAGGAGTGTTTCATGTATCCACCACCTTGTGGGCATTGTGTATATAAAACTAAAATAATTAACTATGCCATTTTGCTTGGGTTTGTTGGCCATTCTAGAAAGTTATCAAACCTAATGGGCACTGTGGAGACTTCGTGCCTGATAGCTGAACCATCAGAGGTGTGGCCAGTTGACTCCACCTGCAGCTGGCATCCAAAGTAAGGGAAGTCTTCTGGATATGAACGCCAATTTATAGAGTAAGCGCCAACTCCAGGTAGCAAGTGATGGAATGACATTTCAATGCCCACAGTTTTAATGGAAATAGAATAACTATTGCTAAGCGTAATGTTCTGATTTCCACTGGATCCTTAAAATACTAGAAAAAGCTCCTAGACCTTTTTGTTTGACATTATGACTTGAAGCAGGGATGGACTGTGTCCTGAATAGACAGGTTGGTCAAGTAACATAGAAGATGGTGCTCAAATCATGGCCCCAGACTGCACTGTAGGAGACTATCCATTATCACTTCCTAGTAAGATGTGTGAACCCATAAGGAGTAAGCACTTAGAAGTTTTGACAGTAATTGTCATGGCCATCACATTCTGATACACAAGAAAACACCAAAGTAGAGCAGCGAGTGGCAATTTGGGCAATAATGATCCTTTCCCACAGGTAGACAACAAGCTATATTTAGAAAATATAACTTTCCTTGGTATGGTTTCAAAGTTTAGCAAGCCCTAAAATCAAGATGGGTTTGTACACAACATTGCTTTCTATAACATGTTTTTGGGCATGTTAGTTTACATTTCTGGACCTGTTTCTACTTTTCAAAAATTTAAGTATATAAGTACTTTATCTGTATGTATGTTTTCATGCCAGAAGAGAGCATCAGAACCCACTGTAGATGGTTGTGGGCCACCCTGTGGTTGCCTTGAACTCAGGACCTCTGGAAAAGCAGCCAGTGCTCTTAACCCCTGAGTCGTGTCTCCAGGCCCCCACTTCTAATTCTCGGAAATGGATATAACAGTTCTTTCTGTCTTATTCAAAACTGAAAATATCTAAGGAGATAATCCAGGGCCTGGGGCACAGCCTGGCAACCGCTGGTATTTCCTCTAGGTTAACCTTGTGTCCCTGCTGGTTCAGTCTTGGTTGCAGAAGAGCAGGGCAGTTCTTGAGGGCACTCAAGTCAGAAGGTGCCCTGTAAGGTGTTTACCTACAGCCACAGTCACCCCATTGCTTTATTTAGAACCACCACTGGTGGACTTCTCGCATGTTCCAGGTAGATCATGAAGAACTTAGAAATGCCTACCGTGGAAGCCTATAAAATATCTGAGATGAGACGTTGATGATGCTAGCAGACAAGAGCAGGCAAACTACACTCTTCAACTTTGCTTCCCCTAACTAGATGCAGAAGGAAGGTTCAGCCACAGGTTCCCCACAAGAGTGCACAGGCATGAACGGCAGACACGTCCAGAGCCCCGTAGGAAAGATTTTTCTCTCCCAAGGCTCTGCTGAGATGGCGTGACCTTGCAATGGTCAAGTGTGAAGGTAGGAGAGAAGTTAATTCTGTAGTGCTGGATATTCTGTCTTCTGATGCCCCTTTCAGCTGCTTTTTCATAAATGCTGCCCCAGCAGCGTCTGAGCAGGCTTCCCATGCTAACTGTGGCTCCTGTCTTTTTCAGGTTCTGCCCACCTCGCCGTGCGTTAGAAACCTAAGGTGAAGTGCTGGCCTCAGAGGTCTGCAATGAAACCGCACTTGAAGCAATGGCGACAACGAATGCTCTTTGGAATATTTGTCTGGGGGCTCCTCTTTTTGGCGATTTTCATCTACTTTACCAACAGTAACCCTGCTGCGCCTGTACCCAGCTCCTTCTCCTTCCTGGAGAACCATGGGCTCCTACCCGTGCAGGGCAAGCAGCGGGCCATCATGGGCGCTTTGCAGGAGCCCTCCTTGCTCAGGAATTTGGAGGCAAGCAAAGAGCTGCTGGGCAGTCACCCTGCCAGCCCCTTCCACAGCGGGCCTGTGGACCCACAGAAATGGGACCAAGATGGCTTTGACGATGGGGATGAGTTTTTTTCATCCCAGGTCGGGAGGAAGTCGCAAAGTGCTTTCTACCGGGAAGAAGAGGAAGATGGCTACTTTTTTGCTGCTGGTCAGCCAGGGTGGCACCGCCACACACAAGGCGCCCTGGGGCAGCCCTCCCCAGAGGAGCCATCGAGGCGGGCAGGACCCGCCCAGCACAAGCGAGAGAAGCTTCACCGTGCAAGACGGAGCCGCGTGCCCGAGGAGGCCTTCTACGGCGACATGCTGTCAGCCTCCATGTCCAGAGCCTTCCTGTACCGGCTCTGGAAGGGGACCGTGTCCTCCAAGATGCTGAACCCGCGCCTGCAGAAGGCCATGCGCTACTACATGTCCTTCAACAAGCACGGTGTGCACTTCCGCAGGCGGCGCGAAACCAGGCGCACAGGGCCGGAGCTGCTGTGTGAGCTGCGCAGGCGCGTGCGCGTGCGCACGCTGGACGGCAAGGAGCCACCCTTCTCAGCGCTGGGCTGGAGGCCGCTGGTACCTGGGGTGCCACTGAGCCAGCTCCACCCGGGCGGCCTGCGCAGCTGCGCAGTTGTCATGTCCGCTGGTGCCATCCTGAACTCCTCCCTGGGGGAGGAAATCGGTGGGTCCCACGGGGGCTTGTGGTTCTTTGCATTTCGAGTTCCAGGCTGGGGCTGTGCCCAAGATGCTGGACAAACTTCATCCCTCATAGAAACTGTGGTCTATGTGAGCAGAAGGCAACAGGGGGCCAGGGCATCAGGTGGGAATATGGGAGAGGAGGAGGAGGTCAAGGATGCTGGAGGTTGCTTTTATGGGCGCCAGCCTTAAAGTGGTGTAGTTCCTGCCATAGGTAGACAGACATGGGCTCGCCAACAGAAAATCAGTTCTTGGTGGATAGCATTCATTCCTCCACCATTCTTTGCCAGAGAAAGTACCTACCCATCTGCCTTGCCCCTCCCCCAGCTCTCCTCTCCCTGGCAATTTTAGATCCTGCTCTCTAGGACCCCTCTAATCCAGTTGATTGCATTGCTGTCTCCCCTTAAGGGCAAGCAGTTTGGCCCTTAAGATCACTGATTTTACAAGTGTGCGTTTATCCCCTAGTGGGTTCTTTACTGGGCACAGACAACAAATGTGGCTCAAACATAGCCTCAGCCTCAAGTCTGGACACAAAAGTTCTCACTGCAGATGTGGCAGGTCCTAAGGCACTAGCATGGAAGTGACATTCAGGAACGCATTGCTTCTTCATGACGGAGAAGCAATGCACTGTTACCCTTATTCTTCTAAAAAGAGCCTTTAGTTCTGTGTCCTTAAAGAGTGATGATGTCCTGCAGCCAACTCAGAAAGGCACACTCAGAAACCCCCTCAGCTCATCTGTTTTTTGGGGAATGAGACTGTATGGGAAATTTTTTTTAACTTAAAAACCCAGAACAACAAATATGGCCTTGTGGTGTGCGGTCCCCGTGTCTCCATGCTGACATTACATCAGGCTCATAATAACACTATCCATGTGTCACATAAGCTTGTAGCAAAACCCAGAGCAGAGTGGCCTGCAATTTATTAAGAACGAACAGTGGTTTAAAGGTCCCCAGGGTGAAATAACACCACAGCTCTTTCTCATTTCCAAGGACCAATATTAATAATGCAGAAGAGGAATTTAAGTATTATGCTTTGAAGCAGGCGGTAACTTATTTCTGGTTTTGTTTAGTTTTAAACACCTCTGCATCGTAAATATAGAGTGTTCGAACGGCTCTTGCATACCAAAAAGAAATCTTACCTTTTTTTTCATGCATAAAGGATCATGACTGGAGCCTTTCAAACTCTACTCAAAAGGTGGAAGAGGATGTGAAAGTCACTTTGAGAGCCATATTTCTGGGGAACATGAAAGACCACTGTTACCATATTTGTTCGTTTCTAGTACCCAAATTTAATTTCAACTGTATGACTTCAGGATCAGAATTGTAAAGTCAGAAATGAGGAACAGGCTTAAGGAATTTGTGGGGTTATTTGCTACTTCGGCTGGTTAGTTGGTTTGTCTTGTTTTGTCTAGGTTCAGATTTTATACCTGGGATTTTTGAGTCTTAGAACCATAGTGTTGCTCAGTTTGTAGAAACAAAAAAGCTGTTCACTTTTGTAAGCTGGTGTGCTGGACCAATCCTGTACATGCCAAGGGCTGGGTTCTTTCCTCCCTGCTCACCTGGCATTGCCATTGCAAACCCAATATGGTCACTAGTGAGTCTGAGAGCAAAATCAGTCTCATGTTGTAGACTTTATATCTCTTCATGTACCTTGGGGTATTGGAGCATGCTGCAGATAACATCAGGTTGCCCCCTCTGGAATGGAATGCTAAGTGAAGATCTAATGAATTTCCCAAAGATGACGTGGTGAAAAATTTAAAGCATGCCCAAGGCAGTCATATGCCATAGCCCAACCTTAGCTCTGCCCAGAAGGCTCTCCAGCTAAGGTCTTGCTCTTCCCTGGTTTTCCAGAGTAGGCCCAGTTAAGACAGTTTGCTACTTGGCTACCCTTTGGCTCCCCCAGGTGTTTGTTTTGTGGGCATTGAGTCCTTCTCCCAAGGCCCCATTCTGTTAGACTAAGTCCTATGGAACTGTTGTTTGGGTTTAAAGAGGTATACTGATTATAAAGACCCTTACTCTGAATGCGTGGCTTGAGCTGTTTGGAAACATGAGATATTCCTTCCAGTTATGAGACAGTTTCTTGTCATCCAGACAACAAATGACAATAATTTGCTGGTCATTCCTGACAGTTCTGTGGAAATCCACTAGACAAAATAAAAATCCACTGTGGGGAGACATCGCAGTCTTGATGTGGAAGACCAGGGTCTGTGTTATTGAACAACTGAATAGTGTCTCGTAGATGGGAAAATGGGAGGTAGGGGTGGGATATGTTGGGTGCAGAACCCACAGTAATATCTGGAGTAGGTCTTGGATTTGGCAAGTCCTTTAACCTTACGTTTAAAAAGCCAAGATCATGTAGTCACTAAGCCATTAGATGTTTGCTGATCACCGTTTCTCAAGCAGATCCTGTGCTAAACACAAAGATGAATAAGTGACAGAGAAGATTTCAAATTCTGTACAATTCTAGAGAGAACCAGACCATGAACAGACAATTCCAGCATCCTGTGAATGGGACAAAGGCAAAGAGACGTAGAGATAAGCAAGATAGACTTGATGGCAAAACACTAACCCACTCTTATTGGCGGGCAGAGAGGAGGTCAGGAAAGACTGCTCTGCAGAAGCCGGTCCAGGCCAAGGGTCAAGTATAGGGCATGAGACTAGCAAAACTTCAGTGAGTACAAGGGCCAGGAGTAGGCAGGAAAGAAGCTAGCAAGGAAGGGAGGAGGGCAACGCATGGATAATCTGATGCTTACTGTCAGGCTCCATTTACCAATTGCAGTAGTATTGCCAGCTGAGAGTGTTTGCTGTAAACAGAGACCTGTTCTAGCACATTTTGACTGCCGTAAAATCAACAGCCCTGAGTGGCACATACATTTCCATTCTAGATAGGACACAAAGCATCCAGAATCCCCTGGACTGAGTGTCGATTGAAGTTGCAGCCTGGGTCTCTAGGAATTGAGGACAATGAGGGCTGAAGCACGGAAACCTAAGCATGGATGTTTCATTTTAGAGACATCACACATGAGCCTGGATTTGGGGGCATGGGAGAAGTCAAGTGAAACAGGCAGGTCAGAGAGGAGAGGGACAGGACAGTGGGAATAGATAGAGATAATGGATGGTTTTGTCCTGTCCCTGCAGGCCATTGGCTGGTGTCTGGAGGCTGCATGCTATGACTGCTTAGTTTTTATTTTTGGGTCAGCACAAGTTAGGAGGAGGAAGAGAGGAGGATGCAGGGCCTGGGTCAGGGCTAGATGGTGATGCTAAGACCTCTAGCATGCCTGGGTGCTCCTTGATGGGAAGCTGTGGGAAGGTCAGCACAGCTCTGCTCTGGCCCAGTAATGCCTTCTGTAGAAGTGAAGCTTGACCTCATCCAGCTTGTGCTCACTGTCTGATCTGCTCCCTTCCTCTGCATATGAGTGAACGGCATAGCTTCTGACGATGCATTACCATGTGGGCAGGTGTGTATTTATCGAGTGAATATGGACGGTTTGAACTTGTTGTCCCCGGTCCTGCTCATTGACCCCTTCCACCAGGTTCAGCAGACTCCATCACTCTGCCACCTGTACCCTGGTAACCTTGTGACTCTTGAAACCAGCATACTCTTTCCAGAAACATTCATGGTCTTCTGCCTTGTGACATTGTAAAATACTGACTGGTCCACCTAGGGAAACAAACATTCAAATGCCTGGAGATGTATGAGGGTGATTTGATTAACTTGGAATTACAGTCAATTTACTTGAAACACATCCACTACTTAGGACCCTGGGTATGCTCATCAGATCATGACACAGAGACTATGTCACAGGGATGGGCAGCATGGCTTCCAAAGAACTGTGGTGGTGGAGACAGTGTCACACTGGTTCTCCAGTCTTGCCCCCAAATCCTTCTGAGTCCATAGTATATCAACCGCCTGGAGTCTTCCTCTTCACTCTTGATTTTTTGATGGGTTGGCCTGAATGGCCACTTCAAATTTGTGGTTCATCTATGGTTTCCAGGACTCTTTCGGGGCTCTGGAAGGTAAACTCAGTTTTTGTGTATACCCTCAAGTCTTTTTCTTTTTCAACATTGTACTGTTAAAACAAAAGCAGCAGAGGACAATACTGATGGCCTCTGAGGACACACCTGGAGTAGGGTGTGCAAAACACTGGTCACCATGGTATCTTCACCACCAAGTGGAACAGTACGACTGAACAGTGTCATGTTCACTGTCAACGGCTGGGGGGCTGCGTTCAAAACGAATGCCTTCACGAGGGCTCGACCCCTTGAGTGCAGGTGTTTTTTAGATCCCATGGGACAAAGTAGGAAATGGGAGATGGCACTTGTGCTGATCAATGGGAAGGCCCTGCGGGATTGAGCTAAAGGATGAACTAGCCACTCGTGCCGTGAAATACAGCTTTTATTTGAAAAATAGAATAACTGACAGACAGACTTTAATTATTCAGATCTGGACGCTTGGCAAATTTCTTCTCGGGAAGGGATTAAATGAGACTGTCACTCTGAGACAGACAGGGTTTTTTTTGCAGTGATAAAAAAAAATGAAGCTTTCAACAAGGAACTTGGAAGCTTCCCACACTTGAAGACTTATGAAATCCATGGTATATTAACCAATATGGCCTGTGGATAATTTATAGTGGAACATAACAGTATTCAGAATCACTCTCCAACTTGTTTCCAAGAGTTTTTACATTAACACTGAGCAAAATTTTACATAGATAGACCCCCATTTTAAGAGCAAGACGGAATAGATTATAAAATAAAATTGCAAGCTGGTTGGACTCCTTTTATATAGCCATTTATTTTAATTTTAAAAAACATTTTATTTTGGAAGACTTATTATTTCAGACACAAATGTATTATTTTCTACAAGGAAGATAAGCTGAATGGTGGGCACAGACAGCAGACTGCAGAGGAACCCTGCTTTGCGTTTCATAAACATACGTTGTCAGCAATTTATTTGGAACAAAACAAAAACCAAAAAACCCTCATTGACATGCTTTTGAGATACAACAATACAACCAGCTCTTAACAAACTACCACCTACCAAGTATGGGTAAACTATC
>NC_022028.1:28615055-28654382 GCF_000317375.1 Microtus ochrogaster | reverse complement strand
TAGTAAATATTTCAGGCTCTGTGAGCCATGGAGTCTCTGTTTTTAAGGTCAGTTATGCAAGGCTAGACCTTGCACAAATTAAGTGTGTCTCTTGTACAGCTTCAGTCACTAAAGCAGAGGCAGACCACATTTGGCCTACGGATCATAGTTTAGCAGTTCCTCTAAACTTTTCTCCTAAAGAATACTGTATGGGTTTTTGTTTTGTTTTGTTTTGTTTGATGGCATGGCCAAAACATACCACTTATGTATTCACTGTGCTCAGAATTTCTCAATAAAAGTAGGTACCTCTTAAAACCATTGTTTTAGTGGGGCATGCCCAATGGCTTTTAATCGTTAATGAGTACGGTGAAGACTCTGAGAAAAGAATAGCAGAGTCCTCTTTTATAAGGCAGGTTGTCACAAGGACCTTATATAGAATATAGTCACTGTCAATGCGGTACCTCTGTGTCCTTGTGACTCCCAGCCCTGTCAGAAAGCTGTGAGTTTGCCCTTATTTATACTGCCAGCCACTATGCCTGCTGCAGATTAAACTTGAATGTGCATGGAATTCTTTTTGTTTGCTTGTTGGTATTGGTTTTAATGTGCTTGTCTATGTGTCTGTGTGTGTGAGTGCAGTATTCACAGACGACAGAAGGGGCTGCGAGATCCCCTAGAGCTGCAGTTGCAGGGGGTTGTGAGCCACTATGTAGGTATCTGAGACTTGATCTCAGATCCTCTGCAAGAGCAGCTGGTGCTCCTCACTGCTGAACCATCTCTGCAGCCCCCATGCACAGGATTCTAAAAGCTAAAGGTGATCGTAGAAATTCTCTTACTATTTGCACCAAACCTTGGGCTGCTGGTGACACTGGTAGTTTCTCTAAATTCAGGGACTCCCTGACATCCACAGTGGGAGATGAGGCTTCATGGAAACCAGGACTGTTTTTCTTTTAAACCTCAACCTTCACTAAAAGCTAATAAAGCAGAATCAGAGGCTGTAGTTTTTGGTATGTGAGAGAAGGCAGCAAGATTAGATGCAGTTCTTACCATGGGTGACCTAGTGACTTCAATTCTACAGGCTAGGAAACTCCAGGTGAGCTGACTCCAGGCTCCCAGCATCTTTACCTTTTCCTCTAGATCCAGCTTCCACATGTTTTGAAACTTTAAGGGGAATAATTATACAAAGCATGACATTTGCACACAGTGTCTGTGTGCGTGTGCGTGTGCGTGTGTGTGTGTGTGTGTGTGTGTGTGTGTGTGTGTAACAAGCATCCAAATGTAACTTAGACAAAATGGGGTTACCTGTAATCAGTTGACTTTGTGTATGTTTAGGTATATATGCATAGTAATTTATCAAGAAACAAGAGAACACATCCCAAGAAATGTATCATTAGATGGCTTTGTCAGTAGTGAACATCATAGAGTATACTTAGAAAAAAAAAAGGTTTCTAGTTACTAGGCAGTACAATTTGGGGATATATATGAACTTGTATTGACTGGTGTGTCCTAGTGCCATGTGACTCTTCAGATTCCATGTCATCCTAAATCAGCAGAAAATTATCTAAAGCTCTGTGTGTATGTATATATTAACTTTATTAGTGGTTTCTAAGTTTCAGATATTGCAAGATTTGTTTTAATGCTTTTTTTCCTAGATTATGTGATTTCACAGAGAAAAAAATGTCACTTATGTGCCCTTAGATTCTCATGATGCAGTTTTGAGATTTAATTCTGCCCCTACACGTGGCTATGAGAAAGATGTCGGAAATAAAACCACAATGCGCATCATTAACTCCCAGGTAAGATGGATGGAGTGGTTGCCCTGGTACATTCTGTAGGCAGGTCCTTCAACTAGACAAGTGGACAGAACTGTGACTAGCCATAACCACAGGATCCTGTTATTTCTGTGGATCTTTTAATCATGAAGAATTTGTGAAGAAAAATTAAAAAAATAGGGAATTTAGATGTGATTTGACTAGAAAGAGATGAGTAAGACCCAATGAAAACTCAGATTAAGCACAGAGAAATGATTTTTATTTATGTGTATATATTTTTGTTATATACACACAAATAAAATGGTCAATAGTTCTCAACCTTCTCAGTCTTCCTAAAGCTGTGACCCTTTAATACAGTTCCTCATGCTGTGGTGACCCCCAACCATAAAATTATTTTCTTTGCTACTTCATAACTGTCTTTTCTATTGTTAGGAATGTTGAATTTGTAGTGAGGGTTGTAAAAGATGTCGTGACCCACAGGTTGAGAATCACTGCCATAGCGTATTATTCAGTTTGTGAACTGCAAAATGCTATTAATTACAGAAGAAACCATGGCAGTAAAGCTAAAGGGAACAGAAACGCATGAAATATTAGAGCTTTTAGGATATCTTTGAAACTTCTATCTGTGACTTGGAAATTTGAAAAATGAAAACAAATTGCTTAATGGGACATGGAATATCTCTTTTCTCCATGTTCTTAATAAGAATGTCTTCCAAATTTATGGAAAAATTATTCTCAGAACAAACCACAATTTCTAATTTCTAAAATGTGTAGAAAAATGAGATGATCCATGATTCATGATGAACCCCTTGCGGAACAAGCTATTAACACTGCATCGTTTGCTGTACCAGGCAGCTGGCAGCGAAGTAAAAACAATTACCATATTTTCTTAATTCATAGATGTCACTACATTTTATTTAGTAATTTCTCAGAAAGTGATAAGCCCAACCAAATTAAAATACATGTATCCTGTAAGATACATCCTCATTTCAGAAGCATTAAAATGTGATGAAAAAAATGCACTTTCATAATGGTGAAAATGTTTAATTGATCGAGAATTTTATACACGCATGAAATGTGCTTAGATCATGCCCACCTTCCACTTCCCTCTCCCCCAGTTCTTCCCTTATCACCCCCAATTTCCTCCCCATTTCATGCATTATCTTCTTTTTTGTTTTATAAACCACAGATTCCACTCAGTGTAGCCTGTACGTGCATGGATGCAAGGCCATCTCCTGGAATCTTAGTAGTCATTCAGAAGCTATATCCCTGACAACAGCTGGTTCTCCCTTCCCAGAAACCATCAGTTGCTAATAGCTCCTCAGCTAGGGGTGGGGCTTCATGTCAAGCACCCTTCTCTATGCTGGAATTTTGTCTGCTTTAATTTTATGCATGCTGTCACAGCTACTGTCTGTTCAAATGAGCAACTGTGCTGTTGTATCTGGGAAACACCATTTCAGGGGTAGATATCCGCTGTGTCTGGCTCTTCACTCTTTCCACCCCTTCCTCCACAATGATCCCTGAACCTCGGGGAGATGGGGTGTGCTACTTGTCTCATTTAGTGCTGGGCATTCCGAAGTCTTGTATTCTCTGCGTATTGAGCAGTCAGAGTTCTCAGTGTTAATCACCATCTACTGCAAAAAGAAGTTTCTCTAATCAGGATTGAAAGATGAATGAATCTCTGGGTATAACAGCAACTCATTAGGAGACAGATTGATGCTATTTGGCAGAATAGTAGTAGATTCTACCTATTATAAATTCATGACTCCATTAACAGTACCAGGCACAAGTTCCATTTTATGGAGTGGGCCTGGAATCCAGGGAGAAAGTGCTTTGTTATTCCCATAATTTTCATGCCACTATTGCATGAGTAGGCACATCGTGCTGGGCCAGTCATTATATAGCTCACAGGGTTCACATCCGGGAGAGACTGACAATAACATCTCACCTGCGGTAGCATGCCTAGCACCCCAGTGCACTATGAAAGATACTCAGTAGACATGAAACCTCCAGTGAGTGCCAGATTGATTTCTTTGTATCTTAGACTAAAGTAGGTGGTATCTGCAGTAGTGGGGTCTTAACATCAGTGTCTAGAGAGTAACAAAGTACAGTGGCTATAACTTATATTGTTTGACGGTCTCTGGAGCCACACTGATCAAAAAAAAAAAAATCCCAAAGAGGCAACCAATCTGGGGCACTGGCCTTCTGTTTGGATAGCCTGCGGTGTCTGGGAGAAGAGGTGTTGTCCCCCTGTTGTAGAGCAGTTCTATTTAAACTCTTTTTACATGTGTATATTTGTATTTTAGGAAGCTTCTGCAGTAATGGGCTTCCTTCCCTAAGACTTCTCCACCTAGGTATCCCTACACACACTTTGTTCTGTACCCTGCCTTCCTGTCCCTCACTCCACTCAAGCGCTCTTGCCCCATTGTCTCCCTTCTCCCCCTTCCTGCCATCTGTGTTCTATCACCCATCTCCCATGATCTCTCACTGGGCTTCTGACTTCTTCAGTACCCCAGTTTCAAAATGCACATCCAAAGATTCAAAGCTAGAATGCAGATGTGAAAGAGAACCTGCAATGGTTGCTTTCCTGGATCTCAGTACCTCACTCAGAATGATTATTTTAGTCATTTGCCTACAAACTTCAGTTTTCTTAACAGCTGAATAATAAACCATTGTGTGTGTGTGTATACTGTATGTTTATTATTCATTCACCAGTTGATGGGCACCTAGGCTGTTTCATTTTCCTGCCTTGTGAGCCCAGCAGTGATGATCATGGCTGACCATGTATCTCTGTCATAGGATACAGAGCCCTAGGGTATATGCCCAAGTGCATTTTATGGATTCAAGACTAAATCTATATCTAGCCTGATGTGGAACCTCCATATTGATTTTCATCGTGACTATACCTGTTTACAATCCCATCAACAGTTGATAAGATTCCCTATCTGCCCACACCTACAGTTGTGTTTGTTGTCTTTTTAAAATGCTATTTGACTTGTTCTGACCAGGGTAAGTTGAAATCTCAAAATAATTTTAACTTTCATTTCTCTTATATAGCTGAGAATGTGGGACATTTTTTTTTAAATGTTCTCAGTCATATGCATTTCTTTTGAGAATTCCACTTAGTTCCACGCCCCGAGTTTTAATCAGATTGTCATTTTCATAGTATAGTGGTTTTCAGTTCTCTGTATGTTCTAGACACCGCCCTTCTGTCAGGTGTATAGCTGGGAAAGATTTCTCCCATTCTTTGGACTGATGTTTCACTCAAGCGATGGTGTCATTGGCTATACAGAGGCTTTTCAGTTTTATGAGGTCCCATTTGTCAGTGGTTGGTCTTAATGCCTTGGGCTTGATAGCTTTTTAAAAAGATGGATGGCAGGTGAAATTGACGGATCCATTCAGCATCCGTCAGGCCCTGGGAGGAGGGACAACAGCTGACACCTCTTAGCTCAGTTCTAGCTGCTCCTTACCTACAGCCACCCCTGTCACACATCAGAGGTGATGAGGAGCTGGGAGGCTGCACTCACAGAGATTTCTTCTTGCAAGGGTTGGCATCCAGAGCACTAGATTTGGCACAGTCCTGATAAAAATTAAGGACTTCGTGGCTTCGCTTTTGTTTTATTTTTAAAAAAATGCCTTTAAATGTACATCAAGTGTTTTGTCATGTGATACCAGCCTTACTCCCTCTCCCAAAGGAAAATAGAAAATCTGAGCCTTGCTTTCATTCTGCTTTTCAGTTGTGACTTGTTTTAAAACATGATTTTGAAGAACAAATACCAATAATAAAGAGCTTCCCCCCCCCCATGTGCTTACAGATTCTTGCCAACCCCAGCCATCACTTCATTGACAGTTCTTTATATAAAGATGTTATCCTGGTGGCCTGGGACCCAGCTCCTTATTCTGCTAATCTGAACCTGGTAAGTATTTTGTTGATGCCCTGGACCGTGGGTCAGACCGTGCCCGATGAGTTACCCAGGGTGCAGGTCAGTAATGGGCGCTAACTCACACGTCTGTCATAGTCCTCTTGATACCACTTAGAGTAGCAGAGCTTCCTGCTGCTCTGGTGCTGTATCTCTGAGAAACAGAGGAAGTACAGCATATATAAAGGCTGAGAAAGTTGTATTACACCAAAAATTAGACTGCGCACACTGGCGTGTGTTCCAAGGTGATAGGATGGCAATAACAGCTTTGGAAATAAACTCAGTGGTGTGCTGCGGGAAAAAAAAAAATCTAAATTGTACATTGATGTTTAAATGAAGACTGTCTCTGAATTTCCTAAGGATGATCCTCTTTGGCTCTTTCTGAATGTGTTAAATTTTATGGAATAGCCATCAAATACAAGCAAGATATATTTTTTACTTCATCGCAAACTGTTACCTTCCTAAGGAAGAAACTAGCTGTGTTGGATGGAACTTCATCTGAAAAGCCAGTGAGCTCTTTTTCACAGGACTTGGTAAAATGGGTGATAGTCATGCTACTTTGAGAGGCTGTTGGCTAAAGGAGCAAGCATCCATGACTTGGTTTACTAATACCAGGGAGTGTATGTTGCGGGAGCTCCTTCCTCTCCTTCAGCCAATAGCTGCTGAGATACCAGCCCATTGGGGTGTGGTCTCTCTCCCTTTAAAAAAGCAGCCACTTCCCTCTCCTCTTGCTTTGGCTTCCGGCTCCACTTCCGGCTACTAGGCTCCTTTCCTGATTGTGCAGAGGGCTATTGTCTGGGACAGTGATCTGTAAGTTTTCCCCTTTAAATAAATAACCATTCTATTAATCATAATTCCAAACTGGTGTGGGATTGTTTGTGATTTACGCCTTCAAGTGTAGAGCCTTCTTAAGATGAGTGTGGGTGAAATTGGGAAAATCTGCTTTCAAACCCATTGCTTGAGTACCAAGAGACCAGCATACTACAGTGTGAGCCAAACCTTGCTGTGGTTCTCTGTGTAACGCTGGAGTAGAACACCACATGCCTACCGCCCCCCCTGCTGTGACTACTTCCATGCTGACCATGGAAAACCCTGGCCCAGAGCCTCTTGGGTTCACTGCCAGACCTTTAACAGCAAATGCCTGCCTCCTCTTATCTAACCCCAGGTCTCATTGTAGCCTGAATAACTCATCATTGGAAGAGACTGGAGGGAGGAAAGGGAAGGGGGAAATTCTATCATTATAACATCAAAAATAAAAGAAATAATGCAAAGATAAAGCATTATTCCTGCTAGGGCCGGAGCTATGGTGTCTCTTTGTACTTCCCTGAGTAACGGAATCCTTCCCCTCTCTCCAGCTCCAGGCTGGCCCATGGTCCTCTAGCTTTCCCCAGACCTACGCGGCGCTGTTTTCTTTTCACGGCGTGATCTTCTGTACCCAATTTGGGTTGCTTTTGTTTCGTTTTAGTGGTATCAGAAGCCAGATTACAACCTTTTCACACCATATATCCAGCATCGCCGGAGACACCCAGCTCAGCCGTTTTACATTCTTCACCCCAAATTCATATGGCAGCTTTGGGACATTATCCAGGAGAACACAAGGGAGAAGATCCAGCCCAACCCACCGTCTTCTGGGTTCATTGGTAGGTGTGTCTAGAAGTTGTTAATTAATTGTGTGCGGCGTGTACTGTGTTCTTCAGCCATGGTCTGATACTCACAGTCTTTGGTTTTGCCCCGTTTCCTCATCTGTGTTGAAGCTCTTCACCCCATTTCTTTTCTATTACCTATGTAGAGCCATGTGAAGGCGTGTCTCTAATGCCCTGGGAAATATGAGAGCCTGTAACTGAACCAAAGGTATTGGGTGTGTTGACGCCCTAAGTTTAAGCCGTTTCTAGTATTTCTTGGGCTGCTCAGGGGGTCTCCACCGGTAGAGGGGAGAGTCGTGGAGACAACATTGGCTTCATTTAAATTAAAGACACAGTATCCTCAAGTGAGGCTTGAAGCGTTTGGGGTGGCTATATCATCATAGTGATATGAAATATTTTGTAGAAGATCCCAGGAAAACCTTAGTGTAACTGCTTTGAAAGCAATGCCTCTGACAATTTTATTTGAAATCCTCAATTCTTTTGTCTTATGTATTTTATTTTATTTAAATAACAGTTTTTAAATTATTTTACATACTGACGACAGTATGTGGTCACCCTCCTCTGTCTCCATGCAGAAAGGGGCAGGTCTCCCATGGTCTTGAACGAAGCCTGGCACATCAAGTTGAGGCAGGACTGAGCTCCTCCCCTTGAGTCGAGGATGGGCAAGGTAATCCAGCATGGGGAACAGATTCCTCAAAGTGCCAGGAAGGTCCTGACCTCATTGCTAGGAGCCTTACAGAGAGACCAAGCTACACATGTCTCATGCAGAGGGCCTAGGTTGGTCCCATGGAGGCTCCCTAACTGTTGGTCCAGAGTCCATGAGCTCCCATGAGCTCAGATCAGCAGTCTCTGTGAGTTTCTCGTCATGACCCCATCCCGCCCCCTGGCTCGTACAATCCCAGTTTTCCAAAGTCCTGTTGATTTAGGAGAGGGAATTTTGTGCAGTTTTCAGCCAAGAGTGAATGTGCTAGAATAGTCGTTAGAGAGCATACGGGGACACGGCCAAGTTTAATAAAGTTTGTTTTCATGCCGCCACCATATCAGGCAAGAATGCTAATGCAGAATTGAGGGTAGAGTCAAACATGACTATTAGAGATTTGAAATTTGAAAGGTTCAGCTAGATGGTATAGAACGTGGAAGGTAATTCCCAGACTGAAAAAGAGCTCAGGCCACATGGGCAGCTCTTTTCCTGGCTGTTCACTGTGGATGTGGAGTTCTTTGTTTCTGTCTGTGCAGGAGGTGAGCTACAATTCATTGCCAGTGAAACCAAGGAGGCCGGGAAGGCTTATGTTTGTGTTTGTATTCTTCTCCACAACTTGCAGGCTTTCGAAAGGGTGAGGCAGGGTAGATAGCTGGCCAGCTGCTAGTGTTGCTTTATAGGGCTGTCTTTGTTCAGTGCAGCATCTGCTAGTCACAGGACTATTTACATTTCCATTAATTCCAATTAAATAGCATATAACATCTGTTTCCGAGGCGACCGGTCCTATTTTAAGTGCTCCGTTGTGACAGCCTCCTGGTGGGTACCATATTCAATAGCACTAACAGGGAGTCCTTCCAATGTCACAGGGCCCTGTAGGAAAGTGCTGCTGAGTTTTGCCAACGAAAAGAAACTGTAATGCAGCAAATTGATAAGAAAACATTGGGTTTCCCCTGAGGCAGTCTGTGCTGTGTGGGTGGAGATCAGGCTGTAGTGGAGGCCATCTGCTTCATTAGACTCACTTTCTGCCTCTGAGCCTCGCCGTGGGGAAGGGTGTGAATCTCACCACTGTGGGCAGTGGAAGCAACTGGGTAAGTAACAGTTGCCAGTGCCTTCCGGGCATCCCCATACTGTTGTAGCCTTTACACGTCCTCTTTGATCTGGATGAGATGGAGTCGATCTGTTTGGTTATTGGATATGCTCAGATAGATGTGGGATGATGTCAACCGCATCGCAGTCTCTCTCCCACGAGAACGTCGGTGAAATCAATGAGATGGGCTGTTTTGTTTTGTTGCTGTGACCAGAAGTGTGCTCCAAATGCCTTTTTCCTGCTCTAAAGTCCTGCCGAAGAGTTGACTTGGTTCCTCAGCATCCGTTATCTCTAAGAGCTGCAAGCTCTAGCATCAGCTCCTGAACAGAACCCATTTCAGAGGGGCAAGGAGAAGCGTCTGTTTCATTAGACGCTTGTCCCTGTGGCTGGGAGCTGGTCAGCATGGGGATCTTACCCAGAGATAGCCCAAAGCAGGGTCTTCCTCACCTTGCACTACATTCCTGGCCAATACTCTGCTGAGTGAAGCAGAGGGAATAACTCTCTTCACTCACTGCTCTCCATTTATAAGGACTGGTTTCATGGGTGATTGCTCATGCAACAGACACAGCCTGCGTTTTCTTACCCATGCTGAGGAGTTTGCACAAATGAAATAGAGAGATCTCATCCATCTGGGGTCCACACCCTCGGATTCAAAGAGCCACTCACTGAAAACACTTTTTAAAATTGCAAGTTTCCTGAATGTGCAGACCTCTTCTCTCGTCTTTATTCCCCAAACAATAACAACTATTTATATAACATGCATATTGTTTTAGGTATTTTAAGCCATCTAGAGATAACATAAAGCACACAGGAAGATGTGCAAAGGTATATGGAATGCTGTAACTAACATCTTCTAAGTGTCTAAAACACCTGTGGATTTGGATTTCTGCATGGGGCCCTGGGTTCAGTTCCCCAGATACTGAGGAATGACAGGATTTGGTAATTGAACAAGCTCTTAAAGTTTAGCATGCCCCACATGACCTGTGAGTTTTCTATATTAACAACCCATTTCCTGCAAAGCAACACTCAGCAACTGAAAAGAACGATCAGTGTTGTGTAACCTTACAGACCTGTGCAAGTCAGTAAGGGGACAGATCGGTTGGATGATTCTGGCTCACAGTCTCTCCAGAGCTTGTAATCACCCATTTCTACTAAGCTATCAAACTAGCTATATTCTTTCTGTTATGCAAGTCAGTAGCCTTGCTGTGGGAGGGGGGCAGAGGCATGACTGCAAGTAGGAACCAGTGAGACCCAGTTTGAAGGCTAGCTGCAGCAGCCTTTTAAAACAAAGAGTCTGAGTAAGTGGAGACCATTGGAATTTCCATTTCTTACAGTCTCAAAGAGCACTAATGCTGCTTCTGGGGTATTCAGAGCCCTCCACTCTCAGCCTCATAGAAATAGTCCAAGTTGCAGGAAACTGTAAAGTCTTCCTTCCGTTGGTTCTATCAAAACTTGTTGGACTTGAAAGCCATGAGAGGACCCAGAATTTCAACCTGCTGTCTCGCTTATCGCTTCATTATGGCCATGATTAAACACAAGTGAAATAATTTTTAATTTACATTTACTTTAAATAATACACGAATCAATAAAATATAATACGAATCTTTATCTTTCGAAATGGTGTAGCATTAAATCTGAAATTCTGACCCTATTAGATGTAGATTGCCTTTGTATTCTTGCGTTCCTTTCTTTAGCTCAGAAGCAGAAAATTCAATCATAAACAGCCATGTATTTCACTGTTTGTATTGGTGTCTATTTCTTGTACATAGTGTTTCTTTGAAGTCGATTTGTTGGATCTCACTCTTCTCCCATTTCTGTCCATGGCTTTCATATACACCGTTCCATGTGTCTATAAAGTAGATAGGATCCACAAATGATAGAAGATGTGTTTATCCAGGATCCTCCAGAAGAGCACAGGAGAATACATGTCCATTACAAACAGGAGTCTACTAGGCTGATTTACACAACAGGGGGCAAGTAGTCAACACAGCAAAATGTTAGAGGGAAGAGATATCCAGAAGATCTGCTCCAGTCTAGGCCCCCTGGTGAGCTCAGAGCTGTGATGTCACTGGGACTGGACCCCAGCGAGGGATGAAGTCATTTATTTCCCCATGCTTTAGAATCTGCCCATTCTCATAACCAGCTTCTCTTATAGAATCGGGTTGGAACAAAAGCGCTTCATTTACAACTGAGCACATTATAGTATTGTTGCAAATAATGGGGCCTCTTTAGTTACTTAAGGAAACACTCTACAACTTTCTACAGCCTCTCCACACTTGGGTGTTGGGAAATTATCTCTTTCAGAGGTCTGCAGTTCCTGTATGTAGAGTTTATCAAAGCTAAGGATTTATTATCCCTTTAAAATAATAATAACAATAATGGGGCTAGAGGGATGGCTCAGCAGTTAAGAGTACCTGCTACTCTTGCAGAGGACCTGGGCTCCATTCTCAGTGCCCTTCAGACAGCTCACAACCATCTGTAACTCCAGTTCCAGGAGATCTGTTGCCTTCCTCTGGCTTTCACAGGCTTCTGCGTGCCTGTAGAGCACATACATTCACACAGGCAAACACAGGTACATTGAAATAAAAATAATAAATCTTTGAATAGTAATAATAAATAAAGTAGAAAACATGTAAAGAATTATAATGATTAAATACATATTCATATTAAATTAATTAAACTCTATTCATTAATATTAATAAGATACTTATTAAAAATTTTATGTTTATAATGTTGTTTTCCCTCTAACGTTACAGGTGAGTACTTTAAAATCATGTTTTCTGCATTTTAAGAATCAAATCCATGTTACAAATTAACAACCCTGCCTGTCAAAATATTTTGAAGAATCATTATTAAAAATATGAATATTTATTGATTTAAACATTAAAAATTAATTCAATTACATATTAATAACTGAAAGTTATCTTTCAAAACATTTCTACATAATCCTGGATCTATTTTGACTTGTTGTCATGGTCATTACTTTAAAATAAGTGA
Source organism: Microtus ochrogaster (assembly GCF_000317375.1). NCBI lineage: Eukaryota > Metazoa > Chordata > Mammalia > Rodentia > Cricetidae > Microtus > Microtus ochrogaster. Next base: position 28,642,287 of record NC_022028.1, on the reverse strand, counting down.
AAAATCTGACTTCTAAAATTGTGTGTGTGTGTATGCATGCGTGTGCACACTCGCATATCCCACACCATACATGGAGAGAACAAAGGACAGTTGACATGAGTTGGTTTAGTCCTTCTAGCATATGGGTCCTGGGACTCAAACTTATCAGGTTTTCTGCCAGGTGCTTTCATCCACTAAATTGTCTCACTGACCCCAAAATATACCTTTTTTCCCCAAAAATCTATTTCATGAGTATGTAAGTCAAAAGAAGTCTGGAGATATTATTTGTTCTCACAGAGATATGAAAGCCCAACACTTTCACCAAGCCTTAATGAAAATAGTGCTTACTGGTTTCTTTAGCTTTGCTTGATAGCAGTTTGGGGTGAAGGTCTTGATGTGTGATCCAGGCTGACCTCAAACATGGAAATGCTCCTGCTTCAGCCTCCTGAAAGTTGAAATTACAGGTAAAATTGGCAGCCTTTTAAAAGGAAGGAAGGAAGGAAGGAAGGAAGGAAGGAAGGAAGGAAGGAAGGAAGGAAGGAAGGAAAGAAAGAAGGGGAAGGGAAGGGAGGGAAGGAAGGGAATCTCCTGTAATGATAGATTCTATAAAGGAAGTAAATAACACTGTTAACTAGATGTTTAAGCGTTTGGAAGACACCAACTCATTCTCCTCACCCTTCCTATCAGCACCTTTCTGATTTTATTTTGCACCAGTTCACGCCGCTCCCACATCAGAGCTCAGTGTGGCAGGTGCGCCCCCAGTGGACTCCCACAACCCCAGCTCCCCTTCAACACTTGCTGGGGAGAATGAGCATGAGCAGGTGGGACCAGGTCTCTGAACTTCTGGATCATCCATCAGTGTAATGTGTAGCCCCTGCAGGATAGTTACCTCCTCCTCCTGGGTCACTTTGTGGTCCAAACCTTGAATTCCGCAGAGATCAGAATAAAATCAGGGCCCTAATTTGCTAGCTCTAAGCTCCAATTTTTTACACATGACACAAACTCTTTGTAATGAAGTTTTTATGTGGCTAAGCACAGTGACTACTCAGTAATCCTTAGCTATAAGTCTGCTGTGCTTCATCTAATGTTTTGCTCCAGGTGAAACAATACCTCACTCCCAACTGGAAATAGACTGCTCCCTCATTAAAAGCCTGATCAAGCTGAAATCACCTTTCATTTCCTCTATGGTCAAAAGGCCGTGGAGTTAGTTGCATACCGTAGTTGTTGCCTGGGGGTTGTTGTTGTTGGTTGTTGTTGTTGTTGAGTATTTTTATTGTTTCAGACTGCTTAATATCATGGAGCCAATTATGTCAATGAGTCATTGCTCCAATCATGTACTATTACATATTACAAATTTATTCTGTATATGACAGAAATTTCTCCTTTTTTAAGGTACTTCCTTAAGTCCCAAGCCTTATGTTAGGTGACCATCCTGAGCATACATAATTCATTTCCAATAGTCACCTGGTTGTATTTCTAATCGGAGTCTGCATCTGTCATAAAGTACATTAGAAGACACCCTGGAGACATATTGTAAGTCTGAACTCCCCAGGGAAGCATACAGGACCCTTAAACCTGCTGAGCCATACAATACTATAAATTAAGCTGCTGCCCTAGGATCATTTAGATGACCCCAAAGGACCCATTTCTTTGGGCAGTGTTTTAATCTATTACCATTTCTCTCTTTCATCCCTGGTTAGATACTAGTGGTTGTGTCTTGGAACTTGCTGCAGTGAGGTCATTAATTCTGCTGCAGCCTGACTGAGTAAGGAATTCTTTCCTTGAACTCCTACAGCTTCTCTTTTGCCCATATGTGATTAAGTACTTTTATAGAGGGTGGATATACGCAGTGGTAGTCATAGAACCTGGCTCACTGCTGGTAGTATACAGAATGTGCCCATGCAGTCCAGGAAAGGCCAACCACCCAGATCTTAGCGGGCACCTTATGGCCAGGAATCTAGCACACTAGACACTGAGCTGGTTTGTAACGTCCTACTGTCAATTTATTATTATTATTTTTATTAGTGGTGGTGGCGTTGGTGTTGGTGTTGTTGTTATGTAAACCACCAACATTCCATCCATTTTTCAAAGGCAACCTATACTGGTGATATTGAAAGTAATACTTCTAAAATGTATAGTAATAACCTACTGGTAATTTTTTCCATTGTGTAAACCACTACCACTCCATCTATTTACCAAAGGCTGCCTCTACTGATGATATTGTAAGTACTACTTCTAAATTCACAGAGGCAAGCACTATAATTTCAGGCCATTTAATACATACACAAAAATTACGTGCTTGAAAATAAGTCATAACGTCCCTTTTTTCCATTTTCTATTGCATTTTAAGATCTAGTTTTCCAATATACTGTTCAAAATGAGAACATTAAAGCAAAGTAACAAACCAATTAAGTCCTTATTATGATAGTACAAAATGTATCATAACTTTTTTGCATTTTCCTATGAATAATGAATCAAATGACATAATATAAAAGAATTAAAATTGGCTTTCAAGTATTATTATTGCACATGTTTTATTCTTCAATGTGTTAGATGTGTCTTAAATTATTCTCTTGTTATGTACCTTTGTATTTTCCAACAACTTTGAACCACAGATATTTTCTGTAAATTCACTTTAAAAGTCACTTATTCTCTTGAAGCAGTAAGAGGTCTACCTGTTCAGTGCTCCATCTTATGACCGAATGTACAGAAGGACTCACAGCGCAGCTCCAAGAGTTCCATTCGCCTGCCATGGCTCAGTACCCCAAGTCTTTCCCCCCTCACCACCGCCCATCCAGACTGTGTCTTCCTTGTTTTGTGGGTCATTCTGGAAAATTCCTTACTGACTCCACATGGCCAAGTGTTTTTTTTAAAAAGTGGCTTAAACTGATTTTTGCTGTTACTTATAAATTTGCAGTTTTATATCAATAGCTCATTTTTCTATTCGATGGAAAGATGTTTACCCCAAGAATTTGACAATATTAAATATTCTGCCAAGTGAAAGCGACATAACTTTTGTTGAATCAAATTCTGATTATGCTGTTGCCTGAGTTCCAGAGTGTACTGCACATGCCTGCATGCATGCTCGCCCATAGGGCTGCCTGACTCCCATCATATATCACACATATATTCATGGCCATAGCACTTTTTGACTCCCACAGTGTGTCACGTGTATGTATGCATGCCCAGGAGGCCAGGAGGCTTCCCTGACTCCCACTGTGTATCATAAATGTGTGCACACCCGTGGGGCTTTTTAGATAACACCCCATTCATTCAGAACTTGATATATTATGAACAAAGGGTCAACTTTGCCTTTGGTTCTGCTTTTAAAGCAAATAATTATTCATCTGCCTATCATGCTGAGTCATCTAACATGGCATTTTATTAAGACCAATGGAAATGCTTTCTAATTGCTTCTATAATTTCATTGCCATGTCCAATATTTAAAAAAAATACAGTTTGGAAATGGATGCCTCTTGAGTCATAACTTCCGAGAACATACTGAGAATTGTTTGTTCAAATGAATTCCTCCTAAGGTGCTTTCTGGGAAAAAAAAAAACTTGCCTGTATAAAAAGATATGAGTTGAACTTTAAAGATTTTAAGTAGCTGATTACATTCCCATTTGATTATCTTGGGAAATATATCAAAAACACTTAGGTACTTATCTGGCTTTCAGAAGTCCAGCTCCAAGTAGAAAACAGTAAGACTTCTGTTAGTTACAAAAGCAATTAAAACTTGGTAGTTGATAAACAGGACTATTTAACAGTACATTCTTTAAGTAATTTTTCAAAGTTAGTAGCTACAGAATTGTATGGCAGCTAAACTAGGGAACCTGGGTTTTGGTTTTGATTTTGGTTTGCTTTTTCTTTTGAATTTTGTTTTATTTTGTTTGTTTGTCTTACAACACAGGGTTTCTTTGTGATTTTCATGGTACCTACCTTTATAAAGTTGGGTACTAATTGAGGTGATATCCAACTGCACTCAAGGACTCTGTCCTTCAGTTGTGCTCGTCTTCTATACAATCCCTATTCCTACATGCCCTGTCCCTACACACGTGGAGAGCTGTCAGCATCTTCTGTCATCAATGTCTCATTAGGTCCTTTTGCAAACTATAAAGAACTAAAAACTAAAAAGAAGGTTTTTGTTTATTCCTGTGTACTAGTAACTTCGGGATATGGTATATAAATTTAAATTTTTCTAATGATTTCTATATTTATTTTATGGCAGAGTCTAGAATATAAATGTATGTATTAACAATAGCCTTGAAAAAAGACAAAGTATGTATGTGCAAAATAATTATTGTGGTGACTTCTAAAAGATTAAATTATTAAGGAATAATCTTTTTAGACCATCAGGTCTCCCAGCCTACCTTTTATGTGTACCTGGTAAAAGATTAGTTATTTCTTTCTCTTTGAAGGTACTTCCACACCAGTTACGATATCCATACTTCAGCTGGCTGCCACATGCATACTGTGAGCAAATAATTACTTGAATTTTAGGGCACTCTGGCTACTAGGTTCATGTCCCAGGAAGCCACAAGTTCACGTGAGAATGCAGAATGAAATGGGAAAGATTTGTCGCTAAGTCTCTGTCTAGAGGCAGAATTTGGAAGGCATTGTGCAGGTAACTCGGGACAAATATCTGCACTGGCATAGCCTCCACCAACCATGAGTTTAGGCAGTTTTGAAAACACTGACCAGTTTTTCTGTTTCAGTGAGTCTTGACATTGTTTTAATATATAAAAAATTATAGACTAAAATACTAAAACTGTACAACCTATACTATATTGAAAGCATAACTTTTTGCTTAGGCTTAGGGAAAAATATATATTCCATATTTAACAGAGATAGGAATTTAGATGTAGCATCTAACTATCAACAAAAGTAAAGTTTTTTTCCAAAATACTCTAACAAAAGTAGTCTGTTTAATCTCTTCTTTCTGATTAAAATAACAGCAGGAGCATCCACAGAAAGTGCCTACAGTCGCCCTGCTTGGGTGGGCTATCTGTTCAGTTCTAGTCTAGCTGCCAGCACACAGGTTGTAGCCTTTTTACTGAGAGGTCAGAGAACCTTCACGGCCATTCTTCAAACAGTTGTGTCTTAGACCAGCTTGAGCCTTAAGGCATGACTAGTAGACCACTGTCCAAGGAGCATCCGTCACTCACTCCAGCTTGACTAGTGCTCAGGTCTGACATAGGCTCAGCATCATTTCTTTAATAGCCCATCTTTGTTGTGTTTTACAAAAGCTCTGGTCCATGGCTAGCCAGAATGTTTTCTTTTAAATAGGCATTTACTACAGTTAGCCTAGGAACGCCTGTTAAAGACTCAGAGTTTGCCCACACACAAACCAATGAAATCCCTGTTTCTGGGCATGGGAATGAGTTCCAATAACAGCCATCTGATTAGTTGCTTGAATAGTTATTTTTTGTTGTCAAGTTTGAGAGCTGCTATTTTCCTAGGAAGCCCAGGGCCAGCTGTGTGATCAGTATGTTCTTCTTAGCTTAGCTTCACCTTTGGAAAGCTCTCTGGTTCAAGGACAAAAGATGAGGAGATGAAGAAATGGCTCGTGGTTAAGAATGTGAACTGCTCCTCCAGAGGACCCAGCTTTGATTCCCAGCACTCACATCAGGAGACTTCTAACCACCTGTAACTCCAGCTCCAAAAAATCCAGTACCTCTAAACTCTTCAAACACCTGCCCTCAAGTGCACGAATCTACACACACACACACACACACACACACACACACACACAGAGAGAGAGAGAGAGAGAGAGAGAGAGACAGAGAGAGACAGAGAGAGACAGAGAGACAGAGAGATTTAAAATAAGAAAAGAACCAAAGATATAAATGTCACAGTTCAGATATAGAGAACAGGTAACTACCCTTGTGGATTCAGTTGCGTTACTGATGCATAGAAACAGGTTTTAAAAGATGACCTATAGTACACATGGGAGAGGGTTGAAGGGGAGGGGAGAGGAAGGGGGAGGAGCAGAGAAAAATGTATAGCTCAATCAAATCAGTAAAAAAAAAAAAGAAACAGTCTAGACATGAAGCCATTGAAGAGACTCTTAAAACTTGTGATCGGAAAGCTGGAGTGTAGCTCTTCACAGCTGATGGCTTCTGGCTGGGCTGTGGGTGGGGAAGGACTCTGTTTTCTTTAAAGGGCTGGCCACCAACAGTTTGACCATGCTCCAGTGAGTATAAGGGCAACACAAACTAGACTTGGTATTTTTCTCCTTATCCTCTTATTTTGGAGTGAGTCATAAGCATCTGGGAGGACTGGGAAGTGAATGTGATTGGGGTGCATTATGTGAAATTTCCAAATAATAAATAAGGCATTCATTTAAAAAAATGAACTATAGTATAGTGACTAGCCTTTGCATAAATGAAACTTTTAAGACACAAGAATGTCCCTTGGTATCTGTGGGAGAGTTTATAGGAAACTATGGGCACCAAAGCACAGGAATTCAAGTCTTGGATATAAAATAGTATATTATTTCCATCAAATCTGTACTTCTCCCCATGTATTTTAATCACCTCTAGATTTCTTATAACTCCTAATGTAATGTAAATGATATGTAAATGGCCCCTATTCTGTATTCTCTAGGCAATAATAACAAGAAAACAGCTCTGTATATGTTCAACACAGACTTGGTTCTTTCTGAATATTTCCAGTTGAATCCATATGTATGGAACCCAGGAATAGGAAGCCTCAAAGGCTGTCAATCACTGATGAGAAGACACAGGAGCACAGCATGCATAAGCTTGGGTGGTTGAAAGTAACTGATGGAAAGGTAAAAATCACAGCTAGACCAAAGAACGCATATCACTCCAGCTCCATAGACTGTGGAGCTAGGAAGAGTCCACCTGCTGATATCAGACAAACCACAGAGATGCCAACTTGACAAGGATCAAAGATTCAATCCTCTTTATGTGGATGCCCTTCTCGGCCACCAAACCAGTGTCTGCAGTGGTTCCTACTGCACCACTGGGTCATAGCAGCTGACAGAAACAAGGGAGGAAGAACTTATTGTGTCTCACAGTTTCAGTGGGGTGTTTACATTTCATAATGGGAAAGGCATCATGGGCAAGACAGTTCAGATTCAAAGAAGACAACCCCTTATTGGTGATTTTACCCAAGGAGAGTAAATGCTCACAGAACCATGACTGCCACACAGACGGAGAGACTAATATGGCATGTATTGCATGCCCTGATGGATAGGTACCCGGCGGTCATGTAGCAGGTGCCAACTCCTCATTCTCTGTTGGCCTTACCAACATCAGTTCGTTGAGGATGGTCCAGGGCATGGATGGCATCTGGCTAGTGCGTGTGCTGTGGTGGGAAAGAGAGCTCTGATAGACCTGGGAAGGAAAGGAGAGAACTAACCAGTGATGCAAAGTTTTGACATCATTCTGGAGAAACACTTTTCTTCATAGAGTCTCTGGGTCAGGTATCACAGTACCCACCACGGTCTAGGGTTCTCAGCACAGAGAGGCAGGATAATCTCTCGAACAACCCTTTGTTCCCCTCTATGCCTTGCCTTCCAGGAAACCGTTTCAGCTTCAACTTCTAGATCCTGCTTGGCCAAAAGGGGTTCCTTCACTTCTCTCCCCAGCAGAGCTCATGCAGAATTTTGTTGATTTGGGATTAGTTTTGTTTTCTGGTACTGGGGACAAGCTCAGGCTTTTCCCAGGCTAGACAAACATTCCGTGTTTCTAGCCCTGGTTTTAGATTTTTGTGGTCCCAACATGGTTTAATTTCTTGGAAAATATGACAGTCCTTTGCAGGACAAGTTAGAGGTAACAGAAACAGCATGACTTTATATTTTGTTCACAATAAGTAAGGACATCACTTTCAGATAATGGATTAAGTACACTTTTTTTTTAAAGTTTCAAGTTAACCAGACTTAGATTCGCCCACCTTTAGCGCCAGAATTTCAGCAGTCCATGGAGGAGGATCTCCAGGTCAGGGCCCACCTGGGCCACATAGTGAGGCCTTGCCTCAAAAATAGCTTCACAATGGTGGAGCAGAGAAAAGGAAGGGAGGGAGAGAAAAGCAAAGGAGAGCTAGCCTGAGTGAAGAGCAACATCATTTCATGATAAGATTTTGTAGTTGTTTACTGGAAACACTTAGAATCGAAGACAGGTTAATAGTGATAGCCTTCATGAGAATCGTAATCCTTTGTGACGTGTGATTGGGAGATATAATTTTGTTAACAATTTGACATTCTTAAATTTAATTTCTTAAAATCTACATCCTAATTCCATTGTATAGAGCTGTTACGCTGTAGGATTCCACTTTAGAAAGGTCAGAAGGAGAAGGATGGTTTCTATTTAATGTATAATAAACTTTCATAATCAGATTTTTATAGCGGTTTGCTTCTTCAGAACATAACCGTCCATTGGGGGATATGCTTGTTGCCCGTAGCACAAGAGAGTTATAGATCACACACTGGAGCAAGGTCCCCTTATGTTCAGTTTTATCTCGGCATGTCAGTTTTAGGTCTGCAGTAATAACTGAATAAGCGAATGGATACGTGCAGGATTGTATCTATATACTCGTCCCCCGCGAACGGAAGCTGGAACACTGCGAACGTAAAGCATGTGTCTCTCCCCACAGTCCTCCCCGGAAGCCGCCACAACTCCATGCCCCCTCCCCAGGAAAAGTCCCCCCTTTCTTGGAGTCGCCCACTCACGGTGTTTCCCTCTCCTTCCTCATCAGGCATCCTCATCATGATGTCCATGTGCAGGGAGGTGCACGTGTACGAATACATCCCATCCGTCCGGCAGACGGAGCTCTGCCACTACCATGAGCTGTACTACGACGCAGCCTGCACCCTGGGGGCGTACCACCCGCTGCTCTACGAGAAGCTCCTGGTGCAACGCCTGAACGTGGGCACCCAAGCGGATTTGCACCGCAAGGGCAAAGTGGTACTGCCAGGCTTCCGGGCCCTGCGGTGCCCAGACACCAGCCCCAACAATACATACTCTTAAAATAGAACTCTTGGGAACTGATGTGCAATAAGGTACTACTGCTGTCCTCAGAGTCACAGAATACTTGAAGATAGATTTAGGCAATGTGCTGTCTTTAACTTAGTGGCCATGAGAATGCTTTCTGGTCAAAGCCATTGGGTAACTATTACTGCTAGGAATACAGAAATGGGCCTTTAAAATTATCCAAGAAAGAAGCAAACACAGGATACACAGAAAGAAATCAGATGCGTACCCATGGGCACGATACCTCTAAACATGTTAACCTCTACAGCAGGAATACTCTATCACAGGTGGTTCCAGCCACAAGTTAGGGAGATACTACTGATAATACCGGTTCCATCAAGAAATAGCCAAGTGGAGGTCCCGTCGGCCACTTGTTCATGAATTCTTCGCAAAGCAGTCTGGATTCTATGATGGCTGTCTGAATTCGCACCCAGGCCTGTTTAAAATCCTTCCGTGCATCTTGTCAGCCACATGGTTTTCAACCACAGCCTTGAAGCTCTGCTTCCCAGTGCTCTCCGCATGTTATGGCTGAGAACCTGGCCACACTTAGAGAAGTACCACTCATCCATCCCAAGAAGCCAAGCCAAACCCTGGCTGCTAGGAAAAAGCAGTGTCTTTGTCCACCCCCCTCCCCCCCCCCCCCAGCATCCCTTCCCTGGTCAGCAACAGCAGTCCAGGTGGTGCCTGCAGGGTCGTGACTGGCCAGGTGTCCGTCCCCTGGCTATTGCACTTTATGCACCTGACCTGCCGAGGCACTCTGTAGCTGTCACATAGCCAGTGACACACAGGGTCACTACAGGTCAGCCAGAGGACACCCTTGTTCCTGCAGACTGTGAAGAGTAGGTTTGGAGCACGTATTCTGAACTGCAGAAGTACACTCCCGTCGTTTCTGTGTGCAATTACCGCAGGCTTTTCTCAGCTGTTCAAACTTGCCCCTCACGTACTCTGAATGTCCCCCAGTTCTACAGACAAACGGCTAGGAGTCCATCCTTGTTTTCCTGGGGATGTTTTATGTTAACGGTGTGATAGAGCCTCAGAATGGCTTTTAACAAGGTGACTGTGTGTGTGGCAGAGGGACAGGCAGGAGAAAGTATTCTTCCCATTGCGTAACTGTACTGCGATTTTTAACCTAAGCTTCTATCACTAATACATCCTTTTGTGTGGGTTTTTTTTTGTTTGTTTTTCAATGAAGGTAGTGAGACAGAAGCATTTTAGAATTCTGTAATTAAACAGGCTGTTGTTTCAATATCAAATGAAAGCAACTCTCAGTGGTATAGTTAAGATGTTTTGGCAATGACAATAGTTTAATTAAATGAAAGCCCCTTGCAAAATGTGTGGCTATCAAAGTTTTGTAGAGAAAGAAAAAAAAATTGTTTCCCAATGAGTTTGTTGTGGAATACTCTAAGGACTGCTTCCTAAGGAAGCATAGTTTTCTGAGCCCACTGGCTTCTGTTTGGTTATTCTCCCCAGCAGAATGGAAGCAGGCTACAGACATCCCTAGTGGCTTGCTCCGGCGGTTAATTGAGTGGAGTCAGGGTTTCAGTTATGACTGCATCTGCTGAGAGCCCATTCTGAGTTCCACAACGGAGCATCATCTTCTCATCCTGGTTCAGCCGTGCAGTCTCACAGAAGCTTGGCCCTGTCCCCATGCTGACCTGTCTAATCCTGACTGTAACTCTGTAGGAGGAAGGGCCGGTGTGGGATGCGTATTTACTTCTGGAGGCCTTGGATATTTCTGGCTCTTCCAGGCTTTGCCATTATAAATGCTCACAACCGTTGAGTTTCCTTTTGTAGTCCTGAAGGGGATTCACTTGCAGGCATACTTATTATCCCAGACAATCCCCTTTGGTGGCGTGAGAATTTGGGTAGAGAATAACTTATTGAGGTCAGTGTAAATATTCAAGTTCAAAAGCCCCACAAAACACTTCGAAGGTTGTTAAACAGCATTCTGTTGTCTCGCATGTACTTTTAAAAGGCGGCTCTCAGTTTTACAGGGGTTACAGGGAGACCGCAGAGCATAAAGGAAATTTAATTAAAGTTTTTGAATTTATTATGGCCCTAAAGACTCTTGGGACTCGGAGTCTGTTAAACATTCAGAAAATGTGGTGCCCATATTAGCATACTGTTGGCGAGGCACTCCTGTACTTAAACGTTTAAGTAGCTTAGCCTCCTGCAAATGTCACACAGTGATGGCTAATGCGACGGCCGCTTCTTGTATTAGCTAAATGGGTCCTAAGTGGCAGTGTTTTGCCAGACATTGATGAACTCCTTCCACAGCACATTTACTAACCTGCAGTGAAGCCCACAGCAGCTGTGAAATAGCCACACTCACCGGCCTGCCACCTCATCTCTGGCCCTGGCTCTTCCAAAAATGTCCCACCTCTTCCGTGAAGGGACCCTGGTTAGATCCCCTTGGTGCCACCAGAAGCCACCAGGTGCTGCTTTCTCCGCCCTCAGGTCTGAGAGATTTCACATTCCTTTATGTTGCAAGAAATACCAACACTCTGTTTCTTCTTGTCATTGTCGTCACCGTTGAAAAGGCACTAGTGATGTCCAGGAAAAACAGTTCAGTCACTTCCAGATTCTCTCTAATTTGTGTCTCACTGCTCACACGAGGCAAGAGATAATGTATAATGAGGATGCTGAACCACAGACAACTCCACGAAATATCAGGACGGCCCATGTCACTGACCATGCTCACCACATCCTCACAAACCTAGTTCTTTCTGTGCAGGACTCTGAAAGGAGAAGTGATGATCAAGTAAGTTGCATGCAGACATCTAAGATGTGCTTCAATAGGCAAGTTAGGGGCTTGAGACCATCTGCATTGCTGTGTCTTTTCCTACCTGATCTCTGAGCTCACGCTGCTTTGCTTCAGGAATGAGACTTTGCTTGTGTCTTGACCTCATGGTCTCTCAGCCAGTCAACCTGGACTCTCTGGTCGTCCTCTGCCATTGGAACCATAACATCTGAGCAAAAGCAGTGCTACGGTGTCGTTACTGTTTTCAGAACTGAATGTCAAAAGGCCTAGCTTACTCTGTCATATGTGTGAGCTAGTTCATCTGCTAGAGCAGAGCCAGCCCATGTTGCCAGCTGACCATTCTCATATTTTCTGGATTAAGGGGGCACGCCTTGGGTGTCTCAAGTGGCATCGCCTCCCATAATTTATGCTATGATAAAAAATTGCACCAGTGACTTAATTAAATTGTGTCCGATTTTCTTAGGACACATGGTATATACACTAGTCTCCCGACATATTCCATCTCATTGTCTATTTCAGTTTCTGGCTTTCCGATAGTTCGAATGCTACTCCCTGCCTCTGTGTAGACATGACTGACTGGCTTAGGTAAAATATGCCTGCATTTCAACATGCTTTTTCTATCTGGACATTTGCATTGTGAGATCATTCTACATTCCTGTCACTCGGGCTTTGTTTAGACACTCGGTGAGTGAGCATGTCTCTAGCGGCTCAAGAAAATAAAATGCAACTTCTGGTTCTTGTTTTGTTAGATGAACGAAGCCTTCAATAGCAAAAGAAACTCAATATGTTCTCTCCAGGATTAGGGTAGTGACGTGTGCAGAGTAAAGGCTGCTGATAGAGTTCTTAACCTAAGAGTGTGCATGTAGATAGTTATATAACTGTATATATACTTATCTACACACATGGTAGGTTTTTGTATTGTCTTTTTCATTCATCTTTATGATAAAAACTTTACAATAAATTTTATTTTAATTTTTAAAACACTAATTTTTAAGAGAAGGAAGCAAATATTTTATGTCCTTCTGCTAAAAATAAACCAGTCTTCTGCCCTCACCCCCCCCACACACACACACACACTGCCGTTCTCCATGTCATGGCCGCTTTAACAAACAATGAATAACCATTGAAAGGTACAGTTCATAGAACCATTACCCAAGTGTTGTCTTTAGTCAGAAACCTGATAAAACTCTGAACTTTTAAAGACTCTGTTGACTGCCCATGCTTTTTACAAGATTAAGGGAAGAAACAGAAACATTTGTTGATTCTCTGGAAAACAGATTTCAACAAAGCAAGCGCAACAGTAGTGTTTAAACCTAAGTTTACAACACCTGCCCTGTTTTGCTCTAGATAAATCCTACGGAATCTTTCTGCTGGAAACCAGTGAACTTTTTTAAAGGCTTTGGGAATTCTTTTGTATGATAATTTTTAAAACAAAACATGTTCTCTTCAAACTAATTAATGGCTTGAGGTTTTCCAAGAAACGCATTTTAGAAGTGTTTGTACACATTTTAACACTTGGATATTTTCTATTTTGGTTTTGTATATTTTTATGTGTACACAGTGTACAGACTTGTAAATAAAACATGTTTCCATTTATCTTGAAGTGTCTCTGTCTTAATCTGGAAACGTTGCACACACAAATGAGTGAGCAGCCATGCAGTCCTTCTGGAGATGCGTAAGGCATTGAGGCCCACTGGGCCTGGAAGGGAAAGAGCAGAGCCAGTGAGCACAGACCTCCCGAGTGTGCACAGGGATGCAGCGTGGTCAGAAGCCAGAGGCAGATCACATTTTCTACCTGGTAAATTGTCACATGCAGAAAAATGGCAGAGGTAAGAATCGAGTAGAAACACAGGTTTTAGGCTTTTTTACCATTAGAATCAAGTGTTTTTGATCAATTTTATTATGCTTCCCGCTTAACAGGCTTTAATTTTAAACTAGCTTTGGTCTTCACAACTACCATGGAAAGGAAAAATCACCTGATTCGGTCCTGAGAAGCCATCCCGGGTCATCCATTTGTAGTTTTCCAGCCAGACTGTGAAGGAACCCTGGAGTCATAGCAGTGCTAGCATTTGCTGTGAAGACAGATGTGGGCAGTTGGGGAGCGCAGGAAGCCTCGGTCCCTGGGGGCAGCTGTAATGACTTGCAGAAGACCCCTCTTTTTACACCAGTGACCTGTTCTTTTCCCTCATAAAATGATTGTTTTCCTCCCAGATTATTAGAACTGGCCTTCTTTGCTAGGTGGAGGTTGCTGCTACATGCCCAAGGGCAGCTGGTGGTTTAGTGACAAGCACATGCATAGGAGATTGGTGGTTAGAAAGAAAATGGCTCCCAAAGGGAGTGGCACTAATAGGAGGTGTGGCCTTAAAGTAAGTGTGGTCTTGTTAAAGAAGCATGTCACCGTGGAGGTGGGCTTGGCGGTCTCATATATGCTCCAATCATGCCCAGTGAGATAGTCCACTTCCTGTTGCCTTCAGATCAAGATATTGGACCCTCAGCTCCAGCACCGTGTCTGCCTGCACAACACCATGTCCCACCATAATGATAATGGACTAAACCTCTGAAATTATAAGCCACCCCCTTAAATATTTTCCTTTATAAATGTTGCCATGCTCATGATGTCTTCTCACAGCAATAGAAACCTTAACTAAGACAGAGATCCTATGCTTTGAGATCTCAGTGCTGCAGGAAGAATCTGGAAAGAAAGGAATTGGTTTAGATAGGTCAGAGATGAAGAAGGAAACAGAGATTTCCTAAACTAACCAGTGGATGGGAATTACTCAATTTACTCACTAGGAACTGCACTTGGATTTAGTATTTGGATTTTTTTTCCAGTCTAGAGCTATGGGATGCAGTCCTCTCTGGCAACCCTGGGCAGAGTTGCAGCCACAGTTTTAGTGTCTTCTGATCAACCAGGGGAAGGGCTCACACTTCAGCCCCTGCGGCATACTTTGCTGCTGAGCCGGGCTATACAGGCTAGGAACTCTCAGCATTTATTATAAAGGAAGAGTGAGTGGAAACAACTAGGATCAGGGAACGGGAAGTAAAACGTAAGTGCTGGGCTCTCTGATGTCACTTTCAAACCCAAGTCATTAGCTCAGACACAGAACTAGCTCCTCACTAACCAAGCTGAATGCAATGAAGTGCTGCACCAGGAATCCCAGTGCACAGACCTTGATGGGGATGCCCACTTCCCTAGGCAGATTCTCCTGCCCCTCCATTCACTCTCATGCCACTGGCTGAGCTGAGTCCTGAGAATGGAGGTCTTGTAGCCCGTTCAACCTAAAATATCATTTTCTGGCTCATTACAGAACATAGTTGCTGATCCCAATCTGATCGTAAATACAGTCTTCCAGGAACTCTGGACCAGAGGGTGTGGGTACAGTTCTCACAAAAACATTTTCTGAGGCAGATTCTGTTACCTCCAGGAAAGGTGAGGTCTAAGAGGTTAAGCCATCTGCCTACCATCACACAGCTGGGAAATGGCATGGAAGCTTACAAGCCTACAGTCTTCGTCTGATTTCAGAGTGCATGCTGGGAACTATGATGCCAGTCATTTAAAGCAGCCTCCACCCCATCCTCCCCACCTTACTCCCCACCCTTCTAACCCCCCCACAAGCTACTGCCCTAATCCTTGACAGTCCCACTGCCCAGCAAACCAAAGGCTCATTTTTGCAGGGACTCTACTAACTCTACACAATGACATTTCAATTAATTGAAAGATCAGATATTCAGTTCTATGAACCATATAGTCACTGTGTAGGGGGTTGTACCTTCTAGATATGTTTAAATACACACTAATGTTTAAACCATGAGAAAACTGCCTGCTGATGCATTTCAGAGACCATATCTCTATCATTAAGCAAAATGTGACAACTTTGCATATTGGGAAGAAGTTGTGTTTTAAAATTTATGGATAATCAGACTTTTCCAGTCCTCTGAATCCCCAGAGCTTTGACGTGGATCTGAACTACATGTACCAGACAAGAACACATCTTACTCTCTTATAAGAAGCTGAACTCTCATTTCCATAGCCTAGTAAAAAGTAACTCCATGTGTAGCTGACAGAAGGCCACCATTAAGTGACACTCCATAGCTCTTTCCCTCTATCCTAACTGAACTCTAACATACTCAGGGAAATAAGTCAAGCTACCTTGAAGATTGAGGTTCCAGCTTAGACACTCAGATCAGAAAGGTCAACGTATGGCAGAAATCAACAATCCTGGGAAATGCAGTGCCTTCTGTCCTCATTGACTTCACTATCATCCTGAGGGTAGAGGAGAACACGGGAACCACAAGGGATTGAAACAGCAACCCATGTTGAGGCTGCACGTTTATAAAGAGGCTGGTGAAGACATTAGAACCTGAAATGGAGAAGCTTGGGGCTCCAGAAGAACTAAGAGATACAGTCTTCTTATGGAGTTCACAGACATCCTAGCTCAGTACAATGAGAGCCAATGTCAGTTAATAGCATGTATGAGAACCACTACCAAGCAGATCTGCCACTGAAGAAGATCCTGCAAGGATTAGAAATGCTTTTCTTTTACCAACAAATCCATACATAGACCCAGAATTTCCATGCAGCCTTGGAGTTAAAAACAACAGCTCTATGCATCCAGAGAGGGGTCACCCAGATTGAGGCCAGTCTCTAGAGAATGGGCCTTAGCCTGGTACCCAGAACTGACCGATATTTACAGCTGCTTACACTTGAGTCCACACATTGTTCAACCAGGACAGGATAGTCTCTAAGTCTGAATGCATGAGATAACATGGAAGGGAACTGTCAGCAGGGTTTTCCTTGTATAGGGTACTCCTTTGCCTTTGGTGAGCCACTCCCTTGTCTTGTCCTTGGTCTGAGCTTTAAGTCCATGTTCTAATAAATAAGGTTCACCTTGGTTTCCTTTGTTTCTCTTGGTCCATACACTTCTATACTGTTTTCTGGACTCAAGAATCAGGCTATGATAAGTAACTTTAAAATATCTCTAAGAAGTAGATTAACCTTATTTTTCTAAAATTTATTTCCTATGCTGGATCTCCCTCACAAGACAAGACAAAAAACTATCAAGTTTTCCAACACATGGTTAAAGTCTACCATATTCCAAGCTTCCTTTAGCAGTGCTTATATGGAATTTGGAACAACATTGAGAGACTAACACTGTCCCTGAACAAAGGTAGCATTAAAATTACAGTAAGATTTCATTTCCTGTAGCAAAGGATGTTAAGTGAAATAAGCCAGGTCGAGAAACAGATGCCAATTGCTTTTCTTATAGGTAGAAGCTGAAGTGCCTACTACCTTGATCTAGGTAGAGAGTAGAAGAGAAGTGGGCAAGGCTGGGAAGGGACAAGGCATGGGGACCACCATATAGGTATATAGAATAATATTGCGTGTGCTCTGCACTCACTGTAGGGAGGCTAGAGCTCAAAAGTCACTGCAATTGCTTGAAGAATACCAGCACATGAGCAGAATAGATGGGGGTAGAAGTGACAGTGATCTGGTAATGCAAAGGCTCCATCTGCCTGCTACACACACATTCAGAGGCAGGGAGTAGAAGAGAAAGAACTGCGTGACATCACACACCAGCTCACAGAAGGCAGAATTCATCCTAAAGAACCACCTTCCTGGACATCTGATTTGGGGACTGCAAACTGGTGGCCTTCTCCTCACAGACGGACTGTGCAGCAAGGGGTTACAGCTAATTTTAATTGCCTGGTCCCCCAGATGCTTTTCTGTCCTTCAAACCTCAAGGAAAAAAAAAAAAGAATGATGATTATTTCTGGGAAATGCCACAGTTTCTCCAGGTTTTCTTCTCAGTTCTCAATATGCAATTCCTGACACAGTATGTCATCAACTGGCTAGAGAGAGCGGCTACCCGGAGAGCAAGGACAAGCAGGTATTTAGTTGAATTCAATTGAATATGGAGTCAGGCAGGCTAAGGAGAAAGATGTTCTTTTTATTTGGGGTGGGGGTTGGATTCCTAGTTGCCCTCAAAGAGAGAACTGCTTTAATGCATTTTTGCGATTTCAAATACAGTACATAGTGTATTCCAATTATGCTCATCCATCCCCTCTCTCCTTCCTTCCTAAACGTGCCATTGTCCCTCTTCCCTGTAGGTCCCTTTTCCACGTTCATGGCCTCAGTCTTTTGTCTTGAGATCCTCTGATTCTTACCCAGGACTGTCGGTGTGGCCAAGGATTTGGATGTTTTTGCTGCCTGGCTTTATTTTGATGGTTAATCAAAGCATACTTGTCATGAGCTACCAACGCTCCATCTCTGCGTACCAATATTAATCATCCATTGAAAAATATGGGGAAATACAATAAGAGAAAACCAGCAGTGTCAGTATAGCTCACTAGTCAGTTGTTTGCCCAGCATGTGGAGGGTTGGGAATTATATGCCAGCATAACAAAAGGATATAAATGAATTAACAAAAAAACATCAAAATTACCATATTTGTTAGAAAATTACATAGAGCTGTGAGCAGACTTGTGGATCCTTGGCGTGGAACCCACCGTCGTAATCAACAGCCTAAAAAAGCCAAGAACTGAAACAGTAGGACTCCGGTTACTATTAAAATGAATGACATCTGAGTCACAGCTGACCTGGGTGGAGATGTGACATACGGAACTGCCCAGAAAGACATTGGTAGATAGCTAGCTAGACCTTATAAACTACTATCTAGCCAGAGGCTTTCTGTCAAGTACATAGGCATAGCATTGCCCTCTCCTACCAGAGGCAATCCAGGGCCAGGAAGATGACTCAGTGGTAGAAACATCTGTTCCCAAGCCCAATGGTCTGAGTTCAGTCACTGGGATCCCACACAATGTGAGGAGAGACCCGATTCCTGCAACTTGCCCTCTGACCTCCACAGGCGCATGTGGCGTGCACCCTACTCCCCTCCCCCCCCTCCCCCCCTCCCCCCCCTCCCCCGCGGCACACACATATAGTGTAATTTTAGAGTATTTAAAAGTAATCAGCCAAAATGAGTCCATCTAATGGGCTTATTAAAAGACTTTAAACTGAGGCCAAACAGTGGTGGGGTACACATTTAATCCCAGCACTTGGGAGGCAGAGGCAGGCGGATTTCTGTGAGTTCGAGCCAGCCTGGTCTACAAGAGCTAGTTCCAGGACTGGCTCCAAAGCTACATTGAAACCCTGCCTCGAAAAGGAAAAAGCAAAAACAAAAATAAACAAACAAAAAAGACTTAAAATGAAATCTCTCCAGTAAAACAAATGACCAACAAAAGAAAAATGCTGAAAACAGGTATTGGGGATAGTCTCCCCAGCTGACAGTGTCAGGGAAAGCAGACAACAATGGATTTCAAGGCTGATGTGAACCTGAAACTCTGATATGGCTCCGATCAAGCACAGGGGTAATACATTGAAACACTGTACTGGGCACAGAAGACTGACGTAAAATCAGATAAGATGCAATGTCATCCAAACAAAATGTTTCCTACAGAAGAATCGGAATGAGGGAGCCACTACAAAATAGGAGGGAGTATTTGCTGACTTTGAATCCCCCTTGGCTAGGTATCCAGAATCCAAGAGCAACTCTGACGTCCTAATGGCCAGAAAGGAAAGCAAGAATAGTTAGATTTTTAAAAATGAACGTATTTTAAATCTTTCAATTTTGTTTATTTATTTATTTGCTTATTTATTTTATACCTGCTTATAATTTTCCCTCCCTCCTCTCCTCCCATTCCCCCTGTGTTCCCATCCCACCCCCAATCCACTACTCAGTTTCTGTTTCGGAAAGGGCAAGTCTCCCATGAGTATCAACAAAACATGAGAGATATCAAGTTTTGTAAGATGAAGCACCATCCCTCAGGTGACTCATGAAAATCTCTTCTATTTCCCCTTACCAGAGAGATCTGGATGTCCCCCACTCACCATGAACCTACTTTATTATCTAGTTTCTCATGGGTCCTTGTATTGCAGCATGGTTATTCTTTACTTTACAGCTAATATCTATTTATTAGTTAGCACATACCATGTTTGTCTTTCTCGGTCTGGTTTACCTCACTCGGGATCATCTTTTCTAGTTCCATCCATTTGCCTTCAAATTTCCTGGTTTCCTCGTTTTTAACAGCTAAGTAATACTGCATTGTGCAATCGCACCGAATAACCTATTTTAAAAATGGGGTACAGATCTAAACCGAGAATTCTCAACAGAATAATTTCAAATGACCAAGAAACACTTAAAGAGCATCCTTAGCCGTCAGGAAGATGTAAGTCAAAACGACTCTGAGATTCCATTTTATACCTGTCAGAATGTCTAAGATCAGAAACACCATTGGCAGCTCAATGCTGGAGAGGATGTAGAGCAAGGGGGGGGGGCATTCCTTCTTTGCTGGTGGGAGTGCAAATTTGTACAGTCACTTCAGGAGACAGTGTGGTGGTTTCTCAGAAAACTGGGGATCAACCTGCCACAAGACCCAGCTATACCATTCTTGAACATATACCCAAAGGATGTTCTACCATACCAAAGAGACACCTGCTCAACTATGTTCACAGAAGCTTTATTTGCAACAGCCAGACCTTAAAACAGCCTAGATGTTCCTCAGCTGAGAAATGAATAAAGAAAATGTGGTCCATTTACACAATGGAGTACTACTCAGCTGTTAAAAACAAGAATGGTTAGATTTTTAGAAATGGCAATAGACCTAATAGGCATTTCTGAAGGGAGGCATTCCAATGGCCAACAGGCATGTGAAAATCATCTCGGCATTATTAGAATAAGAGCAGGCACATCCAAAGCATAGTGAGATGAAACCTTATCAAAGTTGAATGTCTGTTATGGAAAAGAATATCACTGCTGGTAACAGTGAGGCAAAAAAGAGCCCTGTGCTCTGTTGCTGGGAAGGCGAATTAATTCATCCATTACGGAAAATAATGTGTGAGTTCCTAAAATAAGCACAGAATGACCATGTAATCAGATTTATATACAAGGGCCATGAAGTCAGCATGCCAAAGAGACCGCTAAACACTCTGATGCCTCCCATAGCACTACTCACAGTAGCCAGGGAATAACCTAAATGCCCATCAACAAATGCGTGGATGAAGAAAATAGAATATCTATAGTGTGTGTGTGTGTGTGTGTGTGTGTGTGTGTACATGCAATGTAATTACTATTCAGTGGAAAAGTCCTGTCTTTTGGAACAACATGTCTGAAGCTAGAAGACATCATACTGACTGTTGTGTAGCTGTATCCTTCAAATCAAAACCTTCCATCCTGCAGGGAAGCTTGCTAAGACACAGGACACCAGAAAGGATGAAAAACAATGTGATTCACTAAGCCCATCCCTTCCCAAGTGTATATACTTGATCTAGTGTAGATTAAGTCCCATTCTCTCAAGGATCTCATGTGAATTCCAGGCTGCAGAAGTACTTCTGGCATAGAAGCATGAGGCCTCCCAAAACTCCCCTCCCTGCATTCATGCAAGAACACTGGCAATTATTTCTCAAAAAAGGGGAGGGGAGAGGCAGAGAAGGGAGCAGAAAAAAATGTACAGCTCAATAAATAACAATAAAAATGTATAAAAAAATAAAATATAATTGACAGAATACAAAAAAAGAAAATTAATTAAGGATTTTCAATTCAAGAAAAACTGCCCAGTCTTTCTCAGTAAGACTAGGACACCTTGTGGTATTTTGTCTTGCCCTGTCACCTTCCTTACTCCCCAGCTCTATGATTGACTTCAGCAAAGACAGTGTCTCACTGAAGGACTTGGGAAACAAGAAGGCCAGAGAGGTCAGAATAGCTAAGAAGCCTCCACAAAGACCCCAGAAACTGTGTGTTAGCTTCTAGACCCTCAGTGAAAAGTCCCACCCTCTGCAGCCCCTAAACCTGACTCAGCTCTCAGGAAGCAGCCCCACCCATGGGTGTTTGGTGGAACCATGTAGCAACAATTGTAAAACTTTAAAGCTATTGATCAACAAGATATAAACATAAGAGTCCACTAGGAAATGAGATGCCCATAGCTGTCTTTGAATTGGTCATGAGCATTACGGTGAATCTCAAACCACATGTGTGCCAGTTTGGAAGTCTTACATTGAGCTGAACGCTGTAGACACGTCTCCACAGAGAAACAACACCCTCCCAACCACACATACTGTTTTTATTTCACTTTTTTTTAAATTTATTCCTTTTTATGTTTCCTTAGCCCAAAATGTTTTCTTATAATTTTTGAGATTATAATGTCTATATTATTTTCCACATTTCCTTTTTTCCCTCCAACCCTGCCATGCACTCCCTTCTCTCAAATTCATTACCTATTTTCTTTTCTTTTTTCTTTTTCTTTTTTGTTTTTTTTTTTTTTGGTTTTTGTTTGTTTGTTTTGGTTTTCAGTTTTTTGAGACAGGGTTTCTTTGTGTAGTCTTAGCTGTCTGCCATCCAAGTGCTGAGCTTAAAGGCAGATACCACCACTGCCCAACTTTGTTTTTGTTTGGTTTTGGTTTTTCTCAAGATAGGGTTTCTCTGTAGCTTTGGTGCCTGTCCTGGAACTAGCTCTTGTAAACCAGGCTGGCCTCGAACTCACAGAGATCCACCTGCCTCTGCCTCCCGAATGCTGGGATTAAAGGCGTGCGCCACCACAGACAGGCTACTACCCAACTTTTTAAATTTGCTTTTATATATGTGTGTATGTGTGTGCATGTGTATGTGTGTGTATACAACCTGACCAGCCTGTATATGCACACACTCTTTTTATAACCATAGATGAAAAGGAATAAATCAAGTGAAAGCCCAAATTTGTCTATTTCCTCACACCAAACACAAAATTTAGCATAAAGCAGATCATAGACCAGTAATAAAACACATAGTCTTAAGAAAACACAAAGAAATCTTCATTATTTGGAACATATATTGCAAACATGCATGTACAAAAAAAAACATATTTGTGTATGTACATATATACATATATATATAATCACATAAGCAAAAGCAGCAAAAAAATAGAGTGGGCATTATCAAACTTTAAAACATTCATTCTTTAAAGAATGCCATCAAAGTAAAAGAATAGGCCACCAAAAGGAAATGATGCACAGATTACACATTGGTAGAAGAACTCTTATGCCTCAGTAATGAACAGTTTCGAAGCCTTGTTTAAATGGGGGAAAGTTTCAAATGGGTATTTCTGTAAATAAGATGTACAATCTGGGCACCACGACTAGAGGGAAGGTGACTTCTACTCACCCTTGTGACTTCTCATGTAAATATAAATCAATCTGACTACTGTGGAGACTCCTCACGAAGTTAAAAGATCAATATGGTTCATTAATACCACCTCTGAAGAAACACCCTCAATAGCAAAGTCTATTTATAGTGGAGATATGGGCATTTTCAACTTTATTGCTGAGCTTTCCATGATAGACAGCTTATAAGATTGGAGTAGGTGGATATCAGCAGATGGATTGATAAAGACAGAGAGAGAGAGGGAAGAGGGAAAGAGGGAGGGGAGAGGGAGATGGATGGAGGGACAAATGACAAATAAAACTAAAAAACTTCTGTACTACAAAGGAAACAAGCAAGTGAAGAGGAATCCCACAGATTGGGAATCTTTGCTATCCATCTACCTAGGAGAGGATTAATATGAAAATAAAAAAAAATAAAGAGACTAATACATAAAATATGCAAAAATCCCAAAACAAAGAATTAAGAAAGCAAACAATCTAATAAAAAAATGAGACTTTGGATATGAACAAAGAATTTCAAGACGAAGGGGTAAAAATGCCCTAAGAAATATCATTAAAAGTGAACAACATCCTTAACAACTAGGGAAATGGAAAACTATATTGTAGTTTCACTTCACTCTGTTTAAAATGACCAAGGTCAAGAAAACAACCTACAAGAAATGATGGTGAGGATACAGGGAAAGAAGGACCCTAATTTGCATAGCTGCAGCCACACCCACAGCCTGAAATCTACCACATGCCTAATTGTTAAAATGATGTGTCCTCACAGACGCAGCATATATGAAGCCCTCCCTGCTGGCCAGTGTCTTACCACAGCACATCACATGTGTTTATGTGATGACCAAGAGGATACATTTTGGGTTTTACATTTTGGCGTATGAGAAAATAGATTTAAAAAAAAGAAAACTAGATTAGTTCAAGTGTCAGAGCCCTAAATCAAGCCCAGCAGCTGAATCCACAGCCCTTAGCCTCCTCCTGTGTTTCTGATATGTATGATTGTTAAGGCAGCTAACTGAAAGTCACATTATCCATCAGACATACTAAGTAGATGTCTTTAATGATATTATGAGCTCAAAAGTAATCAGAATTTAAAAACTATCTATACTGGGGAGATGGTGCCATCCGTAAATGCTTGTCACACAGCATGAGGCTCTGAGTATGGATTCCCAGTTCCCCATGTAAAAGCCAGATATGGACCTGCGCCTTTTAACCCCAGTACTGAGGAAGCAGAAAGAAGAGGATCCCTGGGACATGTTAGCCAGCCAGTCTAGCCAAGTCAGTGAGTAACCACAAGGTTCAGTGAGAAATTGTGTCTCAAAAAATAAGATGGAGAGTAATAAGGGAGAATGCCTGCATGCACTCATGCATGTATATCTGCACACATATTAACACACACACTCTCTCTCCTTTTCTACAAGATAAATAAATAAAAATCCTGAAAGGAATGGATGTAACTGTGAAGTCCGGATGAACATCATGCAGCTATTTTCACATAATATAATCACACATATGATGAGAAACCAAGACTGCAGGGAGCTCTTATATTTGACCAAGGTCACTGCATTGAGACAGGATTCGAGCTCAAATCTTTTTTTTTTTTTTTTTTTGGTCATGAATATTTTCTTTTAAAAAAAAAGTAGGGTACATAGGGAAGGGGAGGTAGAAGTGGGAAGAGTTCATGAGGGAGGTAAATATGACCAAAACAATTATGCAAAACTATATATACAAGAACCAATAAGATGTTCAACAAGCGAACAAAAAATTTACATATACAATACATTAAAATCAGACTAAAGCTCTAATTATATTTTATAATGTTTACAACTATGTTTATGAAGAATATTGTTGAGCCCAAATCTTTACACTCAAGGCCTATAGTGGTTTTGGGTTTTATTTTTGTTTTGCTTTGTTGTTGTTGTTTGTTTGTTTGTTTTTGTCTTAACCTTCTGCCTAAGAAAGAAAATTGAAGATAGGTGTAAGTCCTGGGAGGACTTGGCTATGTCAAGAGCATCCACAGTGAATTGATAGAATTTCCAAGGAAGTTTCCATGTGGTCTAGCTCCTCTGTGCTCTAAATTTGGTGAAACATCTGAGCTAATAGAACTAAACATTACAGGAATCTCTTGCAGCTATGAAAGGCATGTTTACAAATGCACAAGAATGACAGTGTACACTAAAGCTACGGAAAACCAGGATAGAAAACACTGATTTAGTCTTCTTCTTCTTCACCCCACCACACATCTATGCATTATTTATTTAAAAAAACGTATATTTAGTCTACCATATGTATGGGTTTACTATGCATGAGTCAATCACAGATCAAAAGTGTCTTAAAAATTGTCTATACTGAAAAATTTGCCAACATTTTATTATTATCTCTTAAATAATTCAGTATGGGAACAATTTACTTGGCATCTTGTAAGTAACTCAGACGTAAGTTAAAGCACATGGGAGGATTGTTCAGGTTACCTGCAAATACCACATCATCTTATAAAAGTCTGAAACATCACACAATTCTGACCTCAGGGGTCCTGAACCTCATTCTTCATGGACTCTGAAGGTTGACTGAATGTACATGTTGAATTATTCATGTCTGTAGGACTTAAAGTCTTTTAAAAGAACAAAAGAATTATCAGAATGGTTATTATTTATACCACACACCTCTGAAAGACCAACATATATGAACACAGAAAGCAAATTTTAAAAATACTTTGGAGACTTCATGTCCTGATGATGGAGCACAGTGGGTCTTGATCAGAGGAGAAAATTTCCACATGCTTTTGTTTGTTGATTATTTTTAGTTCATTGTGTGATGAGGCTGGTTATATCAGCGCCCCAAATGTCAACAGCAAGCCATGCTGTCAGAAGCCCTGTGCCCAGCATCATCACTGTATCATGGACACCCCGGTAATCACACTGTGAAGTAGAAAGCCAGCATCCAGTCTCTGTCTCCCAAACTACTCCACGAGCTTTGACCATAGCCACATGTGTTGATTTTCCTCATGGATAAAACGGAGACAACAGCCGCTCCCACCAAAGTCTATTATGATGATTATGGATTTAGACAGTGCAGATGAATCATTTAACATTGTGTGATGCCTGGTGAATAGGAATTGTCAGCGCTCTTGTCACTATTATAGTTTGATCTCTTCAGTCTAATATATCTACTTAATTAATAGAAAGAAATTCGAATAGAGGTTAGATGGTCATGTCTTCAGGAGCATTCGTCTCGTTAATGTTTAAAAACAACGGAAATTATCTGGTGGCTCGTTTTCCAGACTCCCTAAACAGACCTGAGGAATTGTCTTCAGTGAAATGAAAGAAAAAAAATGACAGGTCAGTATGTGCCCTGCCTGACACTTCTTCTTTCTCTTCCTTGTCCCCATTTATGTTTCTACAGTTACTTCCAAGAGGTCTAGGACTGACTGCCCCCAGTGAAGGAGTTAAGAATACCTCAGCGACTCTTGTCAAGATCTGTACAAACTCCCCAGGGAAAAATATAACCAAAAACAAATGGTGTGACCATTCGCTTTTCACTCTATTTGCGCTTCCCTACTCTATCAGATACTGTTTATTGCTTCGAAGCAAACTGTCATGGGTGAAAACAGGACTCTTTCTCACACTGCTGCAGTTTGTTTGGGAAATCTACCTACTGGGCCTTCTTGAGCATCCTAACTGGTCTTGGGCCAGCAGTTTTACCTTGGTCTCATTCACACCTCCTGCCAGGAAGTGCTACCTGCTGAGTATGTTCTCTCACTTCCCTGAAGGGCTTCTACAAGGTGGGCAGCCTCTTCCTAAGCGGTGTCTAGACAGAGTCCTGAGCGGACACAAGCCAGGCTCCAATGCTCTCACACATCTTACAGGTTCAAAGCGAGGGAAGGGAACAAGGGTACCTCATGGATGGGTGGCAACAAAGTGACACTTGTCAAGGGACATGCACCCAGAATAGGGGGAGTAATGTGGCAATTGGACAGTTGACTCTTGGCCCCCACTTATTCAGCTACAAGCCTTCATCCATACCTAAACTACTACATTTTTCCATAAAATTTTCTTTACAGGAAACTACTATTACTTCGTGTTTTCTGGTGCTATGACGCAGTATCACAGACTAGATAGCTTATATAGAAAGAAAGAAAAAAAACAAAGAAAGGAAGGAAAAAAATTTATTTTTGTAGTAGTGGAGACTGAGAAATCTAAGCCCAACATGTTGGGGTTTAACAGGGCCTTCCAGTGGTTATGAAACACACAATGAGTGAGCAGCGCAGAGAAGCGTGGAGTCTGAGAGAACTCACTTCTTTTTTTTTTT
>NC_022028.1:28608549-28614955 GCF_000317375.1 Microtus ochrogaster | reverse complement strand
GCTTTGGAGCCTGTCCTGGAACTAGCTCTTGTAGACCAGGCTGGTCTCGAACTCACAGAGATCCGCCTGCCTCTGCCTCCCGAGTGCTGGGATTAAAGGCCTGCGCCACCACCGCCCGGCGAGAACTCACTTCTATGACCCACCACAGGCACATCGCTTCCACACAAATGCGATGGAATGGGAGGGTTGAGTGTGCCTTACCTAGTCATCTCTGAAAGAACCACGTGAGTTAAACGGCTTCATGAGTTTTGGAAAGGAAGTCCAAACAATAGCACAGGGCCATAGGAAAAGCACTGAGTAGTCTGTGGCAGCCTATCAGCAGCTAGCGGCAGTAAAAAGAACCCCCTGCTTGGTTCTTTGAGCCACAGAGGTGAAGCCTTTCATCTCATTTCTGCAGGATCCTCACCCCAACAGCATGGCTTCCTAAAGGCTGCTGGGAGGGGGTAGGGGAAGCTCTGAACAGATGCGTGATTTTCAACCCTCCCTAGCAAGCCTTCAAGGTCCACCTGCTCCATTGCCTCAGCAGAGAGAGCTCATGGAACGTTGTCAGGAATCCCAAGAGGCATAGCGGCGATAGGGGTATGCTTTGTGAATCTTGTGAATCTGCCAGCCTGGGGTCACGGGGATCGGCTTCCCCGCAATCTTCACTTGCCGTTTCTCCTGGCAGTCTGTGCAAGCCAGTGTTCCTTACCCTCCAGCTTGTGGAGTCGCTGTTTCGCATATGAATGCTGATGGGTACAATTTGGGTAACGCAATATTTTTCTTCAGACAGAGCCAGATTCGAAGGGAAAATGAGGTACTAACCATCTATGGAATGCTGCGCAAAGCTAGAAATTCTTAACTGCAGTTGTTTGAACTTACATTCGATAGAAGGCCAGGTTCGGGATGACTGGCTGCTCAATGGCAGGCCCCAGCGGAATGAAGATTGTGGAGTTTAATGGCTGTTTATTACTTTTATTACTGCTGCAGAATCTGGGGGAAAATCGTTGCTTTGAGCCCTCTGCTTACTGGATGTGCAGGGAACAAGAAGCTGTAAGAGCCGCCTTGAAGATACGCTTCATTCCCCACAGCTAAACAGTGAAGACGTAGAAGGACTGACCCAGAGTGGAATTCTGAAAGTGACTGAATTATGACACAGACAGACATCACAGCCTTACCAGGTCTTGTAGGTAGCATGAGGAGGTCAGGAAGGAAAGGAGTACTCACTGCACTTGGAGTGGGGTTGTTAGGAAAGAGCTCCGTGTTGCTGAGGAAGTTGAGTTGCACACCCTGGCAATCCTCTCTCATGTTAAACAGCTTCGTCAGGCTGGACAGATGAGTCTACTCTTCCTTCAAGATCATGTGATAGCCACAACAACATAGGCACTTGGCGGGGTTGTTTCATGTCAAACCGGCCATGCAACTCCCCTTGCTTCCTAAGTCTATGGTTAAAGTTCAATAACAGTTATGGGTCCACTGTGGCCCACAGGGGCATCGCATAAAATGTAATTTCAAAGGAGGCCCTATACACATAAAGAAAAGCAAGGTTTAATAGTAAACATTGAGGGTAAGAACATACGTGAAAATGGATTCTGGAGGCAACACATTTGACCATAGTATTCAAACCTGTGCTGCTAACCTAGCTACACGTCAGGCTGCCAGACTTTAGTGAGTCCATAGTTAGAGAAGGTTCTATAGCCAATCCATCTGACTGGGCAAGATGCTCTTCACAAGAAGCTTATCTTCCTGCATATCCCTTGTGGTCTGAAGTATTTTCTAAGAGGAGGTCATGTGTAGGTTTTCTTTTCTCTTCTTTTTTTTTTAACAAACTCATCCTCTCTTTCTGGAGGAAATAAACAAAACCTGGTCATTTCTACATGGTCCCAACTGTGCATTAAGAAATCACATGTTCTTTAAGTCACTCAGCTACAAAGTTGGGTGTGGGAAACCACTGCCCATCTTCAAGTCAAACTGTCACATGATAAAACAGGCTCCAGCAAGACTTAAGAATACGGGGTTAAAGACTAAGTACTCCAATTTCTGTTTATCTCTTTTCCCTACCTAATGTCTCTCCTTCAATACAGATTGGGGACCTAATAGGGATCCCCAAGGATCAAGTGACTGAGGTCTTAAAAATTATCATGGACCTTGTTTGCAGATATAAACAGTTGTATTTGAAAATGACATTTATGAATCTGCCAGCCAAAAGGTGAGCAGCCTCTGGAGAAGAGGGGAGGGAAGGCTTCCCAGAACGGTTCACTGTGGCTGCAAGGAGAGATGCCAACAGCACAATGGGCGCAGGGAATTAAGCCTTGAGTGGCTCTTCCTGAAGTCACAGAGCGGGAGAGCATTGGTTTCTTGGGGATTTTACAACAATTGGTAGCTGGAGTGTTTCTGAAATGGCAGCATAGCATGGTTGGATCAGGCACTCCCTCGGCTGCCTTCCTGAAAGCTTGTTCAGTAAACCTGTGAGCTATAATGGAAGTCATGGTCATCAACCAGCAAAACCTACCTGGCTGTTAATCAAGGAGCCCACCATAGTGCAGGGCAACACCCTTCACCTTATTCTTCACCACAGCCTATTGGACCCCAGATGATATGAGGAAGATGAAAGATGGTTTGATTCTGCTGAACCATCACTTCAAGTATGGTTTTGCAGCCCTGCCTGTGATGTAATAGTCCCTCCCTATGAAGGTATGCTCCAGTACCCCAAAGGATGCCTAGTACCACAGGAAGTTCTCAGCCCTCTGTGTACTGTTTCTTCCTATACATCCACAAACAAAACACATTACTTGTCCATTCCCACTGATCACTAGGCGTGTACCATGACTTTGGCTTTTTCATAGCCGTGACAATACGATGAATTTCTTTTCTGTCACAGTTTTACAAACAGCAAATTCATCCGTATTGTTTATGGCAGCAACCTTAGCATTTCAGCTTTTCTTCCTTTCTGTAGTTTATTCTCTTGATAGAAACACTTTATCGTTTCCCCTGGATGCAAACAACTTGCCATTGACTATCTGAACACAGGTGCTGCGGCACCATACCACACACTCTGATAACTAACATAGCTCCTAATGGCCAGGCTCCACACACAGTGTGAGTACGCTGGATGCGATGGGGTGGCACTGAGAGCCCTTGTCATCACACTCAGCATGACATGCAAATTAAGTTATGAATTATTTATTTCTGTTAATTTCCTTTTAATATTTTTGAGTCACGGTTGACCAGAAGTCACTAAAATTGCAGATAGAAATAAACCATGCTTCTGCCAGTGCCTTAATTCAGGAAATTTTAGAAAGTTCCACCCCCTGTGACACTGTTCTGAACCAAGCCAACGTCCACTGTGCTCATTCTTTGTGAAGGCAAGCCTTGAAACCTACGTCCACAAGTCCTTGGGTATTGGAACACACTATCACTACAAGTTACAACATGAGCCAGCTGTGCACAAGGGCATATGGTCTGATGAACAGTTCATAGATGTTATAATGTTGCCCATAGCTAGTACCCATGGTCAGAGCCTTTTTCCATAAGCTGATAGAAAATTTCTGCCCTGCCCTTCCTGCCTCTCTGAACTTGACTGTTGTCTTAAGTTTTCTTTTTTATTGCTATGATTTAAAAAAAAAAAGAAAGAAACATCATGAACAAAGGCAACCGGGGAGAAAAGACTTTGTTTCAGCTCATAGTTGCACAAGATAGGAATTCAAAGCCGGAACCTGGAGGTAGAAACGGAAGGAGAGCCATGGCAGAGTGCTGCTTGCTGTCTTGTTCCTCATGGCTTGCTCATCCTGTTTTTATATAGTACCCAGGACTACAAGCCCAGAGATGGCCATGGCCACAGTGAGTTAGGCCTTTCCACATCGCTCATCAATCAAGAAAATGCACCACAGGTTACGAAAATTCTTCCATAATGACTCTAGCTTGTGGTAAGTTGATATAAAATCAGCCAGTAGAGGTAGCTTGGTCAGTCACTCATTAATGTCAACTGAACATAAATAATACAAATATTTTTCAAGACATTTAATTTCCAAAATTCTGTCTTTGGTGATTAAAGCCATTTTGCTTTGAATGTTGTCGAAAAGTTGCTGTCTGTTCTGTGGAGGCCACTTTCTGCTGGCTCATGTTCTCTCATCGTCTTAGTTGGGTTGTGCTTGTCATGTTGGTATTTGTTTTTGTTTGTATGTGTGTACATATATTTAATTCATATATGCATATATAAATGCCGATGCATGATTAGGCTCATTGAGTTAAGATGTCCTGCCCACCGTGGGTGGCCCCATTCTCTAGACTGGGATCCTGGACTGTAAAGGGAGAACGGAAACTGCAGTAGCAATGCACTCATTGCTTTCTGCTTTATAATTGTGAATGAAATGTGACCAACTACTTCACCCTCTTGTTGCTCCTCTGATACGATGGACTGGACCTCAAACTGTGAGCTAAAAATAAACTCATCCTTCCTTAAGGTATTTTTCTTTCAGTGTATTTTATCTCAGCAACACAGACTCCAACTAATATAACTTCTCCCTAGGATGCAGTGCCTCACAAAGTCTGAATTAATTGTTTCAGTCTTGGAATAAAGTCATGCCTGGCAAAGAGGATGCTGGATTTTAGAAAGCATTTGACAATAAACATTCCAAGCAGGAAAGAAATGTTTGTGTTCTCATCTCCTGAATTAAGGGTGGGATTATGGTGTTGTTAGAGTCTCAGAGTTTTGATTGTCCTATTTTTCTTTGTAGAGTAGAGATAGGGAAGAGAAGTTTAACTCCATTCAAAGACTCTCAAATACTTTCAGGTGTGATGGGGTGCTACAGTTCTATGGTCAGGCAAACTTGGAGAACTCAACTGTCATTCTCTCCCTAGGGAAAGTACCAGAAACATAGCATTTGGGGTCCTTTGGTCCTTGGCCCCACATGCTGTCTGTGGGAGCTCCAGGGGATGCTGGTGGTGCTGACACTGTGGCAGATGCTTACTACTTCAGTTTTTTCCCTGCTTCTTACCAATACCCCAAGCTAGCAGAGATAAATCAAAATGTCAAGGCTTGATCCTGTGTGCACATCCCATTAACACCTCCATCATTCTTGATAAGCATTTAATTGAACAAAATGAATGTTTTACTACTGAATCATGGCAGATTGTACACTTGGGGACTCCTGTAAGATATTAGAGGAGGCAAAGAACATGAAAAAAAAAGATGTGTTGCATTCTAATGTGAAAGATTTGTAGTCATTCCATCGTGTAATATTAGAATCTAGAAGGAATATCTAACCCAAATGCATATTTTGGCAAATTGTCTGAGCCTTATGTTCTAAACACCATAAAATAATTTCTCAATAGCCTTTCTATACAGCAGAGGGACTTCAAGGCCAGCCTAGGCAACTTAGGGAGACCCTATTCCATATGAAATACTAACAAAAGGTCTGGAGATGTGGCTCATTAGTAGAGTGATTGCTAACATGTGTGAGACCCTAGATCCAATTCTATACGCCTTCACTCCTCCCCTCAAGAAAAGAATAGCAATGATACATTAAAGAAGGGAGGAAATTTTAAAGGAAGGCAAAGGAAGAATTTGCATAAGCAATTTGGAGATGTGCTTTGATTGCTACAGCGTTGTGGAGGTGAGGTTGTTGGGCAAGAGTTTCTGTCAAGCATCCTGTCTGAATTATGGTATTATTGGTAGGTGTAAAACTGTGTTCTACAGGTCTATGTGCGCAAGTGATGTGTGCACACTGTGGTGTGCATGTAAAATGAGAGCAAATTTCCTTTAGGCTTTGTAAAAAAAAATTCCTTGAGAAAAATACTTGTCTCAATTTTGCAAGCCCTTCCTATTTTTACTTCCCAGCTCCAATGCTGTCTGGGTCAGGAAGGGTTTCATCTCGCTATCATTAGCTTTCACATGTGAGCAGAGTTACATCAAGAAATGCTCCAGGCATCTACTGTTGTGAGATAATCTTCTTGGACACGGTGAAAATGGGTCTTTGCCAAGGCACCTTCTAATTGATCTAATAAAGATATGAATGGCCAATAGCTAAGCAGGAGAAAATAGGCAGGACTTCCAGGAAGAGAGAGGAACTGAGGAAGAATCCAGGTGCATATGAGACACCAGCGAGATGCAGAACAAGCCAGATGTAAGAATGGGAGAGTGGTAAAGGCCACAGGACAGAATATAGGTTAAGAGACACAGGCTAATTTGAGTTATAAGAGCTAGTTGGGAATCAGACTAAGCTGAAGACCAAGTTTCATAACTAATATTAAGTCTCCATATTATTATTTGTGAGCAGTGGTCCCACAAAGGGAAGTACAACTACAATCTGCTGCTTGCCTGAAAGCATTCCATTAATACAATGGACATTGAAAGCAATATCCTCGCTACCACTCTGTGTGTGTGTGTGTGTGTGTGTGTGTGTGTGTGTGTGTGTGTGTGTGTGTG
>NC_022028.1:28547393-28608441 GCF_000317375.1 Microtus ochrogaster | reverse complement strand
TGCTCCTTAGGTTGTCAACCCTTAGAGAGCATCACTCACACCTCATGGAGGAGATACAAATTACTCCAAGAACATAGTTTCAAGCCAGGTCCAGAAGTTGTATGCTTTGTAAACTGAACCCACATGGACAGAGTCAGTACACTTGATATAGAGTAAGGAAATTAATCTATATTTAGAGAGTAAAAATATGAGCTGGCACAGAGACTGGTAGCTTCCCAAGAAGCCTCCTGCTCTGCATTCCTTGCTATGGGAGTGAAGTCATCGAGAAATTACTCGTTAGACGTTAACAGAAGGTATTGTATTATATTTTGCCAAATTAAAGCCTATTTATGTTTCAAAAATGTCCTGAACTTGAACTTGAGCTTCTTGTAGTTGAACTTGAACCTTCAACTGGCTAGCAGCTTGCTCTGCGTTCTTCTTCTGAACTCCCCCTTGCTGCAGCTTCTGTAAGATCCCTTCTGCTTCTGCAAGGACAGACTTGTACTTTTCACGCTCGAGCTGCAGCAGTGTGTGCATTTCATCAGCTTCTTTCAACCTGTGCTCTAAAACCTTGACCATCTCCGCATCCAAAGTTCCAGCCACACATGCTATTGTCTTCTTTTCAAAGCCACATAACCATTCACTGTACTCAAATTAGAAGGAGCAAACACCGTTGGAAATAATCTTTGGCCCCTATCTCAACAGCTTTCACATGCTGTTGTCTTTCCTTGTTTTTCTTCCTCTGATGTTCAGCAGCATTCTTCAAAGAATCTAATCCATTGCGAAGATCAGCTAATTCTTTTTCTTTTTCTGAAATTACCTAAATCAGAAGGGATAAAGGGATATGACTGGTAATGATGGGCACTGACTACTGGCCTGGATTGTATACATCTCTCTTGTGTGATGTTCTGGGTCCACTCCTCTTTTCTGGTTATAGAAGAATGACCCAAGAAACTCTGAACTGAAGATGATAGACCCTCTGTCCTCTGTGCTCCATGAATGGGTGCATGCGGCCAACTTCCTCTCCCTTATGAACGAACTGCTTAGAAATGTACCACGAGAAAGAAATAAAACGAAGCTTGTGTTAAACCATTTTGTCTTTGAAGGCTGGTTTTTGTCAACTTGGCACAAGCTCAGATCATCTGAACAAAAGGAAGCTCAATGGAGAAATGAGATTGGCTGTCATATAAATCTGTGGGGCATTTTCTTGACTAATGATTGATAAGGGAGAGCTCACCTCACTGTGAGTTCTATTCTTAGTTAGATGGTCCTTGATGGGGTAAGAACTATCAAACTAAGTAACCCATGATGAGCAAACTAGAAAGCATCACTATCACTCCTCCATGGTCTTTGTACCAGTTCTTGTTTCCAGGTTCCTGCCTGAACTTCCTTCAAGGCTGAACTGTGACATGGAAATATAAGGCAAATAAACCCTTACCTCCCTAAATTGCTTTTTGTTAGAGCATTTTATCACAGCAATAGAAATCAAAGTAAAACAAAGGGTGATTTGTCAACGCAACTAAGATTACACTAAAAAATATAGTTTCCTCATCTGTTTTTCTCATGCCCTAAGCTTCTAATCAGCACTAAAATTATGAATACGCAACTAATTTCAGCAACATTTACGATGGCTTCCCCCAACTCCCACCAAATAACCCCATGTGTTCCACAGCCTCCACTGTTCTTTTGGACCCTTGGGGTCACTGTCTCTGGGAATTTAGGCAAAGTTGTTACATCCCAAATCTTTTCAAGCTTTATGTGGTAAAGTGGGGGTAATGAGAAAATACCACACAGGGCTTCCTGAGGAATGAATAAGAATACCTATATTGATCATAATATCTGATACAGACATATATAAGGATAGCAACTCCCCGGTGTGATTCAATAGCTGAGACCTAAGAGTTCACTTGACAGAAAAGCCAGATTCACATTGAAAGGAGATAAGGAGATATGATCTCTATTGATGCTGACAACTCTATGGTCGTAGAAGTAATATGCCTCTTTAACAAAAAGCTGTAGGTTGTAGAGAAATGACCAAATGGAAAATTGGTTTGAACTTTTAGGAACATCTACTCTAAAGGAACTGAGAAAAACCTAGGGGAACTAATGATGGCAAGATTGCTTGGGAATGGATCATCTATGCAAACTCCTCTCCTGCTGGGTCTCTCCCCCTGCCAGAAACAGGCTGTTCTCCTCATCCAGCTGCTGACCAGAATATGATTTATTCCATCTTCCCAGGAGAAAAATCCATTCCCTGCCTTTAATCAGAAAAGGAGAAAGTGGAGCCCTTCCCTTGCCTGTGTTGATTTAGGTGCTCGGTAAATGCTCACATTAATATTGCTGGTGTTATCTAAGGGAGACAGGCCTACATTCACTTGAAAAGCCCCTGAGACTGAATTCTAATGGAATAAGTATTTCCAGAAAGGAAAATAAGGGATGGAGGTATTTGAGTTGTTAAAATTCTAAATGGGAGAGAGTTTGAGGCTAAGAACAAAGTATGAGATTGGACATGTAGTTCCCAAGCACCTAAGCCAGGATACTGTAGGAAACCCAAGATTCCTAAACTAATATTCTAATTTTTCTGGTGACTGTCACAAAGAGGAGTCATTAAGCCATGAGGGAGTAGACCTCATGGATGGAACTGACCCGAGAGAGATGACTTATAGAAGAGAATCAAGAGAGTCGGCTCATGGCTTCCATCATGTGAGAACCCAATGTAAATACCTTTGAATGAGGAAATGGACCAGCACCAGTGCATTAGCTTTTGTCATTGGGTAAGAACACCTAACAAAGGCAAAGCTAACTGTTTGCCTGAGGCTCTGATTCTTTATTACAATGTTAAAATCCTTGTGTGCCCTTCCCATGTGTTGTATCTCAGTCTTCTCCATGTTGACTTTCACACCAAGGTTTTCACTGACTTCCACCACTCTGTCTACCATGGTCTGCAGCTCATTTGGGCTTTCAGCAAATAGTGCTGTATCGTCGGAGAAGCGCAAGTTATTGATCCGCACACCACCTATCTGCATGCCTCTCCTCATCCTCCAGGGCTGTTGCTATTATTAATTCCAGGATTATATTAAAGAGCAGTAGTGAGAGGATGCATCCCCGCAACACTCCTACGGTTGCCTTAACCTGATCACTTAGTTCTCCACAGATTTTGACTAATGCAAAGGTATCTTTAAAGGCATTTTCTAGTATTCTTATGCTTTTCTCTGGGTACCTGTAGAATCTCATTGTTTCCAAAAGTCTTTGCCTCCAATTGCTATCAAATGCCTTCCTGAAATCGATGTAACAGACATACAAGTCTTTTCCAAATTCCTATTTTTCTGCCAGTCAACTTTGTCTACCTGGGAGGAAACCTCAGTTCAAAAGAGGGAACTATTTCAGATGTCAAGAGGTAGATAGGTATAGCAAGGAATACATTCTAGGCACTAGGAAAGGTTTGGTCAGCCAGAGACATAACGGCAACAACAAAATTACAAGTCTATGAGACACTTGTCTTGAGCTGCCTTCTTTACAACTCCAAAACCTAGACAATGAAACGCTCCTCAGAACAGTGGCTGAATGTGTTTGAGATGGCGTGTCTCGGGAGGAGTCTAGGCATCTCACAAGGAGACTGGCTGTGCAACAATGACATTAAGAAACATCTCCATCTACAGAAGGAAGTAAACTACAGGTCACAGCAATGGCGCTTGAGATTCTTCTTCGTCCATGTTATGAGATACCAGAAGATAGCACTGTTTGGAAAAGTACATGGAATAAGGCAAAGAGGAAGGCCTATGGATAGACAGCATAAAGGAAGACTGCGGAACCTTGGGTATGACAATAACATAAGTATCTAGGACTTCCCAGGACAGGAACAACTGGAGAACCACCATAAACAGGCTGCCCATGCATACTTAAGCATTGCCAGGGCATAAATGATGAAGAATACCTGAGACATAATTTATAAGGACTAATATGTTAGCCCATGGTTTCAGAGGTCTCAGTTCCTAGTCAGTGGGCTCTACTGCTTTTAGGCTTACATAGGGGGCATCGTAATCATGGGAGTATGTGGCCAAGAAGCCTTCTCACCTTCTACATTTGGGGAAGTGCAGGGTAGAAGTTACAAGGTTGGGTGAGCATATAGGCAGTCAATGGCAACACATGCCATTTAAAACAGCAATTTTAAGTGTCAAATTGGCACACTCTAGAAGCACTTTGGACTTTTAATTGTGAAATTGTTTAGATCAAGCTAGCCTAACGGGTATGTCTGTGGGGATTATTTCGATTGTTATTTGATGTGAGTAGACCCAGCACAGTGTGTGTGGCACTATGACCTAGGCAGGGATTCCTGGACTGTACAGGACAGGAGAAAGATAGATGGGAGCCAGCAAGCTAGCAAGAAGCAGGCAGCATTTGTGCCTTTGTTTCTGTATGCTCTTAACTGTGGATGTGATACACCTAGCTATACCTGCCTTTGCATATTTGCTGTAATGACAGGTTGCAACCTGGGACTGACTGCAAATAAATCTTTGCCTTCCCTGTGTGGCTTTTGGTCAGGGTGTTTTATCACAGCAATAAAAAATGAAACCAGGACACCCATCCAAGACACAAACCAGTGACCTACTCCTCCTAGACTCCACCTCCAATATCCCTGTCAGCTTGGACATTAATGACATCGATGCCTTTATGATCCAATTGCATCTCAAAAGCATCACATCTGAACCTTTAGAAACATTTTATATTTAAGCTATTGTACCAGACACTGAACCATCAGTCCCTGATCCTTGGTTTCCCAGTCCCCAGAAGTGTGAGACTTGCATGTCTAATGTTTGTAAGCTACCGGGTTGATGCCATTTTCTTTTAGCAGAATGAGGCGACTAGGACAATATTTCAGTTCATTTCAGTTTTCTCTCTTCTTCTGTGCAACCCTGTCTGCAAATGATCTTAACAAACCTGAGTTCTAAGGGTTTTATTGCTGTGAGCATTTCATGAATTTTGTATCTTCATGCCCGGGTACACACACAGCAAACACTGAGTGCCTAGTGGCATCTCTTGGGTTGCAAGTGGGTCTTAAATGAGAATCTCATGTCCTTGTATAATTGCCCAAAACCTTCCTGCAGGAAAAACTGAGCATCCTTTATCTTGGTAGTTTTGCTGTGTGTCATTCATTAATCACTATGGCTTGGGAATGGATAATTACAGACAGGTTTTGCATTCAGATGAGTACTGGCTGCATATATGTAGAACCCCCAAAAAATGATACAGTTAAAAACGATTACTGAGGTCTTGTTTGCAGTTATGAAGTGGGTACCAACTAAGACCACTGGCCACTTATTTCCCCCCTTAGAAATGGTTGTATGTTTTTCAGCTGACTTCAAACTCCTAATTTTATACTTGTTCCAATTTTTGGTTTTAGTTGGGCTAGCTAGGATCTACAATATACATTCTTGGACAGTCTGAATTAACCTTCAAATATTGCATTGTTGCTTTCCATGCTGTGGATGACTGGCAATGGCCTCTTTTCTGAGATTAGTTGGCAGAACAATAGTAACTGACAAAGTGCACACTTAGTTTTGTGTTATAGAAAGAGTCCTAATTCTTCCCCATGTGATATAATAATAATTCATTAGCAGACTAGCTGCGTGCAAGGCATCTTGGGGCTTGATGTAAAAGGAAAATAAGGTTTGCCTTAGTAATTAACAAAATGAAGAGACAGGATATCCTAAAGAAGCTGTTCACATCATCCTGATCCTTAAGTTAATAGGAATGCTGTTTTGTTTTTCTCTAGAGAAGATCTATGGGGCTGGCAATGTGGTAGATCACTTCAGTCCCTCAGCATTCCTCATCAGGATGTTCTACTGTGGAAAAGAAGATGGCGGCAAGCCATTACATTGCTGCCCTCGCTCTGGGCTCTCCCAAGGCAAAGGTTGACTCATCTTTTCCCACCTCAGCTTAGTGATTCCTGAGCACTCACCCACAATCTCTTTCATAAGAGAAAAGCTAGAGAGTAGGGCTCATTTTCATGCCGGAAGAAAGTCCAAGTTGTATTAGAAGAAATGACCATAAACAGCCTGAACTGGTCAGTGTTGAAAAAGCTGCTGCCACACCCACTCACAGCAAGTATGGTACACTGGGCCATTGCTAAACTATCCTAGCAAACCTGACTGACCTTCCACCAAGCTCTCATCTGTTTACTGGCCCAATACTCTATTCTGGTGCTATGTTTGAGTCCCTGTGCACACACTGGGCCACAGGCATAATCTCAGAGCTCATTAGGCATGTTCTGCCCAGAAACAGCCTTCTCCACCATCTGTCCACCTCTGCCATGGTTCTGGTTATAAGTTCTACCTTTATTACCCCTCAGGGAATTATTTTTTAAGTAACTTGTCCTTTTTATTATCCTCTGAGTCTACTTAACAGGTGTTTTTTAAATAGTCCCATTTTAAGAATAGTGGTGTATATTAACATCCAGTCTCATAGCTTCAAATTCTAGCAAAGCCATTATTATTGTTGTTATAAAAATCATCATCATCATCATCATCATCATTATAACTGGTATTATTTTACTTTGAAGCAAAGTCATGAATGAAGGTTTTTCTGATTTTCATTTCTTTAAAATATGATTACATGTTTTTCCTCCTTCCCTTTCTCCCCTCCCACTCCTCATACCTTGCATTTTTGTCGAAACAGATTCCAGACTTTTAGGCCTAATTCATTCTTCATTACTTGTGGATTCAACAAAGATCACAAGTTCAACATTGCCAAAAAGGAACTTGCAATCTTTCCCCAAAACCTCCCACAGACCTCACCTAAATAGCTATACTTACAGTTTTTTCATTTGCCCAGTAAGAGAGAAAGTCTCCTTTGACTCTCTTTTCTATCCATTCCGTTATTCAATCTACTCACACGTGGTGTTGGTCTTCGCATGTATTAAATCCTGAATGCTACCACTAGCCTAAGCCACCACGGGTCTCTTCTGAGGGGTACTGAATGAGCTTTCTAGCTAGTCTGCATCTTCTCCTCTTTGCATTCTTTGTGTTTAACAACTTAGAAATAGTTGTTCAAGGTTGGCACAGGCGAGGAATTCAGGCAATGCTTACTGATTTAACAAAGAACAGAGGAAATCCTTCATCATTTTGTTAGCTATATCTGCTCCAGATGGCTTTAGTACGGTGACCATATCAGCAGGTAGCTTTACTCCTAAAATTTAACATATAGTTGAGCAAAGAAAGTTACATTGTGCCTGATATTTCAGTTCTGAAGTCTCATTCATTAGCACACCAATTAACTGGATCTATAATGCTTTTTTTCTAGTCTGTTTTCTGGTGATATCACAGAATACTTAAGGCTAGTCATTTATAATGAAAAGAGATTCTATCTGCTTCATTGTTTTGTAAGTCAAGAGCATGGTACTATCATCTCCATTAGTTCTGGTGAGAAACTCACGGTAAAAACTGGAAAGAAATGAATGAGAGACACATGACAAGAAAGTGCTGACCCACTCTGTAATGACCTGCTCTCAGGTCATTGCAACCCAGGAAGCCTATTCCAGTCTTGTGTGAAAGATACGAGTCTCCGTGTTAAAGGTGCCAAGTCTTCGGTCTGATGCTTTGGCAGCCACATCTCAACCGAGTTTGGATAGGGATGAACAACTTCCAGTTCAAAGCAGCGCCTTCCTTAGATAGTGGGTGGGTCCACCCTCCATAAGGAGATAGTGCTCAGTAGTGGCCAGCCCGTCTCCCAGTCCTCACTCACCCACTCTGCCCCAGACATTGCCCTGCTCCAATAGTGTTTGGTGAGCTCTCACCCTGCTGCTGCCCGAGGGGCAGATTGGCCACCCCCAGGTCTCTCAGTCTGTCTTCCAACTCATCAAACCACCATCTCCACACACCTCTGTCCTGGGAATCTTAGGTCCCTGTCTTAGTCACTGTTCCATCACTGTGAATAGACACCATAAACCAAGGCAACTCTTAGAAAGAAGCTTAGTTGAGGGCTTGCTTACAGTTTCAGAGGATTAGTCCACGATCATTACAGTGGGAAGCAAACAGGCATGGTGCTGGAGCAGTAGCTGAGAGCTTTACATATCAATCTGCTGTCAACAGGCCAACAGAAAGGAGAAGAGAAGAAAGACTGGGCTTGGAATGGGCTTCTGAAATCCCAAAACCCACCCCCATGACACACCTCTTCCCACATTCAGAGGCCATAACTCCTAACAAACAGTTTAAGCAGAGATGGACTAAGTATGCAAAAGCATGAACCTATGGAGGCCATTCTCATTTAAACCACCATATTCCACTCATATAGGGGCTTATACCATATCATAATGCAAGACATGTTTAGTTCAACTTCAAAAGTCCCCACAGGAGAACCTCTAGGAGAGATCAGAGAGATAGCACATCAAATCCTGATCGAGTTACAAGGTGGGTTCTTGCTGTTACCTTGTATTGAAAAGGGATGGTTTTAAAGAGTTTGAGTGCTATTGAAAGTGAGAAGCTAATATGTATACATGTAAATTTAATTTTGGTATTTATAGTTTATAGAAATAAAGCATTACTGCCTTATTTGAAGACACAAAAGGAAAAGAAATCATTGACCAACATCCCAGAAGCCAATTTACAAGATTCAAAAAATATTGTTTTCAAGTGAATTATCACAGTTTAATAAGTATTTGATTCTTCTAATGAAATACATGCTTTCCCCCCTTTTTCAAGACAAGATTTCTTTGTGTACAATCCTGACTATCCTGGAACTCATTCTGTAGACCAGGCTGGCCTCAAACCCACAGAAATCCACCTGCCCTGCCTCCTGAGTCCTGGGATTAAAGGTATGTACCATCATTGAGCTGCTAAAATACATACTTTAAAGTCTACTATGTTCCTTTGTTTTCATGAAACTTATTGAACTAAAGAAAAAAATACAGAAATTCTCCTTATCACCAGAGAATAGACGTAGATGGTGGATGGGTAATAGTACTGGGAATTTTATGTGTGATGTGTATTTTTCATATATATGAAATATAGATGCATATAGATATGTGTATATAAGTGAAATACAAATGAAATATATATGTCAAATGTTGAACTTCAAGTCTTAATTTAAGCAGATTAAGAACTAATAATAGTAAATGTTAGAACATGCTCCAAAAATGGAGTCCTGTGAGGCGAATTCTCAGAGCTTGTAAAAAAAAACTCCAAGAAAACAAGATAAGAGTCTTGTGACCTCATTTTCTTCAAATGACAGAATTTCTCTGGGAGTATGTTTATGTGCTCCTCCCAGGTGTAGTGAATAGGAATGAGTTTGCTTGAGATTGTTCATTACACCTGGCTGTTGGTATTTATTCATATGCCTGTATGGACAGGCATGTTTTTGCCACATGCAGCTTGTCTACCACATGTGACTTGCCCCTCACATGTATCTGGCCATTGTAATTGCATGCTTTACTCCCATAACTCCTCTTAACTCTCTGAGTATAAACTGTGTGACGCTCTGAATGGAGTTGGCTATTGAATGAGACTTTAGTCTGCCTCATTTTTAGAATTCTCTCTTCCACGTCCCACTGCCTCTAGAGTGATGGAGGTGGTGGTCCTTGTACTTCCCATAGGGCAGAAAACCCTGATTGCTCTTTGGGCTGACGAGGGAGGGGGACTTGACCGGGGGAGGAGGAGGGAAATGGGAGGCAGTGGAGGGGAGGAGGCAGAAATCTTTAATAAATAATTAATAAATAAAAATAGAGTGATAAACAGTAACAAATCTTACACTTCAGTGAAATTATTAAATTCAATAAAGTTTAATTGGACACAAGAACCACCATACTATGGCACTTCATCTGAGACCTGAGAAAGCTCCAGAGTACTTAACAGGTGGCTAACCTATACACTGTGTAAGTGTATAGGTTACACTAGGCAAAAGCATAATTTGTATCCTAGGGAGGATGGAGGCAGACAGTGTGGGATTTCACATAGGACTAAGAGCCAACCATTTGAAATTTAAAGCTCATGTTGACTTTTCTGTTATTTGGGTTCTTTGGGATTTTGTTGTTTGTTTTGTGCGGTTTTTGTTGTTGTTGTTGTTGGATAAGGTCTCACTTTGTTTCTCAAGCCTTGAACCTATGATCTTCCTGCCTCGGGCCTCTCATGATGGGATTATAGCTATGAGTCACCTTGCCTGGCTTCAATGCTTATGAGTTCTTTATTTACGGAATTTGATATTTTTCAGACCATAGATGAACACAGATAATTGAAACTATAAAATTCAAAATTATAAATAAGGAGGAACATTGTAATAGATGTCTTCCCACCATCATCTCCCCCTCTCCCTCTTCCCCCTCTCTCACTCCTTTCTCACTCTGCCCCTCCT
Source organism: Microtus ochrogaster (assembly GCF_000317375.1). Classification (NCBI taxonomy): domain Eukaryota; kingdom Metazoa; phylum Chordata; class Mammalia; order Rodentia; family Cricetidae; genus Microtus; species Microtus ochrogaster. Next base: position 28,598,121 of record NC_022028.1, on the reverse strand, counting down.
CCCTCCCCCTTTCTCCTTCTCTCTTCTCCTTTCTTCCTCTCCTACCCTCTTCCTTTCTTCTCCTTCTCTCTCCTCCCTCTCACTCCCCTTCGCCTCCATCTCCCTTCTTCTCTCTCTCTTCCTCTCTCTTCCATCTCTCTTTCCCTCTCACTTTTTTCTTTTGGGATACAGGGTCTCTGTGTTTGCTCCCTGCTACCTCAGTCTTCTGAATAGCTGTAAGTCGAACCCATGCAACTCAATATCGTGACAATTGATGTGATGTCTGAGAAAGCTAAGTTCTTCAACGGGTGTGTCATCTCTCCAGTATAGATACACTAGGTGCCACCAACACATGGAGGAATGAGTGGCTACATCACTCTATACTTTTATAAAAACCATACATTCCCTGAAAGTCAGTGTGGTGGTGACATAATATTGTCGTTAAAGAAAAACCTTTCGTCTTCCCTCTTAGATTCACTAGCTGAGAGCCTGTAAAGTGACAAAGGGTGAGTAAACAGGAGAAAGGGACACTGTTGTTATTAATATTTCATGCAGAATAGGACCTTAGTTAATATTTATATGGCAGGAATCACGGAAAGTTAGAGGAACTCAAAGAAGGATTCGTACTTTGGCTCATATCTCATTTTGACAAAGGAAAGGAGGTTGAATTTGTTGGTAGGTAATGCTAAGCCACGAAGAAGTGGCTAGGAGTCCCGCGGGGAGGCCATCCAAGGGTTGTTGTGGAACAGTCTCTGCAGACTGAACACTGGCTCAGCTTTCACGTGTGATCAGAACAGCTTCTTCTTTTTTCGCTAAGGATGGCACAGTTACTGTGCTCAAAATCAGAAGCTGATCATCTGCATCTGTGATGCTCCATTGCCATGTTGTCAGAGACATCCTTGGCCATGTTGGCATATCCTGCGTAGGTCTGTCTTGACTCCTCTCAACGTGAATACCAAAGAATTCAGAGGGAAGGGCACTGATGTGTGCAAATTACTCTGAAACGGATTTTAAAACTAAGGTGGTTTAATAAACAGATAGAGAGCTGATGAATAATACATGGATTTAAAATAACTGTTATGAAATGTTAATGGCAGTATCTAGGTAATGGCTATATGGATATTTAATGTAAAAGTATTTCATGTTTGCCGAGTATTTGCAAATTATTGTGATAAAGGGCTTGGAAAACATGCTATGTTTTCAGCAAAACTGGGTGGGGTGTTGGGTTGCCCCCCCCACACACCCTAGGGCATACCACACTGATCACATGACTTCTTCATCAGTTCACGTACGCCCTCCTCCCAAGAATTCTGCCTTTTACTCGAGGCAGAAGGGTCTTCCCAGGCTTCCACCCAGGCTTCTGCCTTGGAATTCCTGTCCATACCATAACCGGTGGCCTTGGAAATCCACTCCAGTGAGGCTGGCACCAGGCTTCTCTGGTCCCTAGAAGCCTCTGAGAAGTTTTCTGGGGCTTAAAGGGGATGCAGCTCAGTGGGAAATGTTTACCTAGCATGTGCAAGACCCTGGGCTCAGATTTCAGCACTGAAAACAAAAACAGGGATCCTCACATCTCTGACTAGGAAACATGGCTGAATGTCATCCTTCATTCCTGACCATTATAGACTTTCTCTGCTATTTCCACGAAGTCAGGCTCGGCATCAGGCCTTCACTTCCCGCTATTCTTTCTCCCTCAGCAGAGCTTACTACACAAAACAACTGTGCTCTGCCTATGCTTGTCCTCATCTGCTGCCCTCCCACCCCCATTGCCTATAAATTGTACTCTTTTTTGCTTTCATGTCACACATATGTGTATATACATGTCTGTGAATACATATACATGTGTATTTAAACCTAGACTCTGTATGCAGTTGAAAATACGTAATTTTGTCTTTCTTCTCTTCACTTTACATTTACTTGCCTCCATGACCCTTTTGACCCCAATCCTAACCACATAATCCCCTTTTAATTTCAACACACACACACACACACACACACACACACGAGGAAACATGGATATTTGTCTTCCTGAATCTGACTTTCTTTTCTTACCATGACAATCTCCAGTTCTATCTATTGCCCTTAAAATGACAAATGTCGTTCTCCCTCATGGCTGACTAGACTCCATTGTGGAGATGTATCACATTTTCTTCACCCATCCTTATTCTGATGGGCACCTAGGCTAGCTGCATATCTTGTTAGCTATGAGCAGAGCAGTGGTTAAAATAAATCTGTAAGTATCTGTGTGCTTTTCTGATTATTTTTGACACACACCCAGGAGCTGTATAGCTAGGAACAGGGTACTTAAAGATTTTAGTTTGTTTGCTTGTTTGTTTATTTGGTTGATTGGTTTGTTGATTGTATTTTTTGTTTGGTTGGTTGATTGGTTGGTTGTGTTTCTTGTTTGTTTGTTTGATTGGTTGGTTTGTTGGTTGGTGTTTTGAACAACAGTGTTTTCCATACTGCCTGCACAAGCTTACATTCCCATCAGCAATATGATCATCCCCCACAGAGCTACTGGTATTTGCTTTCATTCAGTTTCTTTTCTTACATATATTTATTTCATATGTATGCATATAAATAAATGCATACACATACAGGAGCCTGTAGAGGCCAAAAGAGGCATTGGATCCAGTGGAACTGGAGTCAGCATTGGGACCTGAACCTGATTTCTTGATTACAGCAAATCTGTCAAGGGTAAAATGGAACCTTAATGTGACGCACAATGCTTTGTCTTCTTTCCCAAATGGCAAAGAGTACTAAACATCTTTTTTATATATTTACTTGGCCATCTTATTTTTTCTTCTGCCAACTTTCTATTCTATTCATTTGCACATTAATTAATGGGATTAATTGAGTTTATAGTGTTCAGTTTTTGGAGTTTTTTATAGATTCTGGGGAGATGCAGCTGGCAACTGCTCATTCTGTTGGCAATCTCTTTGCTCTGCAGATAGTTGTGTGCAGAAAATTCTTGGCTTCCTGCAGTTCTACCTGTCCATTCTCATCATCATTGCATGTGCTGGAAGATTCTATCCAGACATTGCTGTCTATATTTATACCTTGGACTGCTATCTCTAGTGGTACCCTGATGTGGGATTCCCCTCTGTAGGCTGTGAATATCATTGGTTAATAAAGAAACTGCTTTGGGCCTATAGCACAGCTATAGGGGAACAGAGCTAGGTGGGGAAAACTAAACTTAATGCTGGGAGGAAGAAGGACAGAGTAAGGGAGAAGCCATGTAACTCCTTCTGGAGACAGACACACTGAAAGTTTGCTGGTAGGCCACGACCTCGTGGTGATGCACAGATTAATAAAGATGGGTTAAATTAAGATGTAAAAGTTAGCCAATAAGAAGCTAGAACTAATGGGCCAAGCAGTGATTTAAATAATATAGTTTCTGTGTGATTATTTCGGGACTGGGGCGGCTGGGAAACAAACAAGCAGCCTCCTTCAACAGTCTCCAACAGCAGTTTCAAGGGCAGGTTTTACTGAGTCCCAACATCGAATAACGGGAAATTGATAAGAACCAACAGCATGATAGCAACACAGATATCCTCAACAAGAGAGCTGTACCTTTACTATTAGAATCTAGGAAAACTCCCCCACCCATTCAAGAAAGCAAATTTTATTTGTATATTCATTCATTTCCTCAGACATACATTTACCAGGTAGCAGAAATGCAAGATTTCCATTGTCATCAACAATAAACACACGTTAAATTTAAGGGCAGACTAGTGATGAAAAGAGCAAAACCAGAAAGCATCCCTGCCCACAGCACCCTTTTCCCTAGAAGGCCATAAGTTCTGTCACTAACAGTGATTTATCTGAATGTCCTGAATAGTTTCAGGTCAATTTGACACAAGCTTCTTCTTCTGAGAGGAGGAAAGCTCGATTAAGAAAACGCCTCCATGAGATCGTGCTGTAGGCAAGCTTGCAGAGCATTTTCCTAATGAGTGACCAATGGTGGAGGGCCCAGCTCATTGTGGGTGGTGCAATGCCTGGGCTGATGGTCCTGGGTCTTATAAGAAAGCAGACTGAACAAGATGAGGAGCAGGCCATCAAGTAGAAGTTCTCCATGTCCTCTGGGTCACCTCCCGCCTCCAGGTTCCTGGCCTGCTGGAGTTCCTGTCCCGACTTCCATTGATGGTGAACAGCAATATGGAAGTAGAAGTCAAAGAAACGCTTTTCTCCTCAAGCTACTTTCTTCTCTGGTGTTACATCACAACAATAGTAACCCTAACTAAAATACCTTGGTAATAGCGAACAGGAGGTCCAGAGGAGACCATCTACCCTGTGTGTGAACTGCTATGTATACTTAGACCTAAGCTACATTCTTCTCCGTCAAAGGAGGGCCACCCCACTTGATAACCAAAGGAGGGTCTACCTCACCTGGTTACCAAAGTAGAATCTACCACACTCACCTGCTGACTGAAGGAGTATCTACCTCACTTGCTGAATAAAGGAGAGTCTACCTTACCTATTGACCAAAGGAGGGTCTACCTCACCTGGTGACCACAGGAGAGTCACCTCACCTGGTGATCTCACCTGTTGAGCAAGTCTCTGATTAGATTATGGAATGTCATATCTTGGACTCTTGTTTCTCCACTTGCACCATGGAAATGTCTTACTGTGCTCATCCCTCTGCTTGCCCTTGACCAGAGTTATGCAGGCACAGTACAAATAATTCTGCTTTTCTCTTTTAGGGAAGCCTTAATAGCTCGTGATTCAGCAAGATACTACCAGTATCCTGCTGGGAAACAATCTTTGTACATGATAAACGTGCATTGCCCTCATTGTTAATTTAAAAAGCTGGTTGGCTGATAGCTGGGCAGGAAGAGATTGGGTGGAACAGCCTGACCCAGAGAATTCTGAAAGGAAAAGGGCAGAGTCAGGAGATGCCAGCCAGATGCCGAGGGAGCAGAAAATGAACGTGCCATGTTAATAAAGGTACCGCCACATGGCAGAGTGTAAATAAGAACTATGGGTTAACTTAAAATGTAAGAGCTAGTTAGTAAAAAGCCTGAGCTGTTGGCTGAGTATTTATAATCCATATTCAGCCTCTGAGTTGTTTATTTGGGACTGGGTGGTCAGGACAGGAAACTTCCACTTCCACTGTCCATTATGCAGTGGTTTCTATAGGGATTATTTTACACCAACAAAACACCAGCATCGCCGGGCGATGGTGGCGCACCCCTTTAATCCCAGCACTCGGGAGGCAGAGGCAGGCGGATCTCTGTGAGTTTGAGACCAGCCTGGTCTACAGAGCTAGTGCCAGGGCAGGCTCCAAAGCCACAGAGAAACCCTGTCTCGATAAACCAAAAAAAAAAAAACACCAGCATCACAGAGTTGTTTGTTTTCATTAATACAACTATGAAGATTGGTGAATAATTTCTGTCATACCAATACAGATATGCTTCACTAATACAGAACTTATGGCTGCCCAGTTGAGACTCACTGTGTTGCTCTGTGTTTTGGGAGGGGGGGCATGGCAGTGACAAATAGCACAAAATGTGCAAATGGTATACAAATGAATCAAACATTGCATCAGGAATAGCAGCATGTTCATGCCAGGACCTGGGCAACAGGCACAGGGCTTGCTCTTGCTTTACAAGGCTGCACAGCAATATATAATATACTAAGCATTAGAAACGTACTCTCAATTCTGAAGACTTATCATCTAAGATTAGAGTTTCTGCAGGTACACTGTCTTCTCCTTGCATCCTTAAGTGATGCTTGTCCTCAGCAGGTATACGGTCTTCTCCTTGCATGTTCTGCCATGTTTGCCCCTGTTTTAGTTGCTGCTTCCTGTAAGGACACTGGTAACATTGAATTAGAGCACACAGTGGTGACTTCATTTAATGTTATCTCTTTAACTGGTTACACCAGCAGCTAAGTGATCATACCACTTGCTGCAGCATCTTCCTGGGTGTGAATGATGACACAGACATCACCTACCATTGTAGTTGTAGGTCATAGTGCCTTAATTTATACTGAAAACTCAACGGTAAGATTCAATTCACTCTCTAACCTCCAACCACCAGCAGAATGGAAAGAAGGGAAGGGTGGACAAACAAGCAATTGGAAGCTGTCCACGGTACCCACTAAGGCTTCTCCAGGTGGTTGAATCTGGCAGGGATTAGAGTAGACTGGGCCTTCTTGAGCTCTCTCCCATCTCAACAACATGTAAACGAGCCCTGAGCAATCCTGAGGAATCAGGTGCAACAGCTTTTAGCAAAAATCATTTGGGCATAGTTAGGATCCAATTAGTATCTAGAGCAATTTACAAGAAGAAAATTGGCACTTATGAATTAGTACATTGCAGCATCCCATGCTGCTATTTTAAGACCATGGAAAATTTAAATTATGGTGAAGAGAGAAGAAATGGGGGGAGGGGGAGGGGGAAGAGTCATCTAAACAGCCTCAGCAGACTGCCCGTGTGACCAGTGATTTCCAACATCTGCACACTGTAGACAGAAAAAGAAATCTGTTCTCAATCCTGCAATGAAGAGCAAGGGAAAAGAAATTTTAGTTGTTATTTTCATTTTCCATGTAGCTCATCCCACGGACTAATTACACCAGGCAGATCCCAGATCTGTTACATGGCTTCTGTAGTCTGAGAACTCTATGGAAGACACAGGGAGTCAGAGCTTGAGTGTTACTCTGGTCATTAGCTTGAAGTGACCTTGAGAAAGCCATACTTTCTGCTGGGTCTGGCTTTGCTATTAATTGAAGATGACAGTTTAATCTATCTTGCAGGAGAGGCGAGAGGAAAGAAGCACACGAAATATCCTGGTGCCATTGCCTATGACATCTATGACACTGGAGGCAATGAGAGTCGTGTGTTATTGGGGCATGCACGACTTTTTTCAATAAGGGAGATTGCTCACAATTGAAATATAGTATATTATTGTCAAGGACTTTAGAGCATTGTGGCATTTACTTGATACCACATACTGTCATCTCATTTGGTTTAGATGAACTACATAGAAAGTACATTCATGATAATGGGGTCTAGAGGTGTCAGACTGCAGATGTCACACTCAAATTTACTATTCACCATAATTTAATACAGTATCACATGTAACAAGTGTGGAGAGCTGAGCATAAAGAATTGAGCAAGCATGCATGCATTCATGTCTGCCTGTTCCAAACTATGCTTGTAATGTGACCAGCTGTTCTAAGTTCCTGCTGCCGTGATGTCCCTGCAATGGGGTTTCAGAAATCAGTGAATATTACAGAGATGAAAAGAAAGAAATTCAAGAAGAGGTTTGTCCGATTTCCTCCTTCTACGGTCAGCTCAGGTTGGACCACGACCCTGGCCTGGGTCACAGCATCTCTCAGGAGGCCCCTGTGATCATTAGTATTAAATGTCAACTTGAAACACCTAGATTCACATGGAACAAGCACCCCCAAAAAGGGACTGCTTACATTTGGTTGGCCCATTTGGGGGACACTGAGGAACAACTCAGGACTTAGAGGAATGTCACAGTTTGGAGAGACAAGAGATGGACAGGTAGTTTAAAAAAAAAAAAAACAGACAGGACAAATACCAAAGAAGCTTTTCTTGTTTCATTTCTCTTGCTGTGATGAAACATCAGGACCCAATGAAGCTCAGAGAAGCAAACACTTACCTTAGCTCCCAATTCCAGCTTTCAGCCCATCATAGCAAGGACACCAAGGCAGCAGAAACTTAAAACAGCTGGTCATATTACCCCCAAAGTTTGGAATAGACAGAAATAAATGTGTGCATGCTAGCTCACTCCTTGGCTTATGCTCTCCTCCCCTTCTCTTATACAATTCAGGAATCGATGCATAGGCAGTGGTGCCACCTACACTGGGTTAGGTCTTCCCATATCAATTAGCTTAACTAAGAAAATCCTCCACATACATACCCATAGGTCAACCCAAGGTAAGCAATCCCTCTTTGGGGTACTCATTCCGTGTGATTAGAGGTGTGTCACATTGACAATATCACAGGGGCCACCTGAGAGATACTCTGACCCAGGCCAGAGTCATGGTCTAACCTGAGGTCACCATAGAAGGAGGAAGTCAGACAAGGCTATCCTTGAGTCTCTTGCTTTAGTACCCACCAACTTCCACTAAACCAAGTCAGGGAGATGCTAGAGGTCAGGGGACCCAGGACCTTGTGGTACCAAGGGCAAGTCAGCCTTCTGGATCAAGAGAGATATGGGCAAGGAGGGGGTCTTCAGTTCACACAAGCTTCTAACAGGTCACTATGTGGTCCCAAGGTAAACTCTGGAGTTGACTGCCAAGCACTAACCCTATAGTCACTTAAGAGAACTGTGAGCTATGCAGGCTCTCCTAGTTTGCTTTCTGTTGTTGTCATAAAACACTGACCAAAACAACTTGGGGAAGGAAAGCGTTTATTTTAGCTTATACTTCTCCTTCATGGTCCTTCACTGAGAGAACGCAGGGCAGAAGCTCACACAGGAAACTCGAAGCAGGAAGTCAATCCCAGAGCATGGAGGAACGCTACTTACTAGCTTGCCTCTCATGGCTGCTTAGTTATGCAACGCATGACTACCCCCAGTAGTCTGGACTTTCCAATAGCAATCATTAATCAAGAAAACATACCACAGACATGCCCACAGGCCAGTCTCATGGTGACAATTTCTCAACTGAAGTTTCCATTTCCCTGATGACCCAAATTTATGTCAAGTTGATAAAAATAACAAAAAAAACATAGAAACATAACCACCACACAAGTTTTCTGCAAGTTGCCTATAGCACTTGTAGTGTTAGTTGCTCGTCTCAGCACAGTGGGTCAAATACCTGAAAAAAAGAAGACTGATGGAGGAATCATAGTTCAGACAACGCCACAGTCAACACCTTGGGCTACTGCATTTTGTTCTTGGTAAACATCAGGTGGTCTTCACTTTGGTGGACACTTAGTACATGGCTGAGTGTCCTCTGGCTCAGTTGAGCCAGTTTTCTATCTCTCTGCCATTGAAAGAAGGATATGTGTAGTAGGAGGCTGCTTGTTTGTTTCCCAGGGCACAGGCTCCTTAAATAATCACACGGAAACTGTATTAAGTAAATCACTGCTTATCCCATTAGCTCTAGCTTCTTATTGGCTAACTTTTACATCTTAATTTAACCCATCTCCATTAATCTGTGCATCACCATAAGATCATGGCCTACCAGCAAAGTTTCAGCCTGTCTGTCTCCGGCAGCAGCTCCATGGCTTCTCCTGACTCCGCCTTCTTTTTCCAAGTATTCAGTTTAGTTTTCCCCACCTAGTTCCACTCTGCCCTATCAACAGGCCAAGGAAGTTTCTTTATTAGCTAATGGTATTCACAGCATATACACTGCATCAGATATGATCCACTTGTGAATCCTCAGACCCACCACATACCTGCTGAATGATCATCTGTCTGCATTTTAAAAAGACCAGCGGGTGAACAGTGGATATTAATATTGTGACATTCTGTGCCACATCATAGTTTATGATCGAATTGACAGCTCTGATTCTGGTTTTCCTTGTCACAATTGGACCAAGGCAAGCACATGACTGTTCTTAATGATTTTCTATATGAGGTAGTTTCTCAAGAACCCAAACTTTTGGTGGTTTGAATATGTAGCATAAAAGTAATGTACTAGACACTAAATTCCCAATGCAAGGGCATGACTAGGTCATGAAGGCAGAAGGAAGAGATTGGCCCGAACATGGATGGGGTGCATTCACTTATAGAAGGGGAGTTTGACCCTGCTTTACTCTCCCTGCCCTTCTGCTTTCCACCAAAGATAATGCAGCAAGAAGCCCACTGAAGCATCATAGCCAATGTCCCTGGGAATTTTTAGCTTCCAGAGGCTCAGGTCAATGAATTTCTGATCCTTATAAATTAAATAGTCTCATGTATTTCACTACAGTGGCACAAGACAAACCAGACACAATTGTTTTTAAGTACCCCATGACTGACTCCCCAGAATGTGAATATAGTAACGGGATGAACAAATAAAGAGCACCAAATATACTGTGTTTGGAAAACAGAGGAAGTGTGAACTCTTATTAAATCCAGGTGGATTTTATATAGGAAGGAAAATGGCAGCTGTATGTGCCACTGCTCTGAGGTAATAAACGGAGAAAATGAAACCCCTCATTGTTCTTATGGTTGTACTCCAAAAGCAAAATTTTCCCACCCTTCTCCCAAATTGGCACAGAGATTAGTAAACGGAGAGAGTCATGAGACAGATGACCTAACCAGGACAGCTGAGGACAGTGTGCCACAAATGGGTCCTTGAAGATGCCTGATCCACACTGGGTCTCTGCTGAAAGCCATGATGCAGTCCCTTTTATAAACAAAGATTTGTAAAGAGATACTTTCATAATACTCTGGGATTTCTAACCTGCTTCTGGGCAGTGAATGAGGGAATTTTCGGGGGTTGTCTAGAGACAACCTTCAGTGACTCATGGAGGGTTAGGATATATCAAGAGGGACATGAGCCAAGCAAAATGGTCTAAAAGGCCCATTTTAGAGTTCAAAGTTAGCATGTGGAGTCTGTTGTGAATCTATTGCATACCCTTCTCTTTTTAATGATCTTACATTATCAGATTATACATCTCACCTTGGCAACCAGCTCATCTATCTCTCTTATTTAATGACCTGGCTCCTGAAATCTATGATCTAATAAGACAAAATCAGAAGCCATGAGAGTTTGGGGAGCAACTATAGTCTATGTCTTATCCCTGAAAACTGGACTTCTGGTAAAATTTCTATACATTGCAGGTTGATGGCCTGGAAGAGCAGAAAACCTCAAGCAACCATTAATTGTGCTAGAGTTCTTTGTTTCTGATATTTACTTCTATATATGCATGTATTTAAGGGGCACACATGTGCAAGTCAGAGGAAAACTTGGGAGTCACTTTTCTTCTTCTACCATGTGGATTCCTGGGATAAAACTAAAGTTATCAAGTCTGGCTGGAATTCTTGCTCCATTTCTAGCAAAGGCTTCAGTGGGCTTCCTGAGTAAAGGGTTTTCTCCCTCACTGGATCACCATGATTTTCCCTGCATACTCCAATCCCATCTTCCTATACAAACAATAAACAGCAAACAGGCCTGAAGAAACAAGATTGCATGACCCACTCAATCGCTAGAATATGTCCTTTGAAAGGTCAAGATGATACTGCAATATATTTCCTGTAAACATCTTATCTGATTTTCATTTGTGAGGCTAGAACGGGGCAATAACTCATTCCAAAAACAGAATGAATGTTGTGATGAGCTGAGCAAAGGAAGCTGATTTGCTGATTTCAAAGGCAAAAAAAAGTAAAAACAGAAAGGTTGATTGTTTCAAAGCACTTTATAGGGTTAATTGTGGTAAATCAGTTTGGCCTCTCTCTCTCTCTCTCTCTCTCTCTCTCTCTCTCTCTCTCAAAAAGCTGGTTATTTTCGGAGTTCAGCTTGATTTTGTGGCTTGTCTGCTCTGTGGGGCCCTAGGGTAGGAGGCGCTCCGAGAATGAGGGCCACCGGTAGCCTGTTCCCAGCAAAGGCATCTGAGAGCAGAATGGACAGCCAGATGCTTCACTCTCACCACAAGAACCTCATAGAAGCTAAGCGGGGAGGCTGGAACCCCTTTCTAAGAGCCCTTTTCCATTGGTGAATGGTATTTCCCTACGATCTAAAACTTACTTCCAAAGAAGCAAGAGACAAGTCATCTTCTAGTGGGCTGCAAGCTGCGTGTGCCCTTCTCCGAAGGTGAGCTCGCCAACAGACTGCTCTTGAGCCTGAGCTTCTGGGTAGAGGAGCTCTGGCCTTCCAGGATTTCCTCGGGTGAATTTTCATTTTCTTCAGATAACATGACAGCCCTCCAAGCGTCTTCCTGTGGGTTGGCAGCTAATGTAAACTCAGCCCTTTGTCTCCTACTGAACTAACTGAAAACTAAGGCTGCCACACCTCCAGAGGGTGGAATGGGAAATTATTCATTTAAATCTCACCAACAGAAATGGAGACCGTGTCAAGAATGTGGCTGTTATTCCCAGAAGAGTATATACGCTGTTTTAAATTTACTTGGTACTGAATCATTCCAAAATGTAGCAACGTGTTCTTTTTTATTTTAAAATTCATAGTGTTATTCTAAGTTTCCCGTTACTTGCTTCATTTGTCTTTTCCTTTCTCTCTCTTTTTGTTGGAAACATGTTTTTTCTGAATTGGCAGACTTGGCCTTTGAGTTATGCTAGATATATTCAGAAACAGATCTTACCTTCATATCAATTTTATTATTTTCTTTCTCTCTACCAAAGTCAATTCCTTGATAATCACTGTATTTCATAAACATGCATGAAAAACATGCAGAAATGAATTCATATCAAAGAGTGTTCTACACTACTGCCCTGGTTCACCACATCTGTCACATGATGAGAAAAGCTGGCTACTTGTTAATATTATTTTCCCTAGTTTTCATGCCTGCATTTCACTGGAGCCCTGTATGTTCTGACATATCCCTTCCCGGCCTGCCCACCGTACTCTACAAACAGCTGTCTATGTATTTGACCCATGTCATGCTAAGAAAGAATGGAGACAGCCCTTGACAGGAGCTGTGATAAAACACCATGACCAAGCCAACTTATAAAACATTTACATGGATTTTCATAGAGTCTATGATCATCATGGCAGGGAGTATGGCAGCAAGCAGGCAGACACAGTGCTGGAGCAGTCACTGGGAGCTCACATCTTGAGATCCAACCATGATGCAGAGAGTGAATGGGAATGACGTGGGCTTTTGAAACCTCAAAGTCTACCCCCAGTGTCACACCTCCTCCAACAAGGCCACATCTCCTAATCCTTCCCGAATAGTTCCACCAACTAGAGATCAAGTATTCAAACAAATGAGCCTATGAGGGCTTCTAATTCAACCACCCTAATGTGTATCTCTTTCCAAAACTGTTCTGTCCTCTTGAAATTAATCCACATTTTTGTTTTCATTTGACAAGAGAGATTGATCTGTCACCTTATGTCCAACTTTTCTTATCTGTGACACTGGGTTTACTCACCTGGTGGAGAAAGTGAAATCATCTATCTCTGGGTCTCTTCATATAAGGCATCAGCTCCATCCTTGGAAACTTGACTCTAATGATTTCTTAAGGGACCCACCTCTAAATACCACCATTAAGGCTATAAATTCTGAATGGACAGGGAAGCATACAAACTAACATATTAACACACATAATCAACCACTTCTCTAGGCACCCTTAGCAGTTAATTACAGAATGGTGCAAAAAACAAAATATAGTGCAAATGCTCAATTGATGTAATAAACAGAGCCTTGGTATCACCGAAAACAAAAACTGAGCATATTGAATGCTTCTTGCTGATATAGTTGGGACAGTGTGTGTGTGGGGGGGTCATCTATGTATACACACAAACAGTTGTTTATTAGCCTAATTAGTGTAATATATTTTAAGGACAATTTTGCATTCATGGCAAAATTAGGTTTAAATTTCCACACACCCTTCCTGCCCTACCCATGCATAAATTTTACCACTGTCAATATTCCCCAGCAGTGCAGCAAATGTGTCTAAATGAATCTACATTAATAACTCATTATATATTGAAGTCCACTGTTTGCATTAGAGTTCACTTTCTGTGTTGTGCATTCCATGGGTTTTGGCAAATGGAGCTTCCAGCAGTTGTGCCTCATAGAAAGTGGTTTGACTGCTCTGAAAGCCTGTCACTCCACCTATTCATCTCTCCCTCTCCTCTCCTAGCAACCACTTATCTCTGCCTTGCATCCGTTTGCCTTTTGCACAATGCTTTGTAGTTGGACTCATGCTGTATGCAGCCACTTTGGGTATCTTTCTGTTATCAATGTGCTTCTAAGCTTTCCTCTGTCTTCTCGTAGTTTGAAAGCCCATTTCTTTTTAGCACTAAAAGTCATCTCACCCTCTGCATTTAACCAGAGTGTGTCCATTCAGTTGCTAAAGAACATTCTGGATGCTTATAAGCTTGAGTGTCATTGCCTTTGTGTAGGTGTGAATACAACCTCTATAAATACCCCCACATGTGGTCATAAGTTTTTAGTTTATTCGGGTAAATAGCAAAGACACAGTTGTAGATAGATTTTCTTTTTACCACTAGTCCCCAAATAATGACATGGAGCCTTCTTATTGAAAGCCTGGCTTTAGCTTAGGCTTGTTACCAACTAGCCTTTATAACTTAAATTAGATTGTTTATAATAGTCTACATTCTGCCACGTGGCTCATTACCTGTCCTCCATACTGTATGTCCAACTTCTTTCATGTCTCACTGGTGAAATGAATCTCCACCTCTATGATTCTTCCCCCAAGTTCTTTCTACCCAGAAGTCCTGCCTATCCTCCCTGCCTAGATGTTACCCATTTAGCTCTTCATTAAACCAATCAGAAGGTGTCTTAGGCAGGTGAGGTATATGCTTCAATAGAGTGATAAAGTGATTGGCAATTCCTGAAGACCTCAAATGTCACTGTCAGTCATTGGCCAGGTAGGAGCGTGTACAGACTAGTGAACAAGCTGTATAAATCTGGTTTCTCTGTGGTTGTTGAAACACTGCTGACAGCTACTCCTATGACTCCTCTTATTCTTAGCCTTCCTGAAGAAGTGCATTCAGAAGAGTCATCTTCAGTACCTGGATAATTCCTTTAATGGCACCAAAACCCACTAAGTCAGATGAACATTGAGATGCCTATGAACCTATTCTGGTCTTGAAAGTATGCTGACCTGATAAATAGGAAACAGCAGATGCCCTGGGTGGTTAAGAAAGCACAGATGCCAGAGGGTAGGGGAGGAATGTCACAAATGCACAAGTTGTTGCCCCAAGAAAGTTTTAGGATCTGGTGCCCCAAAGCATATCCAGGTGACCCTTACAACATGAAGAGAAAGCTAGAAAACCACAAGAAAGCCAATGGGAAGAAACAGCTGAATCCACTAGACAGGAGTAGTGTACTTACTTTCACAGTAGAAGAGATATATGGGACTAAAACAGTTAAAAGGTGGTCTAGAGAAACAGTGCACACTTTTAGAAGGTGGTTCAAATACTCTTGGTTTGAAGAATGGCCTTATCGAAGCTTTTCATGGGAGGCATGCATCTTCTTTATGGCTCTTTCTCCCAGGATAGAAGTTGGAAGAGTTGGTACTTCCTCTTACTTCCTCCTTCTTGACACCTGGGAGATTGGCTCCAGCTCTGGTCTGAGCAACTGGGCATTCTCATACCGAATCCTGTACTGATGTTAGCCAGATGGCTGAAAAAGGGATGCTGGTGGAGTTCTAGGCTGCCTCCCTTGGCTATAAGCTTCACTCTCTCCTACCTTATCTCCTTCCTTTCTCCAGCCAGTTCCACCTTCTCAGTTGCTGTAAACACCTCACCATTATTTCCTAATTGATTTACTAGGGTCCATTATTAGCTCTTGCACCCGCCCTGAGTATAAAAAGTGGTCTTTGTTTTGAGCAATCCTTAAAATGAAATATTCTCTAATAATTTTGGTTTTTTTTATTTTAACTATGATTATTTGAAATAATCTAATGATGTGGGGCTAATAATGGAGGGAATAATTCCCATACATTTTTGCTGATGTTCAACCAAATCAGGGAGCAGCAAAGAATGGGAGAAAATAAAGAAAACCCTAAAAATATTTCACAGTTATGTATGGAGTGTGTGATACATGCATGTAAAGTATCTTTCAGATTTTTTAAAAATAGTTTATCCACATTTTCATTTTTTGTGATTATAATTATATTTCTCCTTTCCTTTTACTCCCTTTGAGTCTTTCATATACCTCTCCTTGGCTCTCCATTAAATTTAGCGTCTTTTTTATTAATTCTTATTGCAATTAATATTTATATATTTATATTCCTAAATATAATCTTCTCAGTCTATGTAAGGTTACTTGTATATATGTTTCTAGGGCTGACCATTTGGCACCAGACAACCAGTTGGTGTGGTCATCCCTGACACAAATGTTTTTTATTTGAATTTTTAAAAACTTAAGAAAATCATTTGTAAAGGTGTCACAGATACTAATGAAATATCACAATTTTAAATGAGACAGAACGATAAACTTCATTTGGAACTTCAGACAGGAGAATATAGAAGAAGCTCTATGATTAACAAAAGGCACACAATACTCATATTATTATAGATACACATGCATATACGTATTATGTATACAGTATATATGTACACACATAAAATATATGTTATATACACAATACATATGCATGTTATATATACAGATACATTGTCTGCAATGTATGCACATATATTATATACACATATGCAAACAGTGTAGAAATTCTGCTGAGTCATAAGACAGTTAAGACACCAGCTTTCCTTGCTTAGCTATCAATATAAAAATGATTGAATTATATTCAGTATATTATGCTTTGTCAGAATAGCATCCTCCTGAGCCCTGTTCCATGGAGTCAAATGTGCAGAGTAAGCCAACCCTTCTGATCTCATCACAATGAGAGCAAAGGATGATAGAAGAGACTGTGGGGACAATGTAGTCCCTTCTCTGAGTAACATCATTCTTATTTCCTAGCTTGCATGCAAAGCTATATTTATTAAATCCTATTAATGGAGTTCTAAATTTCTTCTTAGTGACTCAAAGGAAAAACATAGAAAACATGAACGTATACATTCAGCAGATATTGAAATCGCATGGGGACCACTCCATTAGTTTACAGAATCAGCTACAGGACCTAGTTAATTTTAAAAACTTTATATAACTGCTTTGAATAAAGATGATAATCTTTAATCTTCAGTCTGAAAAGTTATATGCATTTTGTGTTTCTACACAAACTGTTCAGTGATTCATAAGCTTATCAGTGTAAATAACAGAAGTGGATCGATGAAATCATTGACTCTTTAAAGCTCTTTAACTTTGACTCTCATAGCCTGTTTTTCTACTGCTGTGACAAAACACTGCAACCAAGGCAACTTATAAAATAAGGCATTTAATTTGGGGCTCACAGTTCTAGAGGGTTAGAGTCCATAGCCATCATGACAGGGAACATGGCAGCAGGCAGGCACACATGACACTGAAACAGCATCTGAGAGCTCACATCTGATCCACAAGCACAAGGAAGAGGGTGGGGTGAAAGAGAGAGAGATGGGGAGAGACAAGTGGACAAGGTGAGAGAGAGAGGTGGGGAGAAACAAGTGGGAATGACTTGGGTTTTGAAACCCCTAAGCTTGCCAAAGTGGCACATCTCCTCTGACAAGGTTGCGCCTCCTAATCCTTCCCAAGCAGTTTCACCAACTGAAGACCAAGCATTTAAATATAAAAGCCTATGGCAGACATTCTCATTTAAACCATCGCAACCTCCGTATACAAAGTTCTGCATCTCTGTTCATCTTACCAAACCTCTGTTAATCTAAAGAATGGAATCCTAATGACCTTGTCTTATACTGAACTGGCAAGATGCGTAGCTACATGACAAAATAGCCAAGGCTCCCCCAAAGAGCACAGTAATAGTGTCTTCCCAGGGATTTGAACCTAGGATTTCTCACTCAGCCTCCCTTTGACCTCAGCACCACCCTGCTATAATTCTACCCTTTCCTCATTATAATCCATCTGAGATCTTGAAAGTCCCATCAAAGAATCCTGAAGTTGTAATATACACTAAGTAGCAAGTGATTTCTGTACTTTTTGAGTAAGAACTCATTCTACACTCAAACTAAATGTGATCAGTTTGCAGTCAGTCCATAAAATTTTTTTTTATTCCAGCAAAGTAACATAATGTCTTTTAAGAATAAGTTTCAGTGACTGACCAGATATATAATGCAGAACATGGAACTCATCACTCCTGTAGAATGCACTGCTACAGTTTTGGTCTGCCTGCCTATACAAAATCCTGCATTAACTATGTTGGCACTATGTCATTTGTTATGGCAGGAAATAGGTGTATTTCTCAGTTATTAACTCTGCATTTTATTAGAGAATTGTGGAAGTTAGAGCATAATAATAAAGGGTGAAGAAATGAAAAAATTTCTACCCCAGTGTGAACTAATCTGCAGACAGCTTCATAATAATGCCAAAGGTGAACATTTGAATTTCATTTACCTTTTAAAAAATAAATTACTTCCATTTGCAATTAGTATTTCAAATGCTAAAAACAAACTAGAATCAAATTTAGTTAGGGAAATGAAAGACTTGTACACTGAACACTATAAAACATTGCCAAAGAAATTAAAGAAAGCCCCAATAAAGCAAAGACACTCATGCTACTGGGTTATAAGATTTAAAATTAAGACATTAAAATTGCTCAGTTATCTGCATATTCCATCTAATATCTATTATAAAGTTCTTACTGAAATAGAAAAGCCAATCCTCAAATTCATGCATAATCATCAGGGATCCAGGATTATAAGAAGTCTAGAGTCAAAACAATCTTAATAAAGAGAGACCAGGTTAGAAGACATGTTTTTCAATTTCAAAACACAATATAAGCTCAGAGATCATGAAAAAATACTCAGCATCATTGTTAGGGAAAGCAAATCATCGAAGCTGTAATGAGGTACTACATTACTTAGACTACGATGGTGCTGATAACAATCAATAGAAAACAGTCATTGGTGGGGAAATTCTAACCCTCACACTTAGCTTGCAGGAATTTAAAATAGCTGTTGTGTGAAACAGTTGCAAGCTTTCCAAAAATGATAATCATAGAATTACCATCCAGCCTGGAAATTCTACCAGCTACCACAAAGAAACGAAAACAAATATCCAAGCACTACTCACAATAGCCAAAAGCTGGAAATAATTCAGTAGTCATCCACAGTGGAGACACTAGAGATGGAGAGACTGTCCAGGCTCATGGATCTGAAGAATTAATCTTATAGGAATGACTACCCTACGAAAAGCAATTTGCAATTCCATACAGCCCCAACCAAAATTCCAATGTCATTTTTCACAGACAAAGAAAAATAAGCAATAAAAAAATTATATGGAGGCATGCAAGACCAAGGATAGTCAAAGTATTTCTAAACAAAAAGAATACTGTAAGAGGTATCACCACACCTAATTTCACATTATATTATAGAACCATAGTAATAAATGCAGCATGGTCCTGGCACAGAAACATAGGCCAGTGAAATAGAATCAGGAACCCAGATACAAATCCACAGAACTACAGCAGCCTGAGTTTTTATAAAGATGCAAAAAACACACATTGGAAAAAAAGACATCTTCAGCAAATAGTATTATTAGGAAAACTGAATTTCAACATGGAGAAAATGAAAAGAGATCATTTCTGTCACCTTACACAAAACTCAACTCCAAATGGGTCAATGGCTTCAAGATAAAACCTGATACCCTGAAACTTGTACAGAAAACCTAGGGTGTATACCTCAACTTATAGGCACAGGTCTGGGCTGCTCTGAACCTTTATCTGAGAAGCCTGTTTTCAGATGCTCATCAATGGATGAATGGATAATAAAAATGTGGTACAAACACACAAGGGTTTTTTAAGATTTATTTTAGTCTTTAAGTGTGTGTGTGTGTGTGTGTGTGTGTGTGTGTGTGTGTGTAGATATGTGCACATGAATGAAGATGTCCATGGAATCCAAAATGGGGCATCCAAAATATTGGAGCTAGAGTTGTAGGTGGTTGTGAGCTATCTGGCATGGGTACAGAGAACTAAATTCAAGTCCTCCACAAAAATAGTATGAGCCCTTAACTACTGAATAACCTTACCAGCTCCCTGAAATGGAATTCTATTCAGCTGTAAAGAAAAAATGAAATTCATAGGTAAATGGGTGAAGCTGAAAGTAATCATTTTGAGGGAGGAAACCCAACCCAGAAAGGCAAATACCATATTTTCTCTCTTACAGATGAATGCTAGCTTTGAATCTATATGTGTGTTTATATTGGGATATCTGTAGATGTCAGGAGATGAGAAAGGGCCCATGAGGGGAGAGATTCCGAGGGAATGCAGCCAGTAGAACACGGTGGCATGAAGGGAAAAAAAGAATGAGGCAGAAAGAGTCAGATGGGGTGGCTGATGAAAAGGCAGAAGAAATGGAGTAGAGTAGCTAACGGGAGAGACTTTAGAAAACATTTAGAAACCTACCACTAAAGAAGCTTCCTAAAATCCAAACATACATATAGAAAGGAATTTGAATGGAGATACCCATTCAAATAGTTTAGGGTATCTCCATTCAAATTCCTTTATATATGAAATCTCAACTGAATTTGCTTTGATAATTGGAAACTGCCTCCATGCAGAAGTAAATGGTAAACTCCTGCCCTGTTAAGCCCCCTGCCTCCATGTGCGCACAGGAAAACATTAGTGAGTCATTATATAATCGGGGGAAAAAATCTCCTGCCCTCTGTTTTTAGTGCTTTGCTCCTTAACTATTATATTTCTTGTCAAGCACATTTAATATTCCTGCACGCGAAGGGCAAAGACCAAAATTCCGCCGTTTTCTAACACTAACTCAGCCTTCAGATCTCAATGAAGATTCTGCCCCTCATTGTCTGGCTTCATCTTAAATTCCCTGTCTGCTGGTCCAGGGAAATGAAGGGGTAATAAAATCAGAGTGTGCACTGAAGCATTTGATCCTGTTGGACGTTGGAGGGGAGGGATGCCCAAGCCCACCCCATAATGTTGCCACATTATTCTGGATAAACACTCCAGCATCTGAAGTGTAATCTATTCAGGATGATGGCACATTACAGTGAAACTGTAATGTGTGTGAAGAATTCATAGGCATCTGTCACGCACTATTTAACTAAACAATTTTCCAGTCCCGTCTCTTAGAGTGGCATTTTTTAACACCTTCATAAAGCAACAACATAAAGGAAAGAACAATCTGACATCTCTTCAAGAAGACAGCCATCGTCCTTCACCAAAGCACAGCGGGAAGACTCAGATTTCCTGAGTTAAGATGATGCAGAGCTATGGGGAATCCCTGGAGTCCTTAAGACAATTAAGAGACTAAATGACATAGAAAATCAGTTAGATTCCTTAGTCAAGAAAGAAATAAAAATTACTCGCTTGATATAGGTTTGCTTATTTATAGTACCATAGGACGTCATTTGTTTTAGTTTGCCATTTCATCTGCCTCTACTTTTTCTTCCAAATCTGAGCACTCTGTGAGAAAGGTACAGTTTCCAAATAACAGATGATCCAGCTTAAGACATTAGTGCCCCATCAGCAGGGGGAAGATCAAAGAAAGATTATTAATGAGGTCACAAAGGCAGTCACAAAGTGCTCCCCAAGGATTCAGATTTCCTCAGATAACAGGTTCCAAGTCCCTAGGGAATTCAGTAAAATCAGCACAAAAGCAAGAGTCAGTGAAGTGAGAAGATATTCCTAAAATTAAAAAAAAAAACAATCATTTTAATGTGACATATAATCGCCTTAAGGGAGAGAATTTAGAGTTCCAACTAATACATGGATAATACATAATAAAGAGTTTACGTGAAATGAAAGTCAGCTGCCATTACCATCCTTTTTTGGCTTTCATAAATAATTTTTAGTATTTTTGATTGAACTACATATTTCCTCCACTCCCCTCCCTTCCATTCCCCTCCCCTTCTACCCTCACCCATGATCCCCACACTCCCAATTTCCTCAGGAGATCTTGTTTTTTTCTACTTGGCATGTAGATTAGATCCATGTGTGCCTTTCTTGGGGTCCTCTTTATTGTCTATGTTCAAGGACGTGTCTATGTTTATGGCAGCATTATAGCCAGAACCTGGAAAAAATCTAAATGCTCCTCGATCAAAGAATGGATAAAGACGATGTGATACATTGATACAATGGAGTACTACACAGCAGAGAAAGAATAATGCCACCTTGAAATTTTCAGACATTACAATCTTAAGACCCTTTCTTGTTAGAAACTTCATTTATCTCACTGACTGAATACAGGTTCAACTATTTCAGAATCCACTAAGTTAATGTAATCCAGTGAAGATGCAGGGTGAGGAACAACCCTAGAGGAAAGACATCATCCTTTCTCTGGGAGGGGGAGGTTATTCCTAGAATGATGGTGTCTCCAGGTGGACCCAAGAGGTCAAGAGGTCAAGGACAACAGTATTTGTTGCTTGTTCCACCAAGCAAATTCATAAAAGTGGACAGATTTAAAACCCTCACATGGCTGTGGCCCTTAAGCTACTGCACCATGGTAGGGATTCTGGGAAGGAAAAATACAGTGTCTCATTAAATGACTGATTATTCTGCCTATCTCTTTATTGTAACTTAAGGTAGGTTTTTTTTTCCCTTGGGGTTGGTTCCTTAGTCAAAGTGATTAAACCAGCTTAACTGAAAAGTTGGGCCTCTACCCAGGCCAGAGAGTCTGGTCTTTTCATCAGAATTTATTTATTTATTTTTTTACTCAAACAGAAAGACCAGCCTCCTTTGTCATGCTGCCCTTACTCCTCTTCTCTTCTCCTAAATCAGCAGCTTCATGGGGTCTATAAATTCAGACTTGAAACAACCGTCAAGTATCATTTATCAGCAAGTAACAGAAGAAAGTGAGCACCAGGTTAGGCAGATGAGTGGGGGCATCAATAGGAAATAAAAGGAAGTTTATGTGCTTCCTCTAGAGGCATATAATTCCATGAATCTGTAACATGGAAAAGTGCTAAGACAATAAGCAAGTCAGGGGGAACAGTTAAACCAGAAACTAGACAGAGAAGCGAATGTGGTATCCCCTCCTCCACTTTTTTTAAGCCTCCAGAACATTCAGTTTGCTACCAGATTTCCCAGCCCTCCTTGAGGTAGGAGGAATGTTGTCTTGTGAAGGGAATGTAAGTCTTGCCTGCTTCCTCTTCCAGTCACAATCTGGTACTGGATACCACAGACAGATGGGTGTCATAAGCCAAGAATAAGCCAACACTAAAGGTGGTTAAACAAAAAGGCAGAAAGAGCCCACATCTTTGATGACAGCTCAGATTTATGCTAGCCTTGGAAAGCCTGTGGCCAGGCTTCTATCTCAACAATAAAATAAATGCATTCTTATTTGCATATGAAACACTAGATCTGCTGCCCTTATTCCACTTGGAGGCAATTCCTAGTTAGTAGAATATCGACCATCAATTCCCCTTAGAAAATCAACCAATGTTGGGAGACAGAAACTTTCTGCTTCTTTCACCCAGCTGTAGATAAACCAGACAACACATTGCCCACGGTTATTCTCTGAGTAGAAATGTGTAGGTGCCAGGTCTTCTGGGATGTTAAGATCAGTCTGCACTAGCCTAAGAGACTGACTGTAAGAATCATCCCAGGCTAATATAATATTATTATTATTATAAAACACCAAAGATTGGCTAGCTTTAAAAAGAGATACATATCTTATCATTGTTCTTGAGATTGGAAGAGAGGGATCTGGATTCTCATTCTGCCTACAAGTCTATCTATAGCATGAGAGATTCAGCCTCATACTCTCAAGTAACTTTAAGTCATCATCTTGAAGACAATGTCCCCAATACAACCACAGGGGATTAAGGCTTAACTGCATGCATTTTGGGGTAACATATTTCTCTCCATAGCTTCAGTACCCTAATTCTCGAGTGCTGCCTGTGGGACAGTAGTTGCACACGAATTAGAAAGGGCATCAATATTCTTCTCACACGCAGTTTTTTTCTTGAAAGAACACCCCCATGGATGTCCCGAACCATTGTCCTAATCTCTCGTAGAAATCAGTCAGGTCCCACACCTGTCCAGGAGTCCCAGCTGGTTCTGGCTCCCAAGCCCCTTCAGTGTTAATCAGGACACCATACATCAACTACAAGTCCCAGAGGAGAGCTCTAAATGCTTCTGCCCATGGAGTGTAAATTAGCCAAGCTCTCAATGGAGCAACGCTTTACTTACACAGAGAAGAGACAGGTTAAAATCAGCATCAAAATTGTGGCTCTGTTTTCTAAGCCTCGAATGTCTCTCCTGACAGCCCGTGCAGAGAAATGACTGCATATACCTTTCTTGTGCCATAGGACAAGAACCTCATCTCTCCCACTGGAAGAGAAGTTGGCCTGTAAAATGTCATACTAACTTAAGCAGAAGAAAGACACACACTTTGTGCTTGCTTTCGCGGACACAAGTGAATGTGGATGGCATGGACTCTTTTCTTGGTGAGGTCTTCTCTGAGCTCAAGTTCCCTCCTCATGTAGCCAAGTGAAAGGAGCAAGGTTACCCATGAGTTTGCCTTTCCATCCATTCTACCCCTCCAGGATGAAGGGAAGGAAGTAAGCACTGAGGTGAATGCTCCATTCCATGCTTCTAAAGTGATGAACCGGTCACCTCTTTGGGCTGTTAATGACCTTTCATGACCCACCTGTTACCATCATTCTGAAAACTGCTCTGTATTGGAAACCCCTGAGTCACTAAAGATTTCCCCATGGATCAATCATGCCGATTCTAATGAAATGGATCCATTTCCCAAAAGGATTGGAGTGGAGTCGTCCAAGACCTTTATGATCTTCCGAGCAGGAAGTATCCATTCTAGCCATCCAACCTCCTAGTCAGCCATATACTATCATACTCCAGCAAAATAAAGCAACCAAAAGCAAAAGTTCCCATCCCATCCGCACCCCATTGCTTAGAAAATGGAGGAAGAAGCACTGTTAGAGGCACTGTGGCTTGGAGAATCTATTCACTTTCCGCCTGCTCTTGTGTGTGTTCTGCTGGCTCTTCCTTGCCTTCTCGTTCAATACGAGATGACTGAACAACAACCTGAGTTCCTATAATTGGAAATGGAGTTTCAGTGCAGCACAATGCCATGCCATAAAATAAAATAAAAATCAATCAACGACTGTCACAGACAGTTATGAGGGATTTGACCTTTTTTTGAGAAAACACGGAAGCGTTGGCAGGAGGCAGTGCTAAGCGGCCTGCTCGTTGCACCGCATGGCTCCACCTAAGCAGAGTCCTTTCTCAGAGCCTTCCTGTTCTCTATAGCCAGCCTTGGAAGCAGCCACCATTAATTGCAGCCCCCCACCACTGGAGAGAAGTCTTTCTCAATGACCAGGACTACACGCATCCTTCTCATACCTGTCCTCCCCTGCCACCATGTCAGAATCCCAGCACCAGGCACTGGGAAGATTATGGATTCATTACTTTTACTCAGCATCATCAGCTGAAATACACAGCTTTTACCCCCTCCCCCACACTTGGGCACGTTTTGTTCCATCATCCCCATCTTTCCTGTGCTCTCTCCAGCTTTCCAAACTAACCATCCATTAGGAACAGCTTCAATGCCCACCTCCTTCCTGAAGCTGATGAGTCCCCTTGTGGTTTCTTTCCCCTTCTAAATGCTATAGCACTTTTCATGCTGATCACGGCTTCATTAGCACGAAATTCTCCCACTTTGCCTGTCTTCCTGTTCTGTGTTTTCTGTTTCTCTGACTACACTACACTAGTTCACTCTCATAGCACACTGCTTCATCTCAATTGTCTACATAGTAAGCTCTAGAATCCCCTTAGAAGAAAGTCTGGGCATGCCTATTAAGGATTATAGTAACTGGGTTGGAGTAGGAATAACGTGGGTGGCACACATTTCTTCAGCTGGATTCCTGGACTCCATCAAAAGGAGAATTGTGCTGAGTGGATGCATTTACTGTTTTCTGCTTCCTGACTGCCCCTACCATGTGACCATCTGCCCCACACTCCTACCCCTGGCACTTCCTCTAGGGACTGTGCCTCAGAGCTCTGAACCCAAATAAAATCTGTCTCCCAAAATTTGCTTTTGTCCGAGGATTTTATCACAGCAACATGAAAAACAACTAAGACACACAGATTCCTGTATTCACAGTCAACCAGAATCTGAAGATCTTAGAAGGAAAATTCCACACCTTATTAAAGGAATAGCTAAGTTGGCCAATTGTTCTTCACAATATAGATGAAACCCCAGGGCTCTGAAGTGCTGTGCTGTTCAGTATCCTGTTTTGTTCTGCCTACTCTATGTATCTATCCAGTTTTCCCATATGTCCAGACTATTTATGATGGTTGACCTTTAGTTATGTGATAGTTATCAGATCAGTTGTCACAGTATCTCAGGGCTGGGTTTCAAGTACCTGTTACTTTTCTTAATAGTCCCTGAGTACAAGAGCAACGACGCTGTTTAGCCACTTGAGTGTGTCAAAGAGAAGCCAATGAAGTGCTTCCTTTAAGTGAGAAGGCGAAAGTACAGTAAGATAATTTGAGAGAAGCAAGAGCTTCCATAACTTTTATAAAACACATAGTATAATCGTTCTGTTTTATTATTCGCTGCCGTTAATCTCTTACTATACTCTAATTTGTGGATCATACTTCATCACAGACATGTATGTACTGGAAAGAGCATAGTGTGTATAAGGTTTGGTACTCCCCACAGTGTCAGACGTTCACAGTGAGTCCTGGCCTGTAGACCCCATGGGAGAACTGAAGAATACTCTAATGACCCCTGAACAACAGCCAGCATCACTGTGTGTATTCACTACACAATTCATCTCTGTGAAAAAAAAAAAAACTTGCCAGAACAACTTAGAATGAGAAATGTATTTTGTGGTTTCAATCCACACTTCTTGCCCCCATTGCTGCGGTTCTATGGTGAGACAAAACATCACAGTGGCAAGGGTTTGGGGTGGAACTAAGCTGCTAACTTAATGAGAGCCATAAAGCACAGAGAAAATAGTACACTAGGAACAACATTTAACCCCAAGAGCATACCCCAGTGACCTTCTGCTGGAGCAAGAAGTAAAGCTTCCACCACTTCTCAAAATAACATCAGCAGCTGGGGACCAAGCTTTCAACTCATGCGTCTGTGTATGGTGGGGGAGCTCATATTTCAAATCTAACACAGTAAACAAACTTCTCACAGGTATATGATCTTTTTCGAGAAAACTGACAGTTCCTGCATCATTGAGGATAGGTCTTTCACTCACACCGGTACCATCCACCCTCCCCAGGCACCAGGGGTGTAACTATCATGCACCAAGTGTTACTGGCAAGCACTTTCAGCCTGCTCTTCATCCTGGCTGTCAGTGGCTGTGTTCCCTAGTGTGAAGTGAAAGGGAAGTTCATGTGAAATTGGTGTGAAAAAGCTCATCCCAGCCTTCTCCACCCTGACAGTCGGTGCCAAGTGGCTCCAGGCTGGGTTGACAGATGTAATGACTAACAGTGAAGCAGAAGCTCCGAGCAGCAGGGAAGACCAACCATGGCCATAGTTAAGACAGAGCAGTATTGTTCTGTCCTTTGCAGGGCGTTCAGAACCACAGGATTCATAGTCTAAGGCACCCAGACCCTGGCCATTTTTCCTAACATCCATTGCTATCACAAACATTCACAATGTTGGTCGCGGCGGCGAGGCGCTGCAATCAGGAAACGTTTTGGGGGACCTGCGCGGGGACAGAAGCAAGTGGCTAGGACAGGCGCAGAGATAGACGCAAGCGGCTGGGACTGGGCTGGGCGGAGGCAGACTCAAGCGGCTGGGACCGGGGGACTGGCGCAGAGGCCAACGCAAGCGGCGGGACCGGAGGGGTCCGGCGCGGTGGCAGACACACGAGGCAGGGACGGGAGCACAATAACGAGAGCAGATCGCCCCACTACAATTAAATCAAAGAGGTAGGCTTTTGGTTGACCAGGTCACTGGCAAACAGGGAGCTTGGTCCTGATCCTGAAGACCCTTTGGAGGGGTGAGAGGGTTCTTGGCCTGCGTGCGACAGGAATCAGGAAACAGAGCGAGGGCATTTGGTAAGCAGAACCCTTGGCCAGCAGGGAAACCTGATCCGGTTTTAAAAGACCCATTAGATAGGATCAATAGGAAGAGATGGGCAGGTGCCAAGGCAAGAATTCACCCAATAACCTGAAAAACAACATGAAAACACCAGAACCCAATGATCTTACAACAGAAGTATTTGAACACCCTAACACAGAAGTGGAAAAAATTGACTTTATGAAGGCAATAGAGTCCCTTAAACAACATGTAAAAAACGCCCTTATAGAAATGGATGAGAAGTATAACAAAAAGTTTGAAGAAATGAGTAAATACGTACATGATACCCTGGGAAACCAAGAAAAAACGATCAAACAGGTAATGGAAACAGTTCAAGAATTAAAAACTGAAATGAAGGCAAGGAAGAAAACACAAACTGAGGACCAGCTGGTTATGGAAAATCTAGGTCAACGAGCAGAGTCTACAGAAACAAGCATAATCAATAGAATACAAGAGATAGAAGAAAGAATCTCAGATTCTGAGGACTCTATGATTCATATCTCAGATTCATGGAGAAAATAAACGCACAGATCAAAGAAAACAGCAAAGCCAACAAATTCTCAACACAAAACATTCAGGAAATATGGGACACAATAAAAAGACCAAACCTAAGAATAATAGGAATAGAAGAAGGAGAAGAGTCACAGCTCAAAGGCCCAGAAAATATTTTTAACAAAATTATGAAAGAAAACTTTCCCAGCAATGTCACAGCTTAATACAGCCAGGATGAGAAATTTGCCAGTTAGTACACATTTCCCCTTGTGAGTCCCGCAGGAGAGCCTGCGTCTTTGCCTTTTTCCAGTTTGCTACATTCTAGAACACTGGGCCCAGTATATTTCCCTACTAAGTCCTATCTTGAACTCAGTCGTGCAAGTCACTTTCCCTTACCACCAAAGGTAACATATCCGTAGATGTCGGGGATGCTGAGGGGTTATCTTTAAGGATATGTGCGCCACAGACAAAAGCATTACATCTGGGTTTTCTCTAATGGTGACAGAAAATTGACATTTGTTTCTGCCATGAATATGGTCAACAAGGCTCTGCGGTATCAGCCATACTACTGTGCTTAGTTTGCAAATATCACAGGGTCAATTACTGTAATGCCCTCGCTTGCCACTGAATCTTGCTTGGTGTTTATTTTTAATAGAGAAACACACTGTGTCGCAATTTCCTAAAATTACTTTGACAACAAGATTCACACATTCTTCTGTTGAGTGAATTTAGTCATATGCTTGTCTTCACTGCACAGCACCAACAGTCCTCAGCCGAATCCAGGGTTCTTTTCTAGACTGACTCTGCCCTCAGTCATCTATCCCTCGTGAGCAGAAATACCCCCTTACCTGTAAAAACTTGGAGCCCGTTGCCCTTCAGTGGGCATTTGATATATTAGTCCATTTCCTACTGTTAAGACAAAATACCTGAGGCTGCGTATTCTACAAAGAAAAGGTTTATTTAGTTCACAATTTTGCAACTGAAAGTCAATATTTAGGTACCACTACCTCTTTGACCTCTGGTGAGGACTGATGGCTTCCTAGTGGCAGATATGTGTGTGTGTGTGTGTGTGTCTGTGTCTGTGTCTGTGTCTGTGTGTGTGTATATATATATATATGTAGATATTGTGTATATATAGATATAGATATATCACATTGGGAGAGAAAGCCAGAGAGAGATTAAAACACCAAGCATGCTCTTTTAGAACTGAACAACTCCCTTATATAAGAACTCAGTTCAGAAGACCAGTGTTAATCCCTTCTAAGGGCATTTCTCCTAATGACCTAGTCACCTCAGGCTAGTCCCTGCTCTTACAGGTGCCCCTATCTCTATGCAGCTTCACAAGGGACAGTACCTTCAATGCATGGATGCTTGGGGAACAGCACAGCAGAGCACTTGGCTTTGACATAACTTCGGGAAGATGTTTGCAATGTAGAATTCTGTTATGACAGGATGTCATCTCCAGCAGGCTGAGAGCTGATTTCGGAAGCTAAAAATCCCTGCTGTCATCAGAATGAATGGCATCCCTTAGAGGCAAAGCTGTCACCCACAGGCACAGCCCCTCAAACACACCTGGTCACCTCGACCCACGGAAATAGAGATTTCTCTATTTAGAAACACCATCACGTTCTATCCAGGCGTCGGCTATGAATGTTTACTTGGCAAAATGAAAGAATTACCTCCCTATCAGATACTCCACATTATGAAACGAAGAGAGCGACAAGTGGCAAGGGCTGCGATGATGCCCTTGAAGGCTCCTCTAGTGAAAAGGACCTTGCTGTGCCATTCTCTCCTCTGCGAAGTGAGAGCCGGGACAAGCGGGCTCTCTCAGAAGCAGGATTGGGATCTCATCTTTCCCTGTCTGTCTTCCTGCAATGAAAGCCAAAACAAAGCTGACTCCTAAAAACAAAACAGAAAGAAGAGGACCTATAATTCTCTAACTTGAAAAAGCAATAAGCAAATTGTCACTACCACATAGCAGTAGCAATATTGATTATAAAGGGATTTCGGGGAGAGTGGGGACAGTCGAAATAAACATTGACACCAGAGACCTACCGATCATTTGATAAATCAGGGTTTTGAGGGAGGTCTTTTTCTGCAACCTCTAAATATGAGAGTCAGTGTCTATAAGGAATATTAAGATGTAAATTGTAGCAGGTATTTCCTGAATCTGCATCTGTGCCTCAATACCTTAGGGCTTGTTTTGACTAATTTGATCTGTATCAGCTAAGTGACACCATCTTTAAAACATTCATTAATTAGATCTTGTCATTGCTCCAGAAATCATGCTCATATCCCATCCCTTTACAATTTAAATGCAACATTGATTTTTTTTTTAGTATATTAGTCTTAGATGTGTGACAGTATCTTATCAATGTGAGTGTCATTTACACAACGTTGGTATTTTACCTTATAAAATACAGCTATCGAATTGGAAATCGTATATGTTACAGTTCATTAGCAGGAATATGCCAGCATGCAGGCAAACGAGATATACTGGCAAGCTGGATATAATGAATGCGGTGTTCAAGCTGGCCCTTTGCTAGACCAAACAGATTAACTACAATGGTATGCTAACACAGCTAGTATCAGAATGGTATGTTAACAGCTTCAATAAAAGTGGAGGGTATAACAGCCCAGAAGAAATGGGAGGTCCCAATATTTAATTCATAACAGATGAAGGCAAAAGATGTAGTATGAAATAGAAGGGTGTCACATAGCTAAGAAGAGAGCAGCTGCAACAGTCATCCCAAGGTACATGAAAAACAAAATCAAAATGTGTCAAAAACACATGCAGTCTCACTGCGTGATCTCAATACCTACTATAATATGCACAGTGTGGTCTGAGTGACAGAAGGGATCAATGGAACAAAATAAAGAGCCCAGAAACAAGCCCACACAAGCAAGGTCTTTGGCAAGTGAACAAAGCCGGTACAATGGAGAAGAGATTGCCTTTCAGCAACTAGTAGAACAGCTGACAGCCACATGCAAAAACAAATGGATCTGGGGCTGGAGAGATGTGGCAGTGGGTAAAAACTCATCCTGCTCTTACAGGGACCCAGCTTCCAATCACGGCACCCTTGTCTGCTCATAACTACTGCTAACTCCAGCTCCAGGAGACTCTGGTGTTTTCACTAGAGTCGCACGCTGTATTTCCATTATGACTGCCCCTCATCTGCTCCCACTCCTACTGATTGCCTTTCGCCTTGCAACTAATCCCCTTCTACTTCCAAGTTTTTTCCCTTGGTTCTGATTTGCTGTGATAGCTCAATGAGTTCCATTCCTCTTGTTTACAAGAGCACAAGAGAGGATCTGTTCACAAAAGCACACATGGTGTGAAGGCGGAATGGTTCTTACCGGCTCAGGATCTGAACACTTGGTTCCTCGTCAGGGATACTATTTCGGGGAAAGTTTACTGGAAGGTGGCCTTTGGGAGTCCGTGCCACTTCTACGCTGTTCCCTCTGCTTCTGCTTACAATTGAGAATGCAACTTCTTGACTTCCTGCTCTGGTCGCCATGTTTGTCTGCTACCAAAATGAACACTTCTTCCTATAAATCACTTTTTCTCATGGTGTCTTATTTCAGCAACAGAAAAGTTACTAACATAGCAAGCACCTTACCAATGGATACATCATTAAAGAAAATGTTGCCCCTTTCTTTCCACCATTAACTGTGTAAAACCCTCAGTAGGGGTATGGGTTTGTGAACCCTTCCCACTCCAAAATAGCATGCTGACAAACCATAGCTTGTGCAGACCCTTGTGCAACTCATCATGGAAGCGGTGAGTTCAAGAGAGCAGCAGTCATGTCCTGTCCCGTTGTGGGACCACATTCTATTCCCCAGCTCTCTTTCAGTTCTCATGGTCCCTCTGTTCACTCCCCCCAGAAATGGTAGCTTTTCATCAGATCATCTCAGAATAAACTTCCAGGAAAGAATTTTAATCCTTCATATCCCAAACTTATAGTTCTCTTATTTGTGTTTATTGATTTTTTAATTAAAATGTAATTACATCATTTCCCCCTTTCCTTTTCTTCAATTTAGTCCCTCCCTTATCCCCCCAACACCTCCTTTCAAAATCATGATCTTTTTCCTTCTCCTTTAATTGTTATTGTAACACATGCACACACATACACACATACCTAAACATATACATATAGCTTGTTCACCTGTTCAGTACAATTAGTGTTCTTGTATGTGTGTTATTTCTGGGCAGACCACTCGGCACTGGATAACCAACTTAAACCGTTTTTTCTCCATAATTTTTTAACTCTAAATGGCCATAAATCTGGTGGCATCAGTTCACCTTCATAGGGCTAGAAGAAATGGAAGCAACTCCACTCAGACAATTGGGCACATAGAAGATCTCAAGACTCAAGACTGGGAGGGAGCAGTATTACCTACAGCAACTGCAAATACAAACAAAGTTGCATCAAGACTGGGGTGTCCTGATAAGAATATGCTGCATCTCCCTACCTTTTAGAATAATGGGATCCCCAAAGGGAATGAAATCCCCCACAATTGAGAATGTGGAGTACAGAAACAGGAAGACTAATGACTCACAGAACTACCAACTTTTCTCTGTCATGTGATGCCTAGTTTGGATGCCGGCTATTGGGTAACTGCTTAAGGGACACAGAAGGGACCGTTTGGAGTCTTCATCATCCCGTCCTATAATAGTGACAGCTTTGTGCCCCAAAAATTCCTCAGTAAAGGATTCCTAAAAGCCATGTGCTGTGTGTGGAGCAATCGTTGTACACTATGAAAATGCATTACTCTTATTTGTTAATAAAGAACTGATTGGCCAGTAGCTGGGCATGAACCAGAGTAGGAAATTCTGGAAAGAGGCAGTTCCTGGCAAATGCAGAGAAACAGATGAGAATGCCATACTGAGGAAAGGGACCAAGCCATGTGGCAAAGTATAACTAGAAATGTGGGTTAATTTAAGTGTAGGTGTTAGCTAGTAACAAGCCTGAGCTATCAACTGAGCATTTATAAGTAATCTGAGGCTCCGAGTCAGTTATTTGGAACCAGGCAGTCAGGAGAGAAATGCCCAACCACAGTAATGGAGTAGTTGAATTCCAGAGGGCAAGTTTTTATTTTAGGTGCCTGCTTGGTGGCGCTAACCCTCAGAAGAATAATTCAGGAATTCCTCAAAGTTGTTTCATACAAAGAAAAGCCAGTGAACAGCAAACAAAGGGCAGGGAATATGCCATGTTGGAGTTAGGCTGGTTTTTTGGTTTCACATATATGAAATAAACAGGGACATTCATTCATATCTCTGGTCTTACATAAGGCCAAGTCCACAGAAGAGAGAAGGGAATTTTGAACTGCATGTCCGTTGCATAGTCTGTACTGACTACCATCATGATGATGTGCATGGTCCTTCCTAATGCTGATCCTGTGTCCCAATATGACCATCTGGTACAACTTCGCTATCCCATGCAGCTTGTCACTATTTATCTGAAGCAATTAGTTCTCTGGAACTATATTTTAATTCCAATCTTGCAGGATGATATCCTTTGCGCCAATGTAAGAAACCAAGACCCTATGTAAGAAACTGAGACTAGAAATGACTGGAGATATTAATTTCAAGGATTCATGAAGTCTGGTGAAGGGCAGACCCAGAGAGCTTCATGCATGCAGTTCAAAGTTCCGAAGACTTTGTTGTGCCACCCAGGTACTTATCCTGTGCACCATGACCTCTGACTCCAGTGCCTTTCCTTGTTCTACGTCATGGAAAATGTCCACAAGACATTGTCTGAAGGAAGGAAAGTCTCCCAAGAGATTGTTGGAAATTATCTCTTGCTATATCATTTCTGAGAGTGACTCAGCTGTCTTGAATGAACCTACAAATCTGATGACGTAAATTCAGATCTCCAGAGCCCACATTAAAGGGTGTGTAGTAGTGAAAGTCTTTGTAAGCCTGGCATATCACTATTGAGTGATGGGAGGTGGTGACCAGCAACTCTTCAGAAGTACAAAGGCCAGCAGAAAAGAAATCCTCTCTCTAGAAAGTGGCAAGACAAGGCTCCAGACCTAAATGCTGTCCTCTGACCTCATGTATGTGCTATGTCACACACATATCTGTATCTCCACATAGGAATACATGCACATACAAACACACACATAGTCAAGTGTTGGGAAAAAACTTACTAAGTCATGCTTGGAGGTGGTATTTGGAAGTGGGGTCTTTAAAAGGAAGTCAGGGACAAATGAGGTCATCAGGATGGTATCTTCCTCATGGCATCCGTGACTTTATAATAAAACTGAAAATATTTACTGTCTTTCTATATGATACCTCTGCCAAACGGATGCCTGTGCTGCTCTTGGACTTATTATTTTCCTCCAGGATTGTGAACCACAAAAGCCTTTCACATTTATAAGTTACCAGGACACAGGTATTTTAAAAATGGACCAAGATAACATCTCCCAGAAATTTGGGAAGGCAAAGAGAAAATGCTTATGATGTGCTACAATGCTACAGAAGACAATACCACAGAGCAACCTGGACTTGAGGCCTTGTTATGTTTCCCCTAGCAATCAAGCAACTTCCATCCTCACCTTGTTGAGAGTAACCCTAACTCCCCACTCTGGCGACTGGAGTACAACAGAAAGTAAAGAAAAAATACAGATGAGTCATTGTAAACAAAGCAACTAAGAATATACAGTGAATACAGCATCCTTCATGTGAAGCAAATGCCATATTCCTGAAAAATAAGGGTACTTGTTCCTATTTTGTTTGAAAGCAGAATTTTAATGAGGAAACCAGAATAAAGAATGAACCATTTCGTTGAGATATCTGTTTCACAAAAATAAATCCTGAAACTAACAATATGACTAGAGTTTGACTTACTTATAAATTTGTGTTAGTTCTTAATTAACTGTAAATTCGATGTGAATTATCTGAGAGTGTGTTAAAGATGAATGAGTCAACGTGAGCTCTCCAGAGAGAAGTTATGAGGAATATTGGGATATCCTCCATCACTGTGCAGAGAAAGCTTGCAAGGGACAGACATGAGAAAATAATGCTGCCTCCCTTTAAGAAACATCACAGTTATTAATTTTAATTTAACTTATTCTTTAAAGTTGAAAGGCCTGGATGCATGCAGGACAATACCCAATACTGAAAAAATGAATGGGGCTGACGCATGAAGCTGATGCATGGGCAGCCTGTATATGGCGGTCTTGTTGAATTTGTCCATATTGGGCTTCATGGTCTAAGTTGATGAGGATGAACTCACCAGGTCTTGTCCTCAAGAGGGCACCAAGGTGATCTCATTATAGATGGTTGTGAGCCACCATGCTGTTTCTGGGAATTGGGTATTTATGCAAAAAATTTAGCAAGTTAATATATACTTAACACAGCAAAATTTAGGAAACCAATATTTCTTGAGTTTTTAAACACTGTTTATAAATGAGGTTATTTTTTCTAAAAATATTTTAAACAATCACAATGAACTTAGCAAGGAAAATTCAATTTAATAACTTGCATAACTAAACCACCTAACAAGCCCATAAATATATTGATTGCAATATACACTTCTTTGTTTTGCTTATCTCTGTTTCTTCATTGTATTTGTGCTGTTTTGAGAAGCAAATTATTCTTCTGCTTATTTTGATACCTTTCCATGGCTAGGTAGTAATATCTTGATTTCTTTCTAAATCAATAGTAATCTTATGAGTCTAGAGAAATAGAATTTTTTTCTCAGGTTTGGAAAGCTGAGCTACACCTATGAAGCAAGAATTTTTCTCCCAGGGATATTAGAGCTGGATCTACAAATCACCAACCTGCACTTCCCTTTAATAGCTGAATTATGATAACACTGATTTTTATGATGCTAAGAGCATTAAACATGAGGTGCACCCTCTAACAAGTTTCCTGTGTACAAAGTAATGTTGCTACTTGTGTTCTGTAGGGCAGGAACTCGGGACTTACTCATCTTGCACACGTGGATGTATTCTCTGCTGAATGACAGGGACTTCAAAGACTTCTAAATTCTAGACCTTCTGCTTTGATGCCCATTAGTAATTTAAACAGCATTAGTAATACTATTCCATTTAGGTTGAACAGTGATAATTTATCAAAAGGTTTAACCACACACTGACTTCTAAGACCTGTGACTATGAATCTCTTTGAGAAAAGACTCTTCAGGAGCACCTGCAGAAGCCAGAAGGTACTCTGGAGTCTTCTGTGGAACATTCAAAGGGAACAAGGCCCTGCTGGGCATGAGTTCAACTGTGGTCCAAAGAACTCTAGAACTAATTTTATGTCATTATATTTCTGGTAAGTTGTCATAACAGCTACAGAAAGTGACTATGCATGCCCTTAATGTCACTTGTATTACATGGTCCAGAGGCCACTCTTCAAGATGCATTGCTATTGAGGGACACACTATTTAGAACCTGTGTGTTTCCCATCAGCAGTAAAGACACAGACAGGTTTCCTTTCCTCAAGGAAATAAGTCTACACAATTAGGTCATGGGACAGTAATTCATTCTTCTGGAACCTCGTTGCAGCTGACCTTGCTGTCCGGGGTCTTGGTATCCCCATTTTGATGTGATCTTTGGTTTATGTTCAAGATTTTTATGTTGTTGTGATTAAACATTCTCACCTAAAGCAACTTGGAGAGTGTATTAGTTGCTATTCTACTGCTGTGAAAAGACACAATGACCAAGGCAACTTTTAGGAAAGAAAACATTTAACTGGGAGCTTGCTTACAGTTCCAGAGGTTTAGTCCACTATCATCACGGTGGGGAACATGACAGCATGCAGGCAGTTCATGAATAGCAACTAAGAGCTGCATCTTAATCTGTAGGCTGAGAGGGGGGGCTTGGATTTGGTATGGGCTTTTGAAACCTCAAAGTCCACCTCCCCCCCCCGGGGGGCATACTTCTTCCAATAAGGCCACACTTTCCCATCCTTCTAATCCTTTCAAATAGTGCTGCTCCCGGGTGACAAAGCTTTCAAATATATGAACCTATGGGGACATTCTTATTTAGACCATCTCAGAGAAGAAAAGGTTTACTTCCTTTTATATGTCCATATCACAACCCATCATTGAGAAAATCAGGGCAAGCACTCAAGGCAGAACCCTAAAGGTAGAAACCATGGAGAAATGCTGCCTGCCTGCCCACTCCCTAGCTTGCTTGCTCCCTGGATCATGCTTAGCTGCTTCACTGTGGAGAGCAGGTCATCGTCCATCAGTCATCAACCCAGTCCCTCACAGACAGAGCCATAGGTCACTCTGATCTGAATACTTGCTTAGTTAAGACCCCTCAGGTGACTCCAGGCTGCACCAAGTTGACAACTGAAGCTAACTAGGACAGGTTGTTCATATTTCTTTGTGTTTATTATTCCTATGCTTGTGGAGAGAAATAAGTGCATATCCATCCCTTAAAGATAACATTCATTATAAAACTACTTATTAAATGTGAGGAGTGGTGATCCATGTCCTTGATCCCAGCATTAGGGAGGAAGGGCAGATGAATCTCTGAGAATTCAAGGGCAGCCTAGTCTACAAAAGACAACAAGGCATTGTTTCTAAAACAAAATGAAGCATTAAAACCTCATGAAGTAACACGTTCTCTTCACTCTGCCTTTGTTGTGACAAAGCCTTCCTGGCTTCTGTATGTTCTACTGTTGAAAAGCAATTTCCTCTGAGATAAAACCTCCCGTTTGGAGGGAAGCTCTTTAAGACACAGGATGCTCTAAAGGGAGGCCGAAAAAAATTAAAATGGGCTACATATCTAAACAGAAAATTCTCAACAGACAAATCTCAAATGGCTGACAAATACTTAAGGAGATGTTCAACATCTTTAGCCATCGGGGAAATGTAAATTAAAATGATTCTGAGATTCCATCCTACACTTGTCAGAATAGCTTAGATCAAAAACACAAGCTACAGCTCATGCTAGAGAGGATGTGGAGCAAGAGGAACACTCCTTCATTGCTGGTGGAAGTGCAAACTTGTACACACACTTTGGAAGTCAGTGTGGTGGTTTCTCAGAAAACTGGGAATGAACCCACCACAAGACCCAGCTATACCACTCTTGGGCATATACCCAAAAGATGATCAGTCATACCACAAGGACATTTGATCAACTACATTCATAGCAACCTTATTTGTATTAGCCAGAACCTGGAAAAAACCTAGATGTCCCTCTACCAAGGAATGGATAAAGAAAATGTGGTATTTACACAATGGAGTATTACTCACCTGTTAAAAAAAACCCAAGGACATCAGGAATTTGAAGGCAAAGGGATAGAACTAGAAAACATCATCCTGAGTGAGGAAATCCAGACCAATAAAGACAAACATGGTATAAACTCGCACATAAGTAGATACTAGCTGTAAAATAAAGGCTACCAATGTTACAATCCACAGATCCAGACAGATTGGGTAACAAGGAGAGTTCATGGAGGGACACCCAGATCGCCCTGGGAAGGGGAAAAGAAGAGATTTTGTGAGTACCCTGAGGGCGGATGGGGTTGGAAACATGAGCAATCCTGTTGGGGTAAGCACAGAGTGGGGGAGTGCTGAGGGGGACTGCTGGGAGTGGGGTCTTTAGGGTCAGGCAGGAGCTCGGTGCAGGGGAATCCCCCAGGAGTCTATGGGGAAGGGCCCCGGCTTAGACTCCTAGCTATAGTGGATAAGTAGCCTGAACTGGCCATCTCCTGTGACCAGATCATTGCCTGGCCCACATATCATCAAAGAGCCATCATCCAGCAATTTATGGAGGCAGACTCAGAGATCCACAGCAAAACATTAGGTGGTGTTCAGGAATCCTGTGGAGGAGGAGGGAGAGAGGAGTGTAGGAGCCAGACGGGTCAAGGACATCATGGAAAGGCTCACACTAATCTGGGCTCGGAGGGGCTCACGGAGACTGAACCTAAAACCAGGGAGCCTGAAAGAGACTAACACAGGCACTCTACATACATATTATAGTTGTGTAGCTTGATCCTTTTATGGGACTCCTAATAGTAAGAACAGGGGCTGTCTCCAAAGTTTTACTTCTCATACTGGGCCACTTTGCCCAGCCTTAATACATGGAGAGATGCCTAGTCTTGCTGCAACTGGATAAGTTATGTTTTATTGATACTCATAAGAGACCTCTTCCTGGATGGGGTGGAAGAGACAGGGATTGGGAGGTGGGAAGGAGGAATAAAGGTGAGAGACTGGAAAAGGAAAATGAATGGGGGCTGCAGCCAGGATGTAAAATAAAAAGATGAATAAAAATTATAAGAACAAACAAAAAGAATCCATTCTTCAGACAAACTCTTTAAACCCAGGAAATAAGTTCACAGCTTCAGGAATCAGGAAGTCTCTGAAAATGATTAGATTTGCTAGGCCCCTTCTGCCCATACTTAAACCATCAGTAACCACCCTTGGGAGGGACACTCAGACCTGCTGAGCTGTGTGGAAGAAGCTAAGACCAGCTTAACTAGCTGAAAAGGGTGCTCTCCATCCTGTTGAACTCTCCACAAGATGAACAGTCACTCCAGGTACCAGCTTTTCTGAGCCGTCCCCCATGCTGGGCTTTAGCGATGCAGCTGTCTTTGAGTCATTTCTACTCCTCCTTTCCTACAGCTTCCCATGACTGACCCCTCGTCAATTCAATGAGAACCTCTTGAAAGCCAAGAGAAATAACCTTCCTTCTACTGGGAGGAGTCCCTACCTTCCCTTTACTGTCCCCTACGTCCTGTTCACTCTACTCTCCCACTTCATTGAAATCTTTCTATTGATTGTTTTACTACTGGATCAGTATCTGCTCTAGGTAATTTTTGGTCAACCTGTTACAACCTAGAGACATCTGGGAAGAGGGAGCATTGAATAAGGGATTGCTTCCATTAGGTTAGCTGTAGAAATTTTTGGTGGAGTCATTAGGGGGTTTGATCTATAAAATCAGAGCATCTTCATGCAAAAATAAATTGACTTCTTTCTGCTTTTATATTCCTTTTCTCTCCTTCACTTTTTATTGTTCTTACCAAAACTAAGCATTGAACATGAGCTGTAAGATTAGATATCCTTGTCTTGTTCCTGATTTTCATAGAACTGTTTTGAGCTTTTCTCCGTTTAGCATAGTATCAGCTGTGGAATTTCTACCTATTTTTCTCTTTATTATGGTGAGAGATGTCCCCTGTATGTTGAATTTTGTCAAAGTTTTTCCACATCTAATGGGATGATCTTGTGGTTTTTAATCCTCGAATCTGTTTGGATTTATTTACATATATTAAACCATTTCTGCATCTCTGGGAACTGAATTGACCATAGTGGATAAACTTTTTGCTGTGTTCTTGATTTTGATTTCCAAGTATTTTACTAAGAAAATTTGCATCTATTTTCATTAAAGCCATGAATGGATAATTTTCTTTCCCTTTTTTTGTTGTTGTTGGAACTTTATGTGGTTTTGGCATCAGGGTAATCTTGCCTCCATGAAATGAATTTGGAAGTGCTCCTTCCTTTTCTATTTTATGAATAATTAAAGGAGTATTTGGAGCTACTTCTTTGAAAGCCTGGTAGAATTCTACACCAGTTCTATCTGGACCTGGGCTTTTTCTAGTTCGGAGTTTTTAGTTGGTGTTATTTCACTGCTTATTAGAGGTCTGTTAGAGTTACTTGCTTTATCTTGATTTGATTTTGATAGATCATATGTATCAAGAAATGTATCCATGTTTTGGGTTTTCCAGTTCATTGGAATATTATTTCTAAAGTGTATCTTTATGATTCCCTGCATTGTCCCAGCATCTGTTCTAATGCTTCCTTTCTCATCTATGATTTTATTAATTTGAGCTTCTCACTTTCTTTTGATTAATTTGGCTAAAGTTTTGTCCATCTTACCTATCTTTCCAAAATATCAACTCTTGGTTTAATTGAATCTTTTCGTTGCTTTTATTTTTCGTTTGTTTTGTAATATTACTAATTACTTTATTTAGGGTTATACTTTCATGCTGGGCATTTACAACCATGTAGGTAGCTGAAAGTCGCTCGTTATTACTGTTAAGCATGGTTGAGACTCCTTGGGATTTACTACTAATGTCTTATGAGGGGCATCTTTGCTCTTTTAATTATTACTCTTCTAAATGACCAATTTCTTGGGAGGATAAGGGCTTTGATGACTGTATGATTTTTCTCAGAAGCACAGGGCACGTTTCTCTGTAGTGACTCTATTTTCAGGATGAGTACTGGTCAGCATTTAACCTCCAGTGTTTCTATGGCCTCTCGGATGGAAAAGATCGGTGAGGTACTAGGACAGCAGCATATGTTGTTTACCTCCTGGGAGGGGGCGGTCTGTCTGGTCTTGGTGGATGTATTAGTTACTTTTCAATTGCTGTGGTGAAACACCATGAAAAAGGCAGCTCACAGAAGAAAAGGTTTACTTGGACTTGTATTTCTGGAGAGATAAACATCTATGATGGCAGAGAAGATGCAACAAGTGCCAGGTATGGTGGCAGATGCAGGAAGGTGAGGATTCATGTCTTGAACCACAATCATGAAGCAGAGAAAGCAACTGGATATGGCAAGGGTCTTTTAAAGACACAAAGACCACTTCCAGTGATGTAACTTCTCCAACAAAGCCATACTTCACAAATCTCCCTAAACGGCACCACCAACTGGGGACCGAGTGTTCAAACACCTGAGACTATGGGGAACATGCATCAGTCAAAACAACACAGAGGCTAAGGGTTAAGACATACGTTCTCCTCATAGAAGACGAATACTTACTTCTATTACTTAAGACCCCCAAGCTCTGATTGTTGAGCACCTAGGAACATAGGTGTGTCAGTCTTAAAAAGAGGCAGTCGTTGGTTTTGGTTTGAACTTTGTGTAATTAGAATAAAGAAGAAGCTGCCAGAGAGGGAGGCCTTGGTTTTGAAGAGCTACCTTTCATAGTCTTTGTAAGAGGGAAGTCTGCAGATGAGGGATGGCAGTGTCTTATTGTTTCCCTGAGAACTGAGAGCTTCTTCTGATTAGGCTCAGCAGGATTCAGTCTTGATGAGTTGCTGGATGGAAAGAGGAAATCACACAAGAGAGGAATCAGCAGTCCTCATCTAGGTCCTAGTGCTACAGAGAAAGTTATTGTGAGAGTTTAACATGATAGTGTGCAGGCCTTGTAGCTGCTGACATTAAGAAAGGAGTTTGGGGGCAGCAATGAAGAAGAGACAGCAAAGAGAGGAAACTGCCCATGCCAGAAGAGAGAAAAACAAAGGTCGCATAACAAACACTGCCTAGAAAAGCAAGTCAAACAGAATTGAAGATGCATAGCCCACTATAGGTCCTAGCAAAGTACAGAACCAACCCAAAAGACATCACTGGATGTAGTATAAACTCAGTAAAAATAGTAAATAGTAAAAACCCAGAGATAGATACTGGAGTTCAAACTGAAGATCAGAAAAGCAAAGCGGTCAAGCCACTAGAGAGATCTTGCCTCTACCAAGGGGCAATTCTGCCTCTACGAATCCTCAGATTGAGACCGGTCTCCTATCATCTTATATTCCTCTCTAGTGCTGGGATTAAAGGGATGTGCAACCACTGCCTGGCCTGTATTGCTGATCAGTGTGGCTGCTTTGCACTGATCTTTAGGCAAGCTTTATTTATTAAAACACAAATAATATATCACCATAACTGGAAGGGGACAGAATTCCAATTTGTCCACAAGGGACCCTTGGGAGTACTCTATTCCAGTACATCCTATGAAGAAAAGGGGCCTTCTGCCTCAAGAAAGTGACTTCCTATAGTTCCTGGGCCAAAGTATCCAATTGGTCAAGCCAACCTGACCCAAATGGGAGACATAAACTGAAACTTGGCCATGCATCAGTTATGAGAGTAAGGGAGACAGCCTCTGGAAAGATCAGAAATCTTGGTCATCTGTAAGACTCTAAGAAGAGAAATAACGGTCAGTGAGGGAGTGCACAGGAATGGATACAATTTCCAGCCACACACTTATTCTTCCTTCCTCCTCCAAGGAATGGCAGGCACAAAAGCTGGACAGAAAAAAAAATAATGAGAGAAAAGGGAATCCTCAAACTATATAGAGTGAGGGGATTCCCGGAAAGCAGAAAGTATCCGCTTATCCTTATGGCATCCTACCCAGAGGTCTTCGGTTGCCTCCAAATTGTCCAGATAGCCAGGCAGACTGAAGTAGTAAGTGGCCAAGAGGGGTGGAGACTTTCCAGGAAAGCTCTAGAAATGTCTTGTGAAGTAACGTGTTGAAGGCCTGCAATGCAGACGATGAAAAAATTTGCCAAGAAGAAACAGACAAGGTACGTTTGCTAAAATACACTGCTTGGAAACAGATGAGTTCCCCCAGAGGAGATCACACTTCTGAAAGGTGGTGAAGCTTCTTTTATGGCCATTTTAAGAAGAAGTTAGGTGGTTTGGTCATGGAACATGTTTAGACCTTTACCTCATCATCATGTT
Organism: Microtus ochrogaster; assembly: GCF_000317375.1. Lineage (NCBI taxonomy): Eukaryota > Metazoa > Chordata > Mammalia > Rodentia > Cricetidae > Microtus > Microtus ochrogaster. The sequence continues at coordinate 28,554,541 of NC_022028.1, read as the reverse complement.
GAATAGTAAATTTTATGCATAAGTTTTCTTTGTTTCACGAAAGGTGCCATGAGAGGTTACGTCCTGGGTGTCTGTGTGAAATATCATGAGTTAGGTTCTAAATATTGTACAGGCTTTGACTATAAGAGGCTTTGCTTCTAGTCCTTTGCCTCCATAGCTCTATTACAAGTTTCATGTGGGGGAAAAAACAAGGTTAGTGGGAACTGGGGTTTGTGTTGTTTGAGCATGGTTGAGAAGATTAATAAAGATAATCAAAAATCCCAGAATGGTGATTGGGATAGAATATTAGTTTAATTTCCAGTCTTAGCTTTTTTAAATACTTATTTCCAATTTTTGCACAATGAAATGACTCAGAAACAAAGAAAAACTCAGTAGAGATGACATCTCAGATCAGAGCCTTCAAAAGATACTTCTCACCATGAAAAGTCATGTGTTTTGGTTTTTGTTTTTTTTTTTTTTTTTGGAATAGGTGATTGAAAGATCAAGGAAAATTTGAGATACCAGGAAGCAACAGGACTTTCTAACCTATTGCCAAACGAAATTAGAAGCTAATTTTAATGATCCCCTACTGGCCAAAATTACAATTTGCACATGGACAAAGATAATAATTCCAATGAAATGAAGCAGATTAAATATAACTTGTTGCAGTAATTAATAGGGGTACTTATAAAACCATAAAACTCTCAACTTACTAATTAACCTTGGATATATATGGGAGCTAGCTAATTATTTTTAAAGTTGCTTATTAAAAAGTGGGAAGAGAAAGTTAAGTAATTATTGAGTGTCCCCTAAGAAAACTATACACCAGAAAATGCTAGTAATTGACAGAAAGTACTTATCTAAGAGTATTATTGATTGATCAGCATTGATAAACGTCCACCAGATGGAAATTTTCCAGCAGGCCACAAGCCTCATGGTAAAACATAAAATAATAGAAATGGGTTGATTTAAGATATAAGAACTAGCTAGCAATACACTTAAGCTATTGGCCGAGCAGTGTTGTAATTAATATAGTTTCTGAGAGATTATTTTGGGCAGCTGGGAAATGAACGAGCAGCCTCAGACAACATACTTCGAGTTCAAAACCAGCAGAGAAATCAATGAGTACAAAATGTTGAGCCTCAGCAACAGCACTCTCCACTCTTGTTAGCATCCAGCACTGACAAGACTTCAGGTGCCAAACTGATGCCCTAGTGTCTGGTGCTGTGGTTGTTTGTTGCGTTTTGTTTTCTAAGGCTTTTATCCCACTATCTCAGATCCTCCAGTGATGCATCTGGACATAGGCCTCCATTCTGTTTGGCACGGGTATGGGTGCTTTACATTAGAGAAGTAAAGTTATCATTTTCTATAGAAAAGAATCTGTATTGTTTCTTAGGGGATTCAAACTGTTTTTCTCCTTTTCACTATCTTCTTTCTTCTAATAGGAAGTCCTATTAGATCCATCATTTTGATCCACTGTGCTGTCTTATGTTATCAAAAACTTCATCTTCTTAGCTTCAGGTCTGGGAGCTGTATGAAAATTTACCTCTCTGGCTTCTACTGGATTTGTTTGCTTGGATCATCATATTTTAATGGATCTTTCTTCCCCTGGCATTCAATTCCTACCAAAATCAATGGAATGTCTTTTGTAATTTCCCTCACACACAAATCATTTCCTTGGGGTCTCGTGGATTGTCTGATTTTTGCTGCTGTTTTACAGAGGTCTCTCAGCTCCACACCCTTCCCACTAGCCTTCCCTGTGCATCTTTTTCAGCAACATCCTTTGATATTTTCTTAAATGAAAGTATAACGCTTTCTTGTGTCAAATTGCAGAAGGGGGTTGCGGTAGTTCCATTTTACTGCTGACCATCAGAAGTTCTGGACACCCAGACTTTTTTTCTTCGCGTCCAGTTAGTCAGAAGGGACTGAGCCTGAACCCATTGGGTCTATTACCATGTCCAGATGGATACTGTCTAGACTCAATTGAATCAGCAGCCTGCCTTCTAGTATCTACTGCAGTGATGACTGCTTGCTAGGGGTGTAGGGAGGCTCCAGATTCCCAGTCCTAATTTGCTTTCTATTGCTCTAATAAATACTGTGACCAAAAGCAACTTGGAGACCACAGGGTTTATTTAGTTTAACCATCCCCATAACAGTTCATCAACTGTGTGAATTCAGGCCAGGAATCCAAGCAGAAGCTGCGGCAGGAACTCTGGAGTCATTCAGTTTGACTTCTTAAACCACCTAGACCACCTTTTGAGGGATGACATCATCCACAGTAGACTGGGGCTTTCCACCTCAGTCAGTCATTAAGAAAAAGCACTGAAGGGTTGCCTACAGGACAATCTGATGGAGTGTTTTACAAATTGAGACTTCTTCTCAGATGACTCTAGCTTATGTCAAGTTGACAAAAATAAAACACAACACAACACACACACAACAACAAAAAAAATTGCAATAACAACTAACCACATTCACACATCTGGTTTTTAAAAACTATGCTGATTGTTGCATGAAAAAATCAGAGGACCCAAATCTAGTTCATCCTGCATCCTGAAAGAGAGTTTCTACTAGCCTCCCTGTCTCAAGCTCGGGCTTCCCCCAGCATCCTATGATTGATTCGTCAGGTCTATGTGAAGTGGTTGGTTTCTTCCTTGCTCATACTGCTGCAGCTTGGGGAGAAAGCATATTTCATATTGATATCACGCTTGTTTAGTATTGTTATGTTCCCAGTGTCATCAAAAACTTTGCATCATGGTAGGGGTTCAAAACCAAAACAATTTTGTGTGCACAAGGCAGCATGGCGGCGGAACAGCAGGGTGCACAGTCAATAGCTCTGAAGCAAATGTTCACCATAAGGAGGAAGTCTGCGCATCTCCAGCAAGTTTGAAAAGCATATTCTGAATGCTCTGTGGGTTCCAAGAAAGGATAATTTCAAGTCAATGACACTAGATTGCATCCTGCAAATGGGATACATAAAAAGAGAACTGCTGAGCGCATGCCCAGCCGTGCATGGGGAAGAGAGAAAGAGCCGAGTGGACAGAGACTGCAGAAAGACAAAGGGGTGGTGGAATACAAACTCACGGGTCATGCAGAGTTGTCAGTACACTGGGTCCTAGTTGCTCGAAAACACCATTGTGCTTTGTTTTGTTTTCTACTGTAATGGTGCATACACAACTGAGAAATGTCTGCTTTTCTAGATTATCTTTACTCCTCCCGCTGCCAAACTACACAGTGCCCCTATTATCCAGATCACATATAAACACTACTCCCCCAGGAGACGATTAAACCATAGAAAAGTCTAAACATTCTGTTTTTCACATATACGAACTGTGAAATACTTACCTCTTAGCATAAAGGAAGAGCCCTGCAACTTCTCTGTGGTATATCTGGGTCACCAACATCGCTGGTCTTTCTTACCCCACTGACAAGCAGAGTAAGCACCAGCTGAACACAGCACTGATGTTTCACTATGCTACCCAGAATTCCATGCAATTTAACTCATGGATTGTTTATTACTCGCGATGTGGGAGTGTCATATATCAATCTGTTGATTTCATTGGTTAAGCAATAAAGAAACTGCTTGGCCCTCATAGGTTAAAACATAGGTGGGAGGAGTAAACAGAACAGAATGCTGGGAGAAAGAAGCTAAGTCAGAGAGTCGCCATGATTCTCCCACTCCAGGCAGACGCAGGTTAAGATCATTCCTGGTAAGCCAACTCGTGGGCTACACAGATTATAAAATGGGCTAGTCCAGGTGTGAGAGTTAGCCGAGAAGAGGCTAGATAGAAATGGGCCAAGCAGTGTTTAAAAGAATACAGTTTCCGTGTAATTATTTCGGGTAAAGCTAGCCGTGCGGGGGGCCCGGTGCCGGGGATGCAGCCCCGCCGCTCCTAATCTAACATACTTGAATGCCCCATTTATTATTTTCAGTCTCTGACTTTAGGCAACTTACTAAAACCATGGAGAGATACCTAGAATATGTTAAGTTCTTCCACCTTTCTCCTCTGTCTTTTTCCATTCCCATCCTACCCTTGTGAGCCTCAGACATCTTATTGTCCTCCCAGGTCCACTTTAGGCTGACATGCAGAGGCAAGGGATGGGACAAAGGTGGTTGCTCCTATTCCCTGATACCACACTCTAGCATTTGTTGCTCATCAGAGAACCCAGTAAGACCACCTGAGACCAGAGTTCATCAGAACCAACCGTGTTGCTTGTTCTTCCTTCTTCCTGTCTGTTCCTGCTTCCCATAATTCTTGCAACATCATCTGAGAGAATCTTGAATGAGTCCTCCCTTAGTAGCCCTAGGCAAGTTCTTCCTCAAACTCTTCCCCTGGGCCTCAGATCTCCATCTTAAGCCTCCTCCAACACCTGAACTTCAATACTTAAGTTTAATACAGCCTCAATGTGCTTTTGGTGGCTTTACCAACAATGTTCCTCCTGTTGTTCCAAACCTGCCTACTGGAGAGCTGCTAGTTCATTGACTGGTCTGTATGCCTTGATGTCAACCTTAACTCCTCTCTCTCCATTCCATCCTGACAGCCTGTCCCTGGGGAACACCCACAGTTTGACCCCTCTCACCATCTGGATGGGGCGGCCAGTCTCTTGTCTTAATTATTGCAGCGGCCTCCTGACCCTTCTTCCTGATTCTGCCTTAGAGCCCAGCATCACACAAAGGGGATTACCTGCCCTTCCAGTGTCCCCACCAGACACACACACACACATCTCCTCCTCTTCCTGCACACATGCTTAGTACTATCTGGACACTTGCTCCAGAAGTCCTGAATTCTTGGTGCAGGTTTCCCATGAGTCTTCCCATCTTAAATGATCCAGTCTTGAGCATTCCTCACAGGCATGCCCAGCTGATTCCAGATGCAGTCAAGTTGACAACCAAGAGTAACTGTCACCCTTACTAGGCCTTTATACTGCTGCTTTCTGATCCTTTCTCTATTTTTCTCTGCTCTCCCCCATGCTGAACCAATACTTCAACCTCCTCCCTTTCACACATATTCAGCATGGCCCAACCTTGGGATGTTTGCAGCTTCTCTTCCCTCTAATTGGGGTTACTCTACTAGTCATCGACATGGCTTGTTCTTTTCCTTCCCTGTGTCTTTTCAGGAAAGCCACCTTCTCGGTGCCATGCCCGTCACCCCTCCCTCTAGGAACTGCAATGCTCAGAGCCTTATCTCCTCCTTTGTATTCTTTTCTGCATTGATACGCATAGTCCAATCACAAAACTTCTATCTGATTCGCTCGTATACTTTCTCCTGGCCCAGCCGCCATCCCTACTGAGTACGTTCTAAGAAAAGCAGGATTCTTGTATGATTGATTCCCAGCTCTTTGTCCAGTAGCTAGGCCCATGCTTCACACATGAAAGAAGCCTTATAAATGTGTTGAATGATTGAATTTTTTGACAAACACAATCTAACTTATCTGTGTCAGGTTGGCAATCCCTTATCTAACATGTCTGCAACTACAAGTATGTCAGATTCTAGATTAGCTTTCAAATTTTAGAATAGTCACATACACACAATGAGTCTCTTGGGGTTTGAATCCAAATATAAAAACAAAATGCATTCATATTTTGCATTGAGTTGAAAACATTTTTTGTGTTTTATTTTTATCTTCCTACCCGTGCCAGGCTTATTTTCATCACTTTCAATTATATGTGTGTGTGTGTGTGTGTGTGTGTGTGTGTGTGTGTGTGTGTCTGTATGTGAATACATAAGCTGGGATGGGGGTGTATATTGATATAGATGTCCCAACTCTGGCTGAAACTTAATAGTTGCTTATTTTTAGCACTTTAAATGAGTAATAAATCTCTGTATTTCCCTATCCATTGCAGTCAGAGACCTCTTTAGTGAAGGTTGGAAATGGCACAAACCCATGGATATAAACATAAATGTTTAGACAGCCATTGGACACAACATGACCATTAAGAAAAAGAACATCACTGGATTCTCCCTAGGCCCACAACTTCCCTAGGCATGGATTCTGAGCATGTTTATATTATCAGGAATTAATTCCCTCCAATCAAGACAACAATTGTTTCATCACATAAACAGTCTTCCAGGATTGCACCAGTGGACACATCTCCCAGCCTGACAGATCAGTACTATAGCATGCAGGGTCCATGCTGCCTTATAAGATCAGTGATGTCTTCTGTTTTCTACAACCCACAAAAGCTATTGATTGCTGTGTGTCTTACAACCAAAGTGTGCTGTGTCTTCAATGATAGAATATTGCCATTTAGTTATGGTGGGTAACCAAGAACAATGGCTATAGTCGGTAGCTCTGGAGTTTCTCTAACCAGCAACTAATAAGGAGGTAGCCTGTACCTAGCACTAAGATTTTCATTTAATAACTCTTGTCAGCTGGGTTTGGCATTGTTCATTAATGTGATATACGTCTATTCAAACCCATGTTTTAAAAAAAATATTTTTATTTAGCTTCAAACTAGTAGGGTTGCATAAGGCTTTGTCATACATCCCTATTTTGGGTTAACGTTCCCCTAAGTGCCTATTTCCCTGACTATCCTGTTCTTATCCATTCTTAAAGGTTTATTTATACTTATTTTTATAAGTATGGATGTTTTGCCTTCGTATATGTATGCATTGATGTTTTGCCTACCTGTACATATATGCATATGAAACACATGCATGCCTGCTGCTTGAAGAGGCCAGAAGAGACCAGATGCTCTGGAATTGGAGTTATAGGCAGTTGAGAGCTGCTGTGCAGAATGAATAGGGTCCTCTCTAAGAGCACCAATTGCTCTTAACTGCTGAGCCATGTCTCTATACACCTCACTATCCCATCTTCAACATTTAGCTCCTGGGATTCTCAGTCTGAACAGCTGGCATATGTTAACAGAGAAAAGACACATGGGTTAGAATTACATAGCAAGGATTTTAAAACAGCCATCATGGAACTGTTTCCGTTGGCAATTACAAATACACATGGAAACATAAGAGCTAGGGAAAGAGACCAAAAATATAAAGAAATAAATTAAAAAGAAGTTTTTGATATTAACAAGAAAGAAACAGAAATTAAACACATATACAAACACACACAATGACACATGTATATACACCAATACACACACTTGTAAGTAAAATAAATCTTTTCTAAGTAATTATTGAAATTTCCCCAAATTTGGGAAAAGTATATAT
>NC_022028.1:28539905-28547293 GCF_000317375.1 Microtus ochrogaster | reverse complement strand
TGAAATATACACATATATATGTGTATATATATACATATATATATATATTGTATAACTTAGGAACAGAACCTCAAGTGTATACAACTGTATAAAGAAATGAGCTATCACTATGCATGGCAGGTCAATGGATCTTAGGGACCTTGGACTGGGCACAAAAAGATCATTTTCATAATATTCCAAAGTGACAAAATTGTAGAGATGGAACATGCATCAGTGGTTGTCAGGGTTAGAGATGGGAAATGAAAGGGTGTTGGGGGGTAGTGGTAGCGGGACTTTAAGTAGAGCCACAATAATCCTTGGGTGATGTAATCACCTTACTCTCCAATGGATAAAATGACAGAGCTGGATATGCATATTCTAATGGTGTCCATCTCCTGGTTTAGGTACTACTCCACCAGTAATTGATGCTGTTACCTAAAACATAATCAGAAAATCTGTGTGAAGGGCGAATACATGGGATATCTCTGCATATCTCTGAAATTTCCTATGATTCTATAGTTACTTAAAACCAAAGACAAAATTCAAGTAAATCAGGTAACCAAGTAATAAAAACACAAACATACATATCAAACACCTTTTGGCATGGGGAAGGCAACAGCACACAACCTTCAGATTACAACATATTTGCAAGCGTTGCACGACTAAATCTACTTGTGAGGAGCTAGTAAGTTCCCATGTACGCTGGATGTAGCTTTATTTCTCTTTAATATTTAGTATTAATGACTTAAATTGCTAGTGTTGCAGTTAATGACTTGGGTTACTCACATTAATGGAACTCATGAAACTGTCCAGTTAGCTACTTGGTCTCAGCATCCACAGATACACATGTGTTCACAGCATTGAGTTTCCACAGTGCTAACCTGCTTTGCCATCTAATTCACCGCTAGTTATCATTATTTTAGGAGCATGGGCTACTAAGAATTTATCACTTAATTACCAACTTTTTTAAAAGATGAAAATATAATGTGATTGGTTTTAATGGTTAGCTTTGGAGGGGACCATACTGAAGAAAGTTTCTCATAGCCAAGTAGAAAAAGGGCAAGGGTCTACACGTGCTAAGTGCTTCTAAAGCAACTTTCCTCACTCTTTTCAACTTAATAAACTTCAGGTGAAAACTGCTGGCGAGAAAGGGTCCCTCCCAGGCCTAGTGTAGACTACCAGAATGTTCTGCTAAGTAGACTCCAAATCAGTGGGATTTAACAAACTTTCTGAGATGATGAGAAAGGTTTGTTTTCTGTATCATGTAGTGTGGTAGCCACAAGTGCTGGGGAGTTTAAGGTCTGTCTGGGAAAGGAAGAGAGATCCTGACCCAAACTAAGTAGTGATAAATGGGATGAGGGCCCAGCAAGATGGCTTGGCAGATAAAAGGCCTAGCTGTATTATCCCCATGACCTGAGTTCAATGCCTAGAACCCCTGCAAAGGTGGAAGGAGAGAACTGGCTTCCCAAAGCTGTCCCCTGATCTCCACACTCATGTGCTGGCATGAACACCCGCCTACATACACATCATGCATTCATACATACATCATAATAATGAAGAATTGTTTAACTGTGGTAGACCACTTCCCTAGCATATGCAGTGCCCTGGGTTCAACTCCCATTATGTCAAAAAAAAAAAAACCAACCCTTCTTAAGTTTCTCCATTGCTTTTTCATAATGAAGAATTTTTCTTCATTGCTGCTGGGAACTGCTACAGCCATCTTGTGCCCATGAGGCAAATTATGAGCTTATCTTGACACAGCTGGGATACTGAGTCAAGTCTAGATTGATCAATATGGTCATCTCATTTTAGAGGGAAAATAAATCCTTATTATTTTAGCAATTGCCTGTAAATTTTTTATTGACTACTATCTTCAAATTCTCCACCATCCGTGTGGTGGAAAAAGTGATATCAAGTCATAGCAGTAAAAGGAGTGTGTTATTCCAGGCGCAGAGAGGTGCAGAGAAAAGGAAAGAATATAGACACGAGATGATTTAGAGAGAGATCTAATGTTAGAGTTATTCCAGAGGAGAACTTTAGAATGTAAAGTGTGACACACTCTGAGCTGGTGGCATTGGACAGAGCTAATGAAGATCTCCAAGTATGGCTGTTAAAGGGAGGGAGGCAAACAGACAGACATAGAAATCTTCCATATGCAAATTTCTGATCCTGGAAAGCCTGGAACAGCATGCTGAGAGCATTGGGGTGACATGTAAGAATCATGTTTAGTCACCATGAGGTTTGGTAAGAGATGTGGTCATGTTTACATTGACTATGAGCTCCTCACTGCAATTGGGGAGTGGAGAACAGGGCAATACTGTAGTCTAGTCAGTCTGGGAGCTTTGTCACACCGGGCAAACATGATGTTTTTGACTTAGTGTCTACGCATTGTCTTCTATCATGTCACTGTGATTTAAAATCATGGGTTTGCCAATTTTAAAGACTTATCAACCGTTATATAACTTAGCAAGAAAGCCAAGTACAAGACTTTTGTCAGGTATGTGAGTATATGAATATATTATGTACACAATTTTTCATGGGACTTGACAAGTTAATTCTAAAAACGACAGGAAGTACCTATATAATCCTTCAAAATGAAGTAAGAAAAGATGCCCCAGAACAACAGTTATTGAAGCCATTGTTAAAACGTAGTGTCTGAGCTTTGAATAGAAAAATAGGTTGGTGGCATATAGCTGACTTTAGAAACAAATTCACCCAATCTAGAAAGCTGAAAAACAACATCAGCATTATAGATCTTTGGAGAAATGAGGTATTACTTAACCATTGCATAAGATGTACCAGTACCAATCATAAGACACACAGGCAGGAACAAAACTGGGCTTAAATCTGCAATGCGGAAAAAACCTGTACTCTGTACAATAGCATAGTATTTTTGCAATCATATCTGAAATAAAACCCAGTGAGACCTATATACCTAACTAGTTTAAATTCTCTGCTGATAAGATTGAAAAGATAAAGTCTTCCTAAGACACACAGAATAATGCAAATTAGTATCCAGTGCTTGTGAAGAATCCCCACAAATCAGTAAAAGAAGAAATCCTATAGGAAAGCAGATAGTATAGTCCATACTATCCCAAAGAGGGTCATCAGTGACTGGGAAGGAGGGGAAAGACCAGTAGGCTTACAAAGAACAAAGCAATTTAAGTTTGAACCCAGCAACACAGGATTGCTAAAATGCTGGACAACTGAACTGTGCTGATGGTAAGAGCTTTGGCCTGGGTTCTGAACCATTTTCCTCCTTGATGCATTTCCACGAGGATCCTTGTGCTTGTATCAGAATTCCATGCACAGGAATATCATTTTGCAATTTTTTTTTGTCCTAGCAAAAAGCTGAAAGCAATCACAATGTCCATAGAGAGAAGAATAAACTGGGCTGGGGTCATGGAACAGCAAAACCCACATTAGAGAAAATACACCGGCCATGACCACACACATTGTACAAGAATCAAGATGAAGCCGAGTAAAAGCATGTGATGTGAAAGTAAACACAAGAATCACAGTGTTCACAGAGAATTGTTCTTTCAACATCTGGTGTTATTTTGTTTAGAGATAATCCATCCGAGGGGGGAAAAAATCCTCTTCAGAAAAATTGAAAACTCTACCAGCAAAATACCCACAGGAGTCATTGTCACTGGACAGAAGGGAGACTCACGACGAAGATACATTCAAGGCCTGCTAGAGAGAGAACCCATCTTCTGAGGGTGATCAGTGAGTGTGTGTATGTTTGTAGTTTTTGAACCTTACACATAGCTTATACAGAAACCCAATCTCATCAGAAAATAATGAAATAAAAAATAAAAAGGCCCAGGTTTGACTTTTGAGACACTAGTTGTTATAAAAAAGTATCCTGACTGCCCAGCCCTGATATGTTTCTCTGAGGAAAGCCGTTTTCATTCTGGAAGCAGCCATGGTCAAAACGGCTACAGCCCAAAGTGTTGTTTTATTTGGATCAGGCAGACTCTTTACTCCACACTCATCATAATTGCCAAGCTTTCAAGGAAAGAGCTAACCTAGTTGCACTCTCCAAAGTATATTTTTATTCTTTGCTATTTTAAAATGAACAGCCAAGTCCATCTCCATAGGCTGTATGAGTCTAGATTTATCCCAGTCAGTGTGAGATGGTTGAGAAACCAGTGTGTGCCCAGGAGGGAGATGGGCACAGTGAAGAAACTAATACGTACAGGAAGAAGATGGACATGGCAGAGAAATCAACGTGCACAAGAGGGATGGATACAGTAGAGAAAACAACGTGCAAAAGGGGGGATGGGCAGAAATTGCTGTACTTTGTCAAAAAGAAACTGCAGGAAGAAACACTGTTTTCCAAAAGAAATGTGTATTAAGCATTGAATAAGGCTTGCCGTTTTTTTCTGTTTCGTCTTGTCTTTTTCTTTTACGTGTCCTGAGTGATTCTTGTCAATCTCATATAAACCTAAGTGGCCTAGGGAGAGGGAACCTCAAGTATCTTATTAGTCTGTGGGGAACATTTTCATAATTGCCAATTAATGTGCGAGGGCCAAGCACACTGTGGGTGCCTCCCCTGGGCAGATGGTCCTGGTTCATACAAGAAAACAAGCTAGGGAGAGCAAGCCAATAAATATTACCCCTCCATGGCCTCTGCCTCAGCTCCTGGAGCCTCCGTGTCCCTCAGTCATTGATGTGGAAGCTGTAGATGCCAAGTAAACCATTCCTCCTTGAAATCGATTTGATCAGTGTCTTAGCACAGCATCAGAGAGGAAAATAGGATGTTACATGAACAAAGAATTATGCTTACATGGATACTATTTCTGAATACGTGTGTTTGTGCTCACAGTTGATTCATGAAAGCAAGTGTGTGTGTGTGTGTGTGTGTGTGTGTGTGTGTGTGTGTGTGTGTGTGTGTATTTAATTTCAGTTCTAGGTAGCATGTTTTAAGTGACTGGAAAAGAGGTGAGGAATCCTTAGGTGAATTCATCACCTACGGTAATGGAAAAGACTGGAATACATTTTACTAACAAACCTATGTGTTGTTAAGAGAGCCTTCTAGGCAAAACCCTGAAAGCAGCACCTGTGTGTTGTCAGCTAGGTGTGACCTAGAACTGCAAGAGAAGCATGACTTTAAAAAACAAATGACCTTATTTGCAAGAATTCCGATGGGGTATAAATACTGTGAGACTGGCTGCCTGGAAAATAAATCATTTTCTTATCTCCAACTTCTCCAGCCAGGAAAATATTCACAGACAAAATGAAAAGATCATGCCTGAGAGTGCTGTCAGCAAGCATGGCCTCAGAGAAAACTGAAGCCAAGGATGTTGCCATGAGTCTATTGGTAAAGTCCTCGGAAGGACCCAGCCAATGCCTGTTATATCTGTGGAGTGGAAAAAAGCCCTTAGGGCTCGTCTGAGCTTAGTCCGCTGAGGTCCAACACTCCCGAAGTGTACGAGGTTAAGCATGGAGAGGCAGGCTTTCCAGGAAGGTGGAAGCGGGCTTGGCACATGGTAGGCAGTGAATTCAGCTCCTCTGCAAATCCACAAAATCTTTAAGACAGCTAAGCTGATCAGTATTGCGAAAGGAAAGAATAGAGGGGACAATGTTCCACACCATGAGATAGCGGCTTTTCATACCTGGATGCTATTCTGAACGTGGTGTCCGAAGAGTCTGTTTTCCAGCTCTCTCTTAGGTTTTGGCAGAGAAAGGAGACAGAAACAGAAAGATACCTCAAGGAGCGGATCCAAGGGCTTTGCACACTGATGGACTCTCCAGGGACCAGAACTTGAGTCTCTGGCAGGGACCTATGCTTGTGCTTGGCAGGGGACAGGGAACCATGGTCATAGTTTCTCAGCAGGATCTCAGAAAGCAGGGTGACTACATAGTTCAACTGTTCCTGGTTTGTTTTATTTTTAATATCTTATTAGTGTATGAGAGAGAGAGAGAGAGAGAGAGAGAGAGAGAGAGAGAGAGAGAGAGAGAGAGAGAGAGAGAGAGAGAGAGAGAGAGAGAGAGAGAGCGCACAGGTACCATGAAGGCCAGAAAAGGACACATAAGACCTTGTTCTTTGGGTCTGACATCTCAATTGGACAGGACTTTGACATCTAGATGGGGTCAATGGGTCATCTCTTTCTTTCTTTTGGTGTCCTGGAGAGTTTTATGTTGACTTGACACAAGCTAGAGTTATCTGAAAGGAGGCAACCTCGATTGAGAAAATGTCTCCATAAGATCTGACTGTAAGGCATTTTCTTAATTAGTGATTGATGAGGGAGGGCCCAGCTCATTGTGGGTGGTTCCAACCCTGGGGTGTGGTCCTGGGTTCTATAAGAAAACAAGTTGAGCAAGCTTTGATGAGCAAACCAGTAAGCAGCACCCCTCCACAACCTCTGCATCAGCTCCTGCCTTCGGGTTCCAGCTCTACTTGAGTTCCTGTCCTGACTTCCTTCAGTCAAGGACTACTATGTAAAAGTGTAAGTCAAATAAACCCTTTCTTCCCAACTAGTTTTTGGTCATGATATTTCATCACAGAAGTAGAAACCCTAGGATATTCAGATAGTTGAGCCAAGGGTCTATTGATCTTAGCTCCTTGAAGAACCAGTTTATAGAGTCATTGATTCTTTATATTATTTTCTTTGTTTCTATTTAATTAATTTATGCTCTGATTTTTAATACTTCTTACCATATACAAACCTTGAGTTTGTTTTGTTCTCATTTTTTTCAAAATCTTGATTTTTGTCATTAAGTGATTTATCTGTGTTCTTTCTGAATTTTTTAATGTAGGCACTTAAATCTATAAATTTCCCTCAGAGGATTGCTTTTAATGTATCAGAGATTTTATTATGTTATGTTTTCACTTTTATTTAGAAGCAGAATTTTTTTTACTTCTTCTTTGATAATATATCATTCAGCAATGAGTTGTTTAATCTCCACGAGTTTGTATATTTACTAGAAATTTCTTTGCCACCTATTTTAAGTTTCATTGTATTGTGGTCAGGATACATAGTGTTATTTGAATTTTTCTGAGTTTGTTGATATTTGTTTTTGTCTTGGGCTATGTTCTGTTTTAGAGAGGCTTCCACGAGCTGCTAAGTAGAATGTCTGTATTTTTGGTGTTTGGGTAGAATTTTCTATAGATATCTACTAAGTTCTTTGGGTATATGATTTCATTTGATTCTGATGTTTCTCTGTTTATCTTTTGTCAAGATGACCTGTTGACTGGAAAAAAACGAGGTATTGCAATCATCTTCTCGTCATAGGTTGATGCTAACCTGTCTTCCCTTTTAATAGCATACTTTTTTGTGAAACTGGATGCATTGGAGTTTGGCACCTCTATGTTTTAGATTATAATGTCTCCTTGATTAACTGTTCCTGTTATGAGTATAAAATGTCCCTCTCTATCTTTTCTGATTGATTTTTAAGCATGG
>NC_022028.1:28536109-28539805 GCF_000317375.1 Microtus ochrogaster | reverse complement strand
TGATTAATTTGAGTTTGAAGTCTTGACCTGAATATGTGTTCTGCCCTTGAGCCTCATTGCAAACGTCCCTACATAATCTCTCGGCTTCTAGCTCAGGCCACAGTTTTTAAATCACCCCCCCAAAAAACAGTCTTAAATATTTACTACTAAGATGCAAAGAAATGTGGAAGCAATTTGGTGAATTAGAAAAGAAGCATTGATTACTGCCATCTTCTGGCTACATAGCTAGAGATGTTCACTCCTTGCTAAACCAGACAGGTTTCCTAGCAAAGTATCACCTTCATCTCTCTGTTCTGGAAGAGATTTCTTCCATGAAGGCCCAGAGAAAAATCAGAGACACTTTAAACAAAAATGGTGAGGTCGGACTTGTAACAGAGTGGCAGAATGCTTGCCTCCCTTGCACAAAGTCCTCCTAGGATGGAAAAGGGAAGGAAAAGAGGGAAAGTGTGTGTGTGTGTGTGTGTGTGTGTGTGTGTGTGTGTGTGTGTGTGTAACATCAAACAAGGGAAATCAAATTCAAACTGGGAGAGTTCCTGTGTTAAAAGAAGTCAGATTCTGTGTTTAGAGTCAACCATATTTTTTGCTTTCCTTCATCACACATCCAACTAATAAGATTTAGGAAATTAAATGAAGCACTCAGCAAAATATATCATTTGACAAATAGAACTCCTCAAGAACAAGACAGAACTTAGGGATTCCATTTCATTTGGAGAGTCACATAACTACTAAGTTTATCCCCATCCTTCCAAGCTGCTTTTTTTTATTACTATTATTATTTAGAGCAAAACTGGACAATAAATACACTGTCCACATCAGACAGAAGATTTATAACAAAAAGGTTGGTCACACACCAGCCCAATTTTTATATAATTCTGAAAGAGTTGCGAGAGAAAAACTGCCTTACAGCCATCCCCAAATATCAGCTGCAAACAGAAAAATTGGGTTGCTGTTTGATGCAATCACCTGTTTTCGTTTTTTTTATCAGATTCTCCAGGCTCTTGAGGGTAATTACCAGGCAAGGCAGCTTGCTGTCTCCTTCTGCTTTGGGAGAAGCTGATAAAGGATAAATACTTTCCGTGCTTACTACCTAAGCTGATTAGTGGAGTTATCCAGACCACTCTCTTGTCTGAAGCTGAGTGGAGAGCACATGAATTTAAGATTCCAGCCTCGTAAAGAAGTACTTGATTTCCCCATTTTCTTAATCTACATGCCAACAGGCACAAGTGTGCATACGGCTCTGCTCCACTCACTGTTAAGCAATCTAGTCACCAGAACATGGAGCTAATCATCCGTTAATTCATTCCATTACTTTGCTGGAGAATCAAAAACCACGGTGTGTTCGGTCCTGTAAGACCAAACATAAAAGAAACTGGGTCCCAGAACACCTTGGTATTTGTAGTTATTTGTGTGGGTTTGGGGAGGAAGCGCCTCAGATACAATTACGGAAGCCTATAGTTTGATAAGACTTTGCACGGCGCATAAAAACTGACAATTACAACTCCCAGTGGTCCTCGGCTGATTTAATAAGATTTAATGAGGGTGGCAGTTGTGCATTCTAAAATAGAAATGGAAAAGCATTCTGTGGCTCTGTGGGGAGACGCTTCCTTACGCCCTCATGCTGCCTGAGCCCCTCCCCCTGCCTTTACCCCCCCCCACTCTCAGATCCTTGTCTACTGCCTTGCTGCACCCCCATCAATAATGCAGAGTGAGAAACCCCGTGGACGCTTTATACTCCTCTTACCTCCAGCTTTAAACCACTTCACTGCTTCTCACACCTTTTGGTGTCGCTTGTCCTGGGAGTCACACATCAGCTTTCTCCTAGAGGCCTGTCTCCAAAACAGAAATTACCATATAGAGCATCTTCAGCCAGCAACTTTCAGCCTCCGCACACACTCAAAATCTTCCCGTTGTTCTACAAAGCAAGCAAGCCCTATTCAAAAGACCTATCATGCATCTCACCAGGAGGCAGAGGAAAAAAAAGAAACTGGTTCAGTGCATCCCAGTTTCTGGTCACCCTGAGGGCTGTGAAAGCAGGCTGAGAGAGGCAACCAAGGACCTGCATTGGAGCCCACAGTCCAGCTAGCCGAGCCTCTGAATCTCCTGTTTGGTCCCCCAGACTTACTAGGTTCTTTGGGCTACAAGGGACCACAACAAATTTTCCAACACTGTGGTGAACTTTTAAGCCATCTTTGGTACTCATTCAAGCATATATGTTAGTAATCACTAGTACGTCATTGCCACAGGTATTTGCACAGGGAATATCCACCACCATCACTGCCACCCAGGCCCAGAACTTGTTGGACAGGCCCTGAAAAAATTGGAGATACTATGGAAAGCATCCAGTGAACGGATGTGTTGACAAGTCACACAGGCAGTGGAGATAAAACAGATCATAATCTGAATTAGGGAGTGACCGGGACATCAGTTTCCTTTGTACATTGATGTGGATGAAGCTGAAAGACTAAGCTGTTAGATAGAAAACACAAAGAGAAAGAAACTGTAGCATCAGCACAAGGATGCTGCTCACCATGCGACTGCAGAGGTACCTAACACTGTCTCTACACCTCCACTAGCAACATTCTCCCTTTCCATCAAAATCTGGGAAGAGTTAGGAACTTAGCCCGAGAGGAGTGAAAGGGAGCGCCCTGGCTGGCTTGTCTCCTTTCTCTCTGGATCTGTGTTATCCTGTACCTGATAAGGGCCTATGAATCTCGTTATTCCAGCTCAAAAACTAGGAACTCAGTTCCTCTGTTTTTATTTTGTCTCTGACAAGATTAAGGAAAAATAACCATGGCATAAAATGAGCATAAAACCGTGAAAGAGAATCACCCTGCAGATACTAATCAACTCCTAAGTGAAGATGAAAAATCTGCAGCCCAAATATTTACTTCCTCCGTGTGTTCATTCATGTAGTAAGCATCTCCCAGGCACCTCATTCTCATCTACCACACTCATTATTAAGATAATCATGATTTAAAGAAGAAAACAAAACATCTGTCTATCTGAATGAATAATAACAAATTCAAAAGGCAATGTTTAATTTTCTTTAAAAACAAGACCTGCTCCATTGAGACATAATTTATAAATCATACAATTTACTCCTTTAAAATGTATAGCTCATTGGATTTTTGGTAATTAAAATTTATAGTAAAGTAGAAATTCCATAAAATTCTTGTATTTCATTTTATACTTTGAGATAAGGTCTCTCTATACAGTCCAGGCTAGACTGTAATTCACTATGTAGCCCATGGTGGCCTGAAACTCACTATAGAGCCCAGACTGGTGTGGGACTCACTATATAGTCCAGACTGGCCTTACTTTAGGCATTCAATATCCCAAATGTAGGCGGTCAATGTGCTGCCACACCCAGCTCAGCTTTCCACTTCCATAGGGTTCCAGGCAGTCATTACATTACATTCATTACATCTGAAATGCCAGGCACCCAGTGCGTCTGCAGAACTCTTTCCATTACTTCACAGCAAAGCTCATGGAGCAGGAAGCATAAGACCCTCCCTGTCCAGATCCTGCAGTGCCTCTTCTGTTTTTGTCTTATAACTTGCATAATCTAGGTATACCATGTGATAACATAATATAGTAATTATCCTTTTTATAAGATACTATTATTTTCTTTTTTATTTATTTAAACTTTTGTTCAAATTTCCACTCCCTCCCCTCCTCCCACTCCCCTCCCTCTCC
>NC_022028.1:28534275-28535754 GCF_000317375.1 Microtus ochrogaster | reverse complement strand
TCAGTCCAGTGCTCCGATGTGGGTCATTGCCTCTGTTCCCATCTGTTGTTGGATGAAGGGTCTATGGTGATATTTAAGATAATCATCAGTCTAACTACAGGGTAAGGTCAGTTCAGACACCCTCTCCTCTATTGCTTAGGGTCTTAGCTGAGGTCATCCCTGTGGGTTCTTGGGCATTTTTTTAGAGCCAGGATTCTTGCTAACTCCAAAATGGCTTCCTCAATCAAGATATCTCTTTCCTTGCTCCCATATCTGTCTTTCCTCCATCTCGACCATCCCATTCCTTCAAGTTCTCCTCAACCCCTCCTTCTCCCCTTCTTTCTACCTCCCTGCCCCCCTGCTCTCAAATTTTGTCTGATTCCAATTTCCAGGTGGGTCTGCAAAGCAAAGGACACAGTCAATAAGACAAAAAGGCAACTTACTGAATAAGAAAAAATCTTCACCAACCAAAAATCTTCATATCAGACAAAGGACTGATCTCCAAATATATAAAGAACTCAAGAAATTAAACATTAAAATTCTAAATAACCCAATTAAAAAGTGGTGTACTGAGCTAAACAGAGAATTCTCAACAGAAGAATTTCAAATGGCCAAAAGATACTTAAGGTCATGTTCAACTTCCTTAGCTATTGGGGAAATGCAAATCAAAACAACTCTGAGATACCATCTTACTCCTGTCAGAATGGCTAAGATCAAAAACACTAATGATAGCTTATGCTGGAGAGGATATGGAGCAAGGGGAACCCTCATCCATTGCTGGTGGGAATGCAAACTTGTGCAACCACTTTGGAAATCAGTGTGGCGGTATCTCAGAAAACTGGAACAGCATTAGGAAAGGTGAGAACCATTAGGGTAGCGGACACTGTTACCAAATCTCATTCTCCTTGGAATGACTTTCTACAACTTTAAGGCATTCCACCAGGGAGATCGATTATCCGACGTACATTATTTTTATTATTAAATTTGACAGTGTCATGTCTGCACGCCTTGAACCCTGTTTCTCCATTCAAAGGTGGAAGTGATGTGCTCAGCAAGAGAAGAAATAAAACTTTATTGTAATTTAGACTGTGTCTGCATTGACTCGTGGGAGAGAACGATGATAGCCCCCAGTCAGAGGGGTAGAAAATCGGGGGAACAGAAGATGATGGATAGGATAGGTTGAGGTTACACTGAGAGGACCATCAGGGAGCCATAGGGAAGGAGGAGGCAGGAATAGGAGAGGGCTAATGGCCTGCCCTAGACTGTGAGTGAGAACTAAAAGGTTATGACACATACGCAATTTAAAAAAAAAAATCTGTACTAAGAAATACAAGCATCAAAATGAGTTCACAAAGGATGGTTTTGGCAGTGGATTCACTGTGGCTGAAGGAAGAATTAATGAGTCTGTAAATAGGTCCAAAGAAATAGCTGATGTGGTAGCTTAGAGAATAATGGCACTTGCCACTGAGACTTAAGATCCGAGTTCTTTCCCCAGGACCG
>NC_022028.1:28524076-28533813 GCF_000317375.1 Microtus ochrogaster | reverse complement strand
TTAGGAGAACCTTTCTTATCTCTTTCATTTCTCCCAGTATTTCTTTTGTAACTCCCAAATTACTTCAAATGCACTTTTCCTAAGAATTTTCACCAGTATTTCAGGACATTTGAACTCCTTTCTGGTTCTTTATTTTCTGATCCTATTGCTTTACAGTCAGAGAAGATAGCTGAAGGTTCTTGGAAATTCATTGCAATGCCTTTTAATGAATGCGTGGTACATTCTTTGAAAAGGTCCACATGCACAAAATAAATCACCTTCCTTGTCATGTGCAAATCTCTCTGCAAAATCAGATCAGAGTTGTCAGCTGTCGCTTTCAACAGCTTCTAAGATTTGTTTGGAAGTTTGAACCGTCACATTGCACAATGCCTCATCTCCTCCAGGGCTGAGTTCTGTGACTTCTTCTCATATTCTGGCTTTTTTTGCTTTGCAAATTTGGAAACTGTGTTTCCCAAAGGCACAGTTCTTACCAACATGATTTCCCAGAGAACGTCTCATTTTGTTTTCTGTGAAATGTTTTTCTTTTTTTTCTTTTCCTGCTTGTGTTATTATTCATATTTCTTTATCACGTTATGATACTTGCCTGTTAAATATTTTATAGTCTCTTGTCTTTCTGTCTCTCTTCCTTGTCCTCTAAACTGTTGCTTCACTGATGTGGCCAGCTGTGGTAAGAGATGCCTGTAATCACAGCACTCCAGACACTGACACAGGAGTATTACAAGTTTGAGGCCTGCCTAGACTACACAGAGAAAGGATGCCAGATACACTACTTAGAAAGACCCTGTCTCAAAAAAAAATGTAATGTTTTTACTTTTATGTTTTTCCTATGTGTTCCATTCCAGAAGCTCCTCCTCCTACATCACCGAAGCATCTCTGCAGCATTCTTGTTGAAGGTGACTTCACTTTCTTCCATCACCAGTTTTTGGGAGAGGAGGTAGGCAATTAAAGACTCATTGCCATAGAATCTAGGACCTTGCTATTCGTCGTGGGCTCCCCCTCTGTTTTCTTTCCTTGATTGATTGCAATGTCCCTGAGTGGCAGTGTATTTACTGCCTGCATGCCAGTGCTATTACAGGCCCTGCTGTTCAGTCTCTGGTAGAATATACACCTGAATTCTATTGTTCAATGTTCCATATGACTGAAGTTCTGATCCCAGAGGGTTCTGTCCCGGCTCTTCCCAGCAGGCTGCTGGGTAGGTCATCTTTCTTCTTCAAAGTCAGACAGCACTTTCCCAACCCTGGGTCCACAGAAGAGGCCAGCTTCTCTCTCTGATTAGTGCCACCATACAGCTGTTTCCCAATCCCAAGCAGGTATCAGACATAGCACCTCTGGTCCGTTCCCTGGGCGGTTCAGTGCAGCTCAGGTCATCTCTAGAGCCTTCGTGCATGATCTGTGTAGTTTACAAATCATTTACATATTTCATCTAAAATCACTTGGTATTTGAAATAGAAACCACTGGTTTGATCTTCTCATGCTGTTAACTTGGGTAGACATCAAGAATGCCTTAAAGAGGCTGGGCAGTGTTTGCTCACACCTTTAATCCCCACACTCACTTGGGAGGCAGAGGCAGTGGATCTCTGTGAGTTCTAGGCCAGCCTGGTCTACAAGAGCTAGTTCCAGGACAGGCTCTGAAGCAACATAGAGAAACCCTGTCTCGAAAAACAAAAAACAAAACAAAACAATAACAAAAAAACTTTTAAAGAAAGAATTTAGTTTTAAATCATGAAGTTTCTTTTGAAATTACCAGGTGCGAGCAAGAACAAATCACGAAACACATTTAAGACTTTATTCAGGCCTGAGGAAGTTAGTGCAGGGAGAGGGTGTGGAACAGGTGTGTCCAGCTTTTAAAGGCTGCCTAGCACATGCGCACAGAGGCTTACGTGGCCGTGGCTGTGTCCCTCCTGCCTTCTGGAATTTGGGGGAAAGGAGTGTTTTGGGACCTGAGAGAACTTTTAGTGTGTTTATGTCAAGCTACGGATTGAAGCAGAGACCTTGTGTGTCTGTGTGTCGGAACCAAGGGCTCTACTGCTGAGCCAGGTACCCAAACTTGCAAAGGGGATCTTTAGAACCAGGCAAGTTGAATTCCACATTATAAAGTGCATGTATTGTACCCAGAGATCAGGAAAGCCGTAGATAGCATCAGGGTGTGATGGAGTATTTCAGTGAGATAAAAGAAACATTTACAGATACTGGAGGCGTCAGACCATTGAAGTTGAAACAGTAACACAGAATGGCCAGAAAATTACATGCTTCCTGGTCACCCTGTTACAGAGTCAAAGCCACAGTACTTAAGAGCTTTTGTCCTTTTGTCTTTACAGACAAAGGAATTGAAACGTGAAGAGAGGGTAGTAGATTAAGGTAACAATTTAGGCAAGATGGAATCATTCCAGAACCATGCTTGTTTGCCTATTTCCCCGGGTCATTTCCCCAGGCAGGAGCTGTATCATTCTCACAATCACAGCTTGCTGGTTATTGTCATCTGTGTTGTTTAGGATTTTGCAAATGCTTCTGCCTTACACATTCAGCTTGTGGCTAGGGACACCTTTTGCAACAAAATCATTGTTCTTTCCTTGGCAGCGAGTTTGGAAGATACTTAATAATAATTGGTTTGTCTTTCATCTTTTCTCTGAGACCCACTTGTCACAGGTTTTTTATGGAAAGGACAATGTCTTATTCCTGACATCCACCTGATCTCTGGTAACTGCCATCTGCAAAGTACGAACTGGATAGTTCTTTATGAATGAATAAATGATTAGAGAAAGAATTTTTGTTATTCAGGAATTACTAAAGAGGGTTTTTAAGTGGAGAGAATTATTTAATTCTGTTTTGTTAGGCTTCCATTGCTGACATAAAGCAACTTGGGGACGAAAGGGTTTATTTCACCCTATCCTTCTGGGTAAAACTTTGTTACTGGGAGAAGTTGGGACATGAACTCAAGCAGAGCAGGAACATGGAGGCAGAAACTGAAGCAGAAGCCACGGAGGAATGCTACGTGCTGGCTTGCTGTCTACAGCTTGCTCAGCTTGCTTTCTCAAATTAGCCAGAACCACTTGCCCTGGTACAATACCATGCCCAGTGAGCTGGGCCCACCCTCAACAATCATTCCTCAGGAAAATACACAACAGTCTTCCCGACAGGCAAGTCTTATGCAGGCATTTAATCCGTTGATTAAATGATTTCCAAGTGACTCTAGATTTTGTCAAGTTGACAGAACTAACCAGGATAGATTCTTTGGTTCCTTTCATAATATTTAAAATACTTTCAGATTTGATGCCTGCTATTCATTTGCATCTGGTAGTAGAGGAAACAACTTCCCTAGCATTTCAAAATTAAGGGACAATTTTCTAAGAGGCTTGCTTTATAGGTTAGTGGGTCTAGGCCTTTCACTGCCAATAACATTTCAAATTAAAATTGCAGTGATGCTCAAGATAGCTCAGCAAGCAGGTATATGCACAGAGCTGTTGGTGGATATTCAATCACACTGTGAACCCTGAGTTTGTATTTGCATTAACTAAATAAAATTAACCTTGGGTCAGGAGACTGAATTAGTAACTGGTTGACTGACAGAAGGTAATCCTAGAGCATCATGGGGCATCCAGAGAGATAGACAGCCTCAGGAAGAGTAGGGTGGGGTTTAGGGTACAGCTTTTTCTAGTTTAGAGAAGGGGAAGCACCATGGATCTTCTGTGGATGCCAGCCAGGAGAAAGGACTAGCTAGTTGCTACTCAGCCTCCCTGAAGTTACGGGTTTTCACCCCAGCCTTTGAATCTCAAGTCTTATTCATAAATAGAACGATAGAGATTTAGTTAAAGTTCCCTTCAGTGGCAGCAACAGGGCCCGTGCCTGCAGGAACAGAATTCCGGCCAGTCTGCTGCTGCTGGAGAAGCAGGCCAGTAACTGTGAGCGTGCAATTGCTGGCTGATATAGCAGCAGATTAAGGCACAGCCACTGTGCCTAAGTTAAAACAACACATAGCCCTGGGTTCCTTCTTTGCCATCATGTGAGCCTAGTGCTATAATCCCAGCACTCAGGAAGTAAAGCAGGAAGCTGTAAGGGTCTAGGAAATATCAACTGCATCGTGAAGTTTCAAGGCTAGCCTAGGTTACACAAAACCTCAAAACAAAACAAAAAAAAAAAAATCTGGCAGGTATAAATACCCTGCTTATGTGTGCAAAGAGAGATAAAAGGGTTAGGGAAAGAGTCTATAGCTTTCACTTTCCTGAACAGAGTTTTGTCCATCTCCCACTTCTCTTCTCTATAGAAAACTCATCTGTCTTTTCAACGGGATGGAATAAATCAACGGTTCTCAAGCTATGGGTTGTGACCCCTTTGCAGTTGAATGACCTTTTCATAGTGGTCACCTAGGACCATTGGAAAACACAGATATTTATAATACTATTTACGACAGTAGCAAAATTAAAGTTATAAAGTAGCAACGTAAATAATTGTATGGTTCAGGGTCAGCACAACACGAGGAACTATATTAAAGGGTCACAGCGTTAAGAAGAACCACTGGAATAAATGTTTCTAAGATGCAATTAAGCATCACAGCACCCATACACCAGGAAATCTAGTCTCTTCCTATAGAGGTTTAACATGCATTAAAACTACCAAAATAATATCATCTGTATTTACATGCATAAAAAAACATGCACACTATGTATATGTATACATACATAAAAAACAGGAGCTTTTGTTTTGGTTTGGTTTGTGTTTTGAGACAGGGTTTCTCTGCGTAGCTTTGAAGCCTGTCCTTAAACTCACTCTGTAGACCAGGCTGGCCTCGAACTCACAGAGATCCACCTGCCTCTGCCTCCCGAGTGCTGGACTTAAAGATGTGTGCCACCAGTGCCTGGCAATGGACACAGAATTTTGCAATAATGCTGTGGCTTGATATCATAGGAATATCACATTAGCAGAAGCTTTGACTTGGCGCAACAAGGCTCTTTCATCTCTACACATTCATGAAAGTAGTGAGAGCAAGGTTGTGCATGACACCATCAGCCCCTGGTGGAGATCTGATCTGGTGGCAGTGTTCTATCAGTTAAAAACACAACTTGGTTCTCCTTGCCACCTAGGGTATGTTGGTAAAATTGGTCAGCCTTGATGCCTCCTTCCCAATCCTGTACCTCCTACCATTCTGGCACATAAGAGATACTTGGCAAGCAGGATGTTACCATCTGCCTCATTCCAGCAAAAGGTTCGGTGGCAGATCTACGGAAACCATCTCTGTGGGAAATAATGAGTACAGAGAGCTGGCCATGGAATGCAGTGGTAGGCGTGGGTCAGTCCACACCAGAATAACAGTTGCTCTGAAACACTCATCCACAGCTAATCTACTTCATCATCCTGCAAGCTTTCCCTCCCTTGGCACAACCGAGTTATAGCTGCCCAACTCCTGAAATATCTTCAATAAAACCTTAACAAGTTTCCATTAAATTTGATAATGATATAATGTATTTCCATTAATTCTTGCATCTACGCTCACGGTCACAACTCATTTAGTGTGTGCTATTGGAAATCTGCAACTAATGATGACTTGTTTGCCTTTGAGGGTTTAGATTTCATGGCATTAAGCCAGAGATTATTTTCTCCCCTGGGTCAAGGTCTAGACTGAGAACATTTTCAACAATGAAAAGCATATTCATCAGAAAAATAGGTCAACCTTCCTTTTTGCCACCCAAACATCTGTGAACAGAATGGCGCAGCACTTAAGAATCCGTGGGTGAACTCAGTAGAGACAGCTGCGTGTATCTGGGAGGTGCATTCACAATGCATGTTCTCTTCAATGAAACTGGCAAAGCAGTGTGGAAAAGACAAGCTGGAGGCTGGGAAGTTGCCTGAGCTTTATAGGAAGATTAGATACTTCTGTTTCTATTGCTGAGGTAAAACACCATGACCGAGGCAACTTATAGAAGAAAGAATTTATCTGGGCTTGCAATTCCAAAGGGTTAGAGTCCGTGATGGCAGAGCTAAGGCCTGGGAGCAAAAGCAAGAAGCTGAGAACTCACGTCTTGAAACACAAGCACAAACAGAAGAGCACACAAGAAATGGTGTTTTTTTAAAACTCTCAAAACCTACCCCAGTGACACGCTTCCTCCAGCAAGACCACACCTCTGAACCCCCCCCCCAAAAAAAAAAAACAACTGGAGGACCAAGCATTCAAATCCCTGAGACTGCTGGGACATCTTATTTAAACCACCACAGGAGAGAAACAACAAGGAATGGACCTAAGCCCTTGACTGGGCCTCTCCAGGGAGAAGAGAAGAACAAAGTCTGCCTTTAAGGGAAGCATTGAAAGTCAAAAAGGTCAAGGTAGCACTTGGAGAGTCAGCGGCAACAGACAGAAACCTGGATTCATGAACAACACTAGAAACCAACAGCCTCCTGAACTCAGACACAGACAGGCATCCAGAGAAGTGGTGAGCTTGCCAGAAAGCCTGCTGAGCGTATGCTAATGGCACATCCCTTCCGGCAACTTGTCCACCAGGAAGGGCTTCACCAGATCAGCCACCTCAAGAAGATGCGGGGAGAAAGAAGAGCTGCAGATACAGGGTTTGATGTCGACAAAATAGAAAGATACTTATAAGGGGACCACCTTAGACACAGAAGAGTATGTGCCATGACCACAGAGGATACAGCGGATACTGTTGGTCACTCAAGGCCGAGCACTCGCCAGAACAGGAGAGTGAGAAAAAAAGAGAAGGGAATACATGTATGTAATAGATGTGTCATTGCACACAAAGCCCTTGAGGAGCACAGAGAAGGATGGGAGCTATCACAGACTGTCAGGAGGTGGCAGACAAAGGTCAGGCACATGCGCCCATGTGTACCCACTTCCACTCCTTCCCACGCCCATCACTATAAACGAGACTGCAGGGAGCCAGACAGGACCGCCATTGCAAGATGGCACCACATCCTGTCTTGCCGGTTATACTCCATATTTGGCGATGCCTTTGAGAACTGCCTGTCCCCCACTTCCCGTATGCGCGGTGAATGGGGGTCCCTGGGCCTATCTCGATGCAGTCTGGTGTCAGCTGATGGTGGCAACCAATCAGGGCAACCCATGTGCCAACTCCATATATAAGCAGCTGCCTTAGTGCTCTCCGGGGCCCCTTCGCTTCATGTTATCTCTCAACCAAGTGCACTCCAGTAAAGCGTGATCTGAGAAGAATCCTCGTGTTGTGGTCGTTCTTTCTCGCTGGTCGAGGAGTCCCCCGCACGAGACAGATTGCACAATATGGATACAGATAGGCATGCAGAGGGGAATAAAGGAAAACCTGAAGAAACTCCCATGAGAAGCCCCTGACGGGGGTTATCTTAAGAGGAGAGACACCATGACTTCACTCTTCTCCTTACACATTCCTGGCATTGCCTGGATAGGGGAGAGTTCACAAGTGGCATATGAATAATCACATATTATTTGCACAATTGGAGAAAACAAGTCTATTGACACTGAAAAACGTCTTGCCTCTGAATTAGCATAATTACCAAGCCCTAAGGAAGTTGATGCTAAATGCAGTACACAATGAGGTCACTCTTGGTTACCGAATGTCCCTTCAGTTTTAGAACACGCTTCATCTCTACACAATCCCCTCCACTAAAGCTCACCAATTTTATTAGTACCAGTATTTCTTTCCATGGGAAATTCTTTATATTCTGAAGAGGAGTGTGTGTGTGTGTGTGTGTGTGTGTGTGTGTGTGTGTGTGTGTATACATATATGTATATATGTATATTTATATGCTTATATATGAACAGTAACCTAATACCTAACATACCACTAGTAACTCCCCTTGCTCAGCACAACCATCAGACCCATGATAGAATGCTCCTTTCTGCACCCCCACCTCTTTCCCCTACACCCCTGCTCCTCTCTTGTTATGTCTCTCTTTGTTTTGTTGTGGTATTACTATTTGGGCCAACAGAAATATCTTCAACTCCTAGCTATTGCTTTTGAAATGTGATCATTGTCTCAATTTTATTGGCTTTTCAAACACTTCCTGATAGCCTTATAAATACCACTTGTGGAAGTTTTAGTGAGCCGTCCCCCGTAGTCTCTGGCATTTGAGTCCCCAGTTGCTGTGCACTATTTGGAGAGGCTTATGAAGTGTGTACTTAACTGGTTTAAAAAAAAAAAAAGTCACTGAGGTTGAGCCTTGAGATTCCAAAACAAATTTTTGTTTGCTTGCTTGTTTTTTCTCTACTTGGTGTTTGTGGTTGAAGCAAGATAGAAGCCCTCAGCTTCCTTCTCTTGCCTGCCATGCTTCTGCTCCGCCATCATGGATGCTAACCCTCAACTGCAAGCTCAAACGATCTCTTCTGAAAGCTACCTTGGTCATGTTGATTTATCATAGCAATAGAAAAGAAACAGACATTTTCTTTCGGTTTATTTGTATCTTCTCTTTCAGAACTGTTTGTGATTGAATTATGTCTCCTCAGAATTCCTCTATTGAGGCACTGACTCCCAGTACCTCAGATTGTGGCTGCATTTGGAACGGGGCCTTCAAAGAGTTTAAAAATGACAATGAAATTTATGCCCTGGCAATGGTGAAACATGCCTGGACAGTTCATATTTGGCGGTTCTGTTGAACTTGTCCATATTGGGTTTCATGGTCTAATCTGACGAGATCTTCAGCGTAGGCCCAAATCAGATCTGACTGGCTTCCCCTGACCAGCTCTCTACTTTCCTGGTGGTTTCTATCTGTCTCTTTGTTTTGTTTCTTCTTTCTCAAACAGTGACTTCTGTTTGAAAAGGGTTATTGATGAGTCTGAATACTTGTTTCTTGTTTTGGTTTTTTTTTTTTTGTTTGTTTGTTTTTTGTTTTTGCCTCTTGCCTCTGGAATGCTCCAAGAGCACAAGCCCAGTGGGTTGCATGGCACTCTAATTCCAGCAGGTGGCAGCACACCGTGCTTTTGTACATTCACTTCCACAGGAAGCACAGAAGACTAGTGGGGTTGCCTTTAGGAAATGGATGAGCAAGGTCATGAGTTGCATGTGTGAAAAATGCATCATTCATGGAGATAAATGGAGCTTGCCGAATGTTCTCTTAAAGAGATGGTTTATCCTTGGGCTCCACTCTTGGCTTAGTCTAAAATCCAAGTTACTAAACAAATGGAGTCAGTTTGGATAACAGTAGTGAGCGCCCTGACAGCAGAGGTTTTTAATTTGAAAACCATTGTCGACTGAGGAGTTCCATCTGGACGGGTGAGTGTGTGTGCTTTCCAGGGGCGGACTGTCCCGGAAGAGAGCACAGGCCCCCCTCCCCCAGCTCCTTCTGCAGGGCTGTCTTTCTTACACAAGACCCTCCCCTCCCCCCCACAAGCCTACATTCTCTGCTAGGTCCTCTGCTGAGGAACACTTTTCTGCTCCTACACTAAGGCTACCCACCAAGAGAGGTGAGTGCCTGCTTACCGGCAGGCCTCAAGAACTCCACCCCCACCCCCTAAAGGGAGCACGCGCACCTTCAGCTTTTGCGGCAGGGTGTCCTGTGTTCTACTCGTCCCCGCCCTGCCCCCCAAGTTCTCCCTTTTGTCCGCGGGTCATTGGACTACCAGGCGTCTATGTTTCGGTGCTGAGAACTTCCATCTGGACTGGACGGTTCCTGCTTCTACACTGAAGAGTTACAACCAGAGAGTCAGTCACAGCAAAGACTGGATGGACCAAGACACCAGGCCTCTCCTGGCTCCATTTGAAGGAAGAGATGGGAAGGCGCCAAGGCAAGAATTCCTCCAACAA
>NC_022028.1:28518546-28520676 GCF_000317375.1 Microtus ochrogaster | reverse complement strand
AAAAAAAAAACCATTGTCAGACTATCCTCAGGCTTCCCTGTTTCACGAAATAACTTTTAGATCTTATCTTTAAAACTTCTGAGAAGTACAATGCTAGGAATTGAATTTGTAAAATTCCTATAAAGAATAATGTGTTTCATAAAAAAATAGGTTGTAAAATATCTAAAATATGACATGCTCTGAACCAAGCAATTTTGTAACTGTCATGGATGCCAAGGGGAACCAGATGATGGTGAGCTTGGATTAAAATGAAGCCAAGCTCCCACACAGCAAGACATGCAGTTTGCTTAATGAGAGATTAGTAGAACTTTTGGGAAGAGAGAACTCTCTCATAAAAGATACACCCTCATCACATCCGTCATAAGGAGTCACCGGAGCTTTGAGGCAGGACAATCAGCCCACAGCTGTGCCTGAAAAGCCACATGAGAAGGACAGAGCAAGATCCTAAAACTGTTCCCCTACCAGCTGCCGTGTACAATGTCTTCCTCTTGGGCTTTCTGTGGCCAGGTTGATGAAGCACAGCCTCCAACTGATTAGACATATGGAATAATGACTCTGTCCATGCAAAGAAAACAGTCCCAATAGATAAGAAAATAGCCACAAAAATTAAGATGTCCAGTTATTTGTTTATTCTGCAAGTATTTAGTCTGTGCTTGAGTTATTCTGGAAGCTTCCAGGAGTTAAATGAACTCAGAGAATGTGAAAACATGGCCCCACAATTCTGCACCTCACCATAAGAGCACAGGATCTGAGAACTGATCAAAATATTGAGAAAGATAACTCTGCAAGAGCAACAAGTGTTCTGGACCACTGAGCCAACTCTCCCATACAGAAAGATAATGCTGATTTTAAAGATTTTTCTTGGCCTTAGCTCCATCAGAGGCACTACGCTGCATATCCCTATGGGGTATCTAACAAGTACCTGGTTTCTCTATGCTCTATTCAAAGGTCTCACTGAACAGAGCCATTGGGTGTAGTTGCATGGACTATTCACTGTACAGCTTCACGGCAGGTCATTCATAGATGCTGGGTGACCAAAGAGACAAAGAAAAAAGAGTAAAGGTCTGAACAGGGCAATGAAGACAAGGATGCACTCAAGTGAAAGCAGGAAAGAACCTGTTTGTCTCATGAATTTCTATAGGACATCTATGATGTAATAGAAGTCATCAGCACTCTGGCCTTACTATCAGTCATCCCTTCCATAGACATTCGGCTTCTCTTTCTCAACAGCCTGCTTCTCCCAACTTGTTAAGACCCAAGGTTTCAGCACACACCCCTAGCAGGAACTCTAGGGATTGTAAACAGGAAGTACCAAAAGGTTGGTAATAGCAGTGGTCTACTGACACCAGAAGTTGATAACGTGGGACATTGGTATTTCCAGAGCTTCCCCCAGAGAATGACAACCTCTAGGAGATGCCTGTGAGAATGTCTCTGGAAGCAAACCCATAGGTGGACTGTTTTTCTTACTGTGTGTTTTAACGCCATTGAGTTTCTCATCCACCTTGGCTCTGCTTGTGATGGGGCACATGATCTCCCAGGCCTCGTCCCGAAGGAAGCACTTTTGGCAGTCAGTAATTGTTGCAGCACAGCTAATCATTCTTCATCAAGATGTGACCACTGGGATGTTTCAACACATGGGCCTTAGAAGGACCTTCAAGACCTAAACTATAATAAACAAGAAGTTATCAAATGTCTCACAAGATTGCCTAAAATACTATCCCAAAAGTGGAAACCAGAAAAAGCAACCAGGACCAATTTCAATGGCATTGTAAAGGGGAAAAATACTGAGGCAGAGGATTGGACACTCACATCCGGCTGTGTATCCACAATAGAAGACAGTCCTAAAAGTCACTTGCCGTGTTTTATATGCCAATAAAGTACCAATTATGTCTAACAAGCTCATTTAGGATGACAGTTCACATTATGTTCAAGTAATCATATAACATTAGTGGTACATAATGTTTAGTTTTATGTCATTTAAAAAAAAGATAATGCCAGTCTTCTAAAACAGCCCTCATGTAGCTTTCCTTCTTCTGGACACAATGATAAGAGATCAAAAGGCAGAAGGTGCTCCCTTTCACTGCAGGGTACTGAGTGCACATCCAAAACCTAGATGTCAGTCACAGTCCA
>NC_022028.1:28510231-28518066 GCF_000317375.1 Microtus ochrogaster | reverse complement strand
CATTATCATCCTGCAGTATTCACAGCAGGGCTCTGTTGCCCTCAAGAGGCTCTCAGCTCCACAGCCCACTCTGCTGACTTCTTGGAATGCGTAGTCTTCTTACCTGTGGGCATTCCGAACTGTGGTATGTTTAGAAGCACCTCTGCCCTCTGCCTATCAGATGCGAGTAGCAGCTCTCCCCCTGCCTGTGACCATCCTTATCCAAGGTGCTCTGGGTTAGGAAAGGAGGAGGACAGGAAGCAAAGTTGTGCCTAGTGGAAAGCACTAGGTTGAACCTCCTCTAAAGCATATGCCTGGTGGTCATTAACCCTTTCCAAAGGGAGTTTCCATATGCTCACTGGTCTTCACCCTCTCATGGTGAAGATGGGTCAGTGAGAGATTATCCCAGCTCTTTCAAAACAAAGGGTCTCATCTTCCTACCTGATAACTTGAAACTTCGGTGGATCTCTGTATCCCTGATATGGTGCAGTTGGGTTTCATTATTTACACCATAAACCTCAGGGAGAAAAAAGACACTGCTCTTGCTGAGATATTCATGGCAAAGGAGGAAAGCCATAGGGAGCACTGTTTTCTTGGGTACCTGAGAGCCAAGACAGAGGACTCCCGGAGAGGACAAACCCATTTGTCTTTGCAACACACAGGCTAAAAACATGAGATGGAGATAGCCCATGATATATAATACAGTAAAACCGGGTGTTTTAAATACTTCTGAGAACAATACATAACACAGTAGTTCTAGCTTAGTTTCAATTGTTGGAGGAGGCCGCTTGTTTCGTTCCCGGCTGCTCAGCCCCATAATAATCACACAGAAACCATATTATTTAAATCACGGCTTGGCCCATTAGCTCTAGCTTATTTGCCAACTCTTGCATCTTAATTTAAACCATCTTCATTAATCGCCACAGGACAGTAGCTTACCGGCAAAGTTCCAGCATCTGTCTCCAGCGGAGCTACATGGCTTCTCCCTGACTATGTCCTTCTTTCTCCCAGCATTCAGTTTAGTTTTCCCCTCCTAGCTCTGTTCTACACTATCAGGCCAAACCAGTGCCCTTATTCACCAATGGTATTCAGAGCATACAGAGGGGAATCCACATCATTCAATCTTGATGCATTCATTTTAATAAAAATAAACAAAAATATTCCTATAAGCATGTTTTACCTGAAGCTTAAATAATTCAAGCAATTCAAATTAACATCAAATTTGGATTAAGAATTTTTGAACCTTAAAGTAAGGAGAGCCTTAAAAGAATTGACCACTGCCTACAGTTACTTGTAGAAATCTTGCTTCATAAGTAGGGATTTTTGTTTGGTTGGTTTTGTTTTTTGTTTATGAGGGAGAGATACACATGAGCTAAACTGTAAATACTTTAGTGTTGTTTTAAATATTTTGCTTTAAATCGTTCTTGTCGGTCTTTAGCACAAAAGAGAATGACAACATTGTGTCTAGCCATGTACTGAATCTTAAAAGTCCTCCGAGGCTGTATCTTACTGTGATGACGTCAAAGCTAAGGACGACTGGTGGTTTGCATTTGATACAAGTGTGAGCCAGACAGTTTAGAATCTGTGTCCCAGCCACAGGGCTAAATTGCCCAAGACTCAAGCTGGGTATGTGTCTGTAGATAAGTAAGGACTGTACCACGAGTGGCAGATAGAGAAAATAAGCCTGCTTTTATATTATCCACTTTTCCTTCCACCACTGGCTCATTTTCAATATGATAGTCCTCAGAGCGAGCTAATCTCAGACAGTTGAACACACAATTTTTCTCCTAAATTGACAGTCCCTTGAGCCAAATCTGTAAGGAAGAGATGAAGCTGGACCGTTCACCACTGTGCTGGAGAAAACCCACTCTCTATACCCTTGTCTCAGTTGCTCTTTCTCTCTGGCAGCAGCTTCCCCTTAGAAAGCAGTGCTCTGGTGAGTTTCACTGGCTGCTCTTCTCGCTCAGCTGCATTTGTACCTTCTTTCCCTGACAGCACAGTCTTGTGATGGTCCTAACTGACTCCTGCTTCTTGAGAAGACTTTTCCCTATTTCCTCTAAAATAGAAACACAGCCATCTCTTGGTAATGAAGAGCTGCTTCTAGCCCCGTTCTCCATCCCCTGGATATGAAAGCTGTATAAATTCAATCCCCTAGAATAGATCAGTTTGGTATTTCAAAGGGCCCACACACAGCCTCCCATATACTTTAATTCACCTCTAGAGTACTTAACTATTTACTATAAATGCCATGTAAATAGTTTTTATAATGCATCACTTAAAGAATAATAATAAGAAATAATGCCTAGATACTTTATTTTATGAATTACTTCTAATATACAAATTTGGTAAGTGCCAGACTTAGCAGTCTGCCCTGCAGAGCACAAAAAAGGTTTCTGTCAGATTTCTAATTAGTTTTGGAGTGGATTCTAAATTCTCTCTAAATTGAACAAGCAATTTTTACATACTACCGAGTAGATTTCAATTTGATTTTTATCTTATCTCACTATTTTACATAGACACTCAGATTGTTATCTTAAAGAGCAACAAAATCTAATTTCTCAGGTTAAGAATTAAGGTCTTCATCATGTTCTCACTTGATTAATGAGCTAAGCCTAAATAAATAATAAGACTCAAAAACTGAAAAGAAGCAAAAACTGAAAATGCAACATATATTTACCTGTGTATATATCCAGGTTGTCCTGATATTTGCTACATAGCACAGGCTAGCGTCAATATTTTAATATTCCTACCTCAGTTTCCAGAATGCTGGGATTACAGACATCCTCCACCACACACCAGAATGCTGGGATTACAGGCATCCCCCACCACATCCCACTTAATCTTTGTTTTTAAGCAGCCCCCCACTTATCATTTATCATTTGAAGGAAATTTGATTTTTAAAAACACAACATCGCCACCTAGTGCTCGTCATAAAAATTCTGGAATCATCTGGAAGAGGGGAGTGGAAGATCTATGCCTTAATTCTGTTCTAACTAAGCAGAACATGATAAATACATATATGCAGGACAAGATAAATACATATAAATACATATAAAAACAAAAGGGTTTGCCCAGTGCAGCACATTCCAGTCGAAGGGACTTCATATGCCAGAAAGTTTTCAAGTTCTCATAGTCATGTGAGTAGCCCAGGAAGTCTGTGAAGGCTGAAAAAATTTAAATGTAATTAATGTGTGCCTATTGGAATTCTTTTTCATCCTCTCTCTATAAATGGTACATCCTGCCTAGAACCCTGGTTAGTATGAAATAGAAAATGGAGCAAATGGGAAGGTGTGGCCCATCTTATACCACCCACACTTTTCATAGGTAAATTCACAGCTCAAAGTAAAAGCAGAATCAGGGACCTATACTCATCAATAAAGGCCATCCAGTGACCTCACTCTGTGTCCATTTTGATCTTGTCTTACCAACATCTATTGCTAAGTCAAGTCTGAACTCCCCCACTAGCTTCCTGTATCCACTTCTCCATTTACGATACCAGAATTTAGAAACAACAGGCCTCTGAATGCAAGCAGAACCGTGCACGGCAGAGGCTGTGATGTGGGAGATAGGAGGAAGGGCTGGAACTGTACGTGATGGACAAGGGCCACCTAAGGTACTCGCTGCGGGGTTCCTCGTTTACTTCCAAGCCCTTCAGAACAGAAAATAAGACGCTGTGCGTGGCCACTCAAGATAAGTAGCTGTTCGCATTGAAAAAGTGTAGAGCTGGGGTGACCCGCTGACTCTAAATAAACAGTCTATACCTTGAGAGCCGCTGCTCCGGACGGCTTTGTTATTCACATGCCTACCAACACTCAACTCTGCTAATGAGGACGCCTAAGGTCAGGCAGAGGTTCCCATCGGGTACAATAATACTGGGCTCTGCGGAAGAAAACAAACGCATTCAAGATGCGTACAATGTCTAAAGTATTATAGATACCGCCTATTTCTGTTTTAAAGACATGCTTTATAGTCAGACACCCGTTTTTCTTGCCCTTAGGCTAACACCACTTTATCCCCCCAAGAGCCTTTGTTGGCCTGTAGGTTGTCAGATGCCAGCTATTAGGGCAGAGTATCCTGCCTTGTAACAACAGGCTACCTTGAATGAAGCCATCAAGGCAGATGGTGCCTAAGACCAAAAAAGAATGAGCTGGCCAGCTTCATCAAACTCACAGAACATAATGCACCAAAGGTCCTGTGCTTTCACGTGAAAGATTTATTCAGTTAGTGCACAACTGTGCAGCTTCTTTTTTCTAAGCCACGCTCTTGTTAATAATACTTGGTGTAAGGCGAGCGTTAGGAATGTTTAGGGAGAGTCTAATCCTCCTCACATATTTCAAACTTCTTCTGTGATTACTTCCATCCACCAAGAAAGTCCTAAGAATCATCAGGAACCAGCTTTCGAATTCAAAGTTGAAGTTATTTAAAAACCATTGTGTCTGTGCAGCACACAGCACTTCCGTTAGACTGACAGGTCTGGCTTTGGTCTCTCTAAGCCTGGGTGTTACTTTATATCTGACCCCAATTGCTCTGCCACACATGCACACGCGTGCACACACACACATGCACACGCGTGCGCGCGCGCACACACACACACACACATGCCCTCACACTCACACGCTGTCTAGGAATATAAGAACCAGCTATATAATTTACAAGTTCCAGAGTAAAATGAAAATGAGAAGCCCCTTGAAAAATGCCACTAAGGGGGCTGGAGAGATAGCTCAGTGGTTAAGAGCACCACCTGCTCATCTAAAGGTCCCACACCATCCTTCCTCTTTCCTTCCCCCAGCATGCCTTCCATGCTCTGGAGGCACACTGCCCTGGGATATGAGGTCTGCCCAGCCAGGCTGGAGAGCTGGGGGTAGAAGGAAAAGGAACTGCATCTGAGCAGATCAACCACTAGCCACAACTAGGAGGGCTACATAGACCTCAAAACGCTTTTTAAAACTGCAGTGTTACACCGGGTGGTGGTGGTGCACACCTTTAATCCCAGCACTCGGGAGGCAGAGGCAGGTGGATCTCTGTGAGCTCGAGGCCAGCCCGGGCTGCAGAGTGAGTTCCAGGACAGGTTCCAAAGCTACACAGAAAAACCCTGTCCCCACAAAACAAAACAAATGAAAACCAAGAAAACCCTGAAATGTTCCTATTCACATTGAAGCACACCCAGAGATAGGCTTCTATGGAAGACTCAGTCTCACAAATGTCATGCCTGCTTCAGATGCCAGGACCTGCAAACCACAGCTTGAAACCAAACTCTAACCCTGTCCAAATCCCAGGCTCCCAGGTCACCCCTGCTTCAGAAGGCAGACTCCATGGCTAATTCATTGGTTCATCATTCGGGAGCTTCCTCTGCTGTTTGCTTTCTGCTTTTAAATTTCCTACCAATAAACCACTAAAAACAAAGCAAAGCAAAAATTGTTCTCCTCTCAATCTTGCTAATGCCTGATCCAGTTCTGCCACGCGTAAATAAGAAACGGTAAATCTGTGTCAGTTTACATCAGAAGTTCTTCCCTCTTCTCAACAACAAGACCCAGCTGGAGTGGAAAGCTATATAGACTACAACCTTGAGTTCAAATTCCACACTGCCGCTTCTGACCCACTGAGGTATAGTTCTGTGCTACAGGCTGTAGGACCTAAGGCAGTGGTTCTCAACCTTCCTAATGCTGTGACTCCTCATGGTTCCTCATGGCGTGGTGACTCCCGCCCAAAAAATTATTTTCGTTGCAACTTCATAACTATAAATTTGTTACTGTTATGAATTCGTTGTAATATAAATAGCTGATATCTCTGATGGTCTTAAGTAACCCTTGCGAAAGGAACAGTCGACCTTCAATGGGGTCACAGCCACAGGTTGAGAACTGTT
This sequence comes from Microtus ochrogaster, assembly GCF_000317375.1. Classification (NCBI taxonomy): domain Eukaryota; kingdom Metazoa; phylum Chordata; class Mammalia; order Rodentia; family Cricetidae; genus Microtus; species Microtus ochrogaster. The sequence goes on along the minus strand of NC_022028.1, from coordinate 28,512,224 downwards.
AAGCTGAGGTTTGGTCAGAGCGCTTTCCAGAACTCACTGAAGAACAAAACCCTGCTGCAGAGGCAATGTGAGAAAAGAACGTGTCCTTCCAACCTGTCAATTCACGTTACGTGAACCTAGGGTGATAAAAAGAAAGAGGCTGTCAGGCAAGCTTAATAATTCATAAACCTGACAAAAAAATTAATGAATAAATGCTTCCTGTGTAAGTCACTTCAGAGTATTCGAGAGCATCCGTTACTTTCATCATTTGTAAGACTCCTAGGAAGTTTTGGGATATGCTTTGTTGCATGCAATTTACACCTCACTTCGTGAACTCCCCTGTGTCCTTTAGCCCCTGGGTCATTGTTTAGAAGGCATTAGCAAGATTGAGAGGAAAACATGAATTTACTTCTCGCGTCTCCAGACATGGGAAGTAGTCCAATATGGGAACCCAGGGATGGAAGGGCTGGACTCTGGTAAAGGGTGATCCTTGGCAAAGGGCGAGAGAGGAAAAGAGGGACTGAATTTATAGTTTTCTAAGAAGCCCATTCCTGAGATAACAAGCTTATTGGCATTAATAATTAATTGAAATGGCATTAATCCATTTGTGAAGGAGATATGAAGACCACACTCTTATGGCCTTGACATTTACAAAAGTAGGAGCACACACAAGTACATCCACTTACACAGACATGTACACATATTCATACACCTATTAATTAATTAACTGGCCCACTTCCCAACACTACTGAATTACAGGTTACATTCCCAATACAAGACCTCAGGGGCACAATTTGAAAGCCCTCCAAAAAGGAATAGTTCTATGGGTCTCTGTCTTAGTTATGGTTTCTATGTTTGTGATGAAATACCATGACCAAATAGCAAGTTAAAGAGGAATGAATTTATTTGGCTTATACTTCCACATCACTGTTCATTATCAAAGCAAGTCAGGATAGAAACTCAAATAGGGCAGGATCCTGGAGGCAGGAGCTGAGGCAGAGGCCAGGAAGGGGGTGCTTCTCACTGGCTTGTTCCACCAGGCATGCTCAGCCTGATTTCTTACAGAACCCAAAACCACACACAATGGGCTAGGCCATCCACCCTCAGTTACTGATGAAGAAAATGCCTTGCAGGCCTGCCTACAACCCAATCTTACAGAGGCATTATCTACACTGAGCTTCACTCCTCACAGATGTCTTTAATTTGTGTCAAGTTGACATAAAACTATCCAGCACAGTTTCCAACAAATACTAAGGATTTCTCTGTCCCATTTCCTCGCCAAGATGTAATGGAGACCGCCCCAGGCCCTACTCAGACACATACATGATGAGACCAAGTCTCTCTCTCTTAATGTTAGGGAAAGATGTTACAAAAAAAGGAAAGGTAGAACATGAAATGGATTCTGTGGTGCCATATTGAGATCTATCACTATAAACTTATTATCTCCTTAGTTAGGTCGGTAGTCGATAGGTAAATGATAGATAGATGATAGATAGATAGATAGATAGATAGATAGATAGATAGATAGATAGATAGATAGATAGATAGCTTGCAAGGTAGAGATCGTTTGTTGGTTCCCTGGATTCTCAGTCCTGAAATAATCACACAGAAACTATATTATTTAAAATCACTGCTTGGCCAATTACTTAAGCATATCGCTAGCTAGCTCTTCCATCTAGAATTAACCCATCTCCATTATTTTATATTTTACCACAAGGCTTTGGCCTACCAGCAATGTTTCAGAATCTGTCTTTGGCAGGGCTCCATGGCTTCTCGCTAACTCCTCCTTCTTTCTCTCAGCATTAGTTTTCCCTGCCTACCTCTATTCCCTGTGTAGGCCCAAGACAGTTTCTTTATTAATTAATGGTATTCACAGCATACCGAGGGGAATCCCACATCACCTACCCTTTAAATGTAAACAAACATTCATAAACAATATTTGGGAATATGGGCATAGTTTTTCCATACTGCTTCCTGTTTTTTGTTGGGCAAGGTAATTTTGGGGGTTGTTCAT
>NC_022028.1:28493949-28509726 GCF_000317375.1 Microtus ochrogaster | reverse complement strand
TGTGTGTGTGTGTGTGTGTGTGTGTGTGTGTGTGTGTGTATCTGTGTGATCTATTAGTATAAACTTATAGTCTCCATAGGTAGGTTGGTATGTGTATGTACATATGTACTTATTTGTGCACATGTGGAGAGCATAAGAGTGTGCTATAGTTACCAGTGTTTGCAGGATGCTAACCTTGTTATATGGGCACTAGAATCCAAACTCCAGCCCTCATGATTGAATAGCAAGTGCCTTTGTCCACTGAGCTGTCTCTCCAACTCTCAGACCTTATTTCTGAACACAATAAAAAAAAAGAACTGGGGCTGTTCATTTTGTTTTGTTGTTTATACGTATGCATGTATTGCCACAGTGCATATTTGGAGGTTGAAGCACAAGTTCTGGGACTCAATTTTCTCCTTTCTCTATATGGGTTCTGAAGAATGGATACAAGTCATCATGGTTAGTGGTGAGTGTTTTTACCTGTTGGGCCATCTCACCAGCCAGGAATCAGAGCTGTGTGAGAAGTGATTGCTTCTAGGAGTATACAGCAAAAGGACAAGATGGGGGTGAAGTACCTCACTCCCTGCTGCCTTAGTCATGGGGTGCCAGAGAAGGAGGGAGTCTTGCAAGATCCACCTTTATCCCGAGATCACGATGCCCAAAGTGGAAAGATGAAAGAAACAAAATAGGAGCAGGCTCATAGTACAGCACATAACATATGAGAAATACCCAAGAGCCCTTGCCAGCATAAATGTTTAAAGCTGATCTCATAAGTTACTAAACAGAGGAGAAGGAAGAGTTCCTATTAAACCACATGGAAGGCAGGGCCCAGAATCACTGACTGATGGAGGCTCACATTTATAGACAGATGTTTCAGGAGAAACGGTGTTTACCTCATCTTTACGTAGCTTCCACAAGATAAGTATCAACACCAGAGGGGAAAAGACTGCCTTACAGAGGAGGAACCTGAGCAAACGTCCCCTGAACTAAGTGGCCAAGAGGTGAGCATCCACAGTGAGTAGGATCATTGAAATCTGGAAGCTGGGACAATGATAGGAGAATGACACAGCTTCCTCCAGGGAGCTTCCTGATAAAAGATCACGCAGGAGAAAACTTCGAATAGGATGGCATTGAACGGAAAGACCAGAAAAGGCTCTTTGAATATGCCCAAGCTATGAGAGACAACAGACAAGCACGGACTGCAAGGAGTTGAGGGAGAGGGTGCAGTGCTGGGTCTTAGGCCCTATATATCCTGGACCAGCAGTTTAGAACTAGCACGATTAGAAGCATGTGGCCAAGCAATAATGCTACCTCCTTAGCTGCAATCATCTCACTCTAGTTACTTCATGGGCTAACAGTAGGAGACATTGGCAAGAGAATACATGGAAGTTCTATTACTTAGACTTCGCCACAAGCCCAAAATGGGTTCACCTCTAAAGCAAATCGAAGCACTACGGCTGAAGTGAATTATCCCATGTGCACTCAAAAGTCATTACTGCCTGTTCATTTTAAAGGCTAGGCTGAAAACGTGCCTTTGGATCATGTTGTCTGAAGAAAACCAGCATCCCGTGCACAGAGTGCTGAATTAAGAGAACACTGGCATGCCTGAGCTCTTGCAATTTCCTCCAGCTACCACACAGCTGCCACCCACCATTTGCCCCACTTACCATATGCTCTGCTATCGTTTCCATCTACGGAATGTATTCTGCGCTCCCTGCTTTATTGGTCTTCTAATTTCACTGTGGGTTGAAGGGCTAAACTCCATTTTTATGGCTTGCCTAGCAGAGAGGCAATCTTGTCTTTTCTGCTGTCTAATTCCAAACAAATAACCAAGCAGCAGCAATTTCCTTTTCACGTGCCAAGGCCAATGCAAAGACAATTCTTTGCCAGTCAGGAGTATGAGCTGTTGTGAATCAAACACTTTCTCCTGCTGGTTGGTGGGCATTTCATACTTGAGTTGTTTACCATGGGGAGCTGACTTTGAGATGAGCTCCGGATAGAAACGACCTTGATCCAAGATTCTAACAGACAGCTACGAGGCCTGTGGAGAGAGTGGGGGGCAGTTGGAGAGTCAAGGGCACCAGATGAAGCCTGTATTCCAAGAGGGCCGACACAGCAGCCTGCGTACAACTTTTACTGCAGAGTGTTTTCCTTTCTATTGTCTCATGGACATAAGAAAACTTCGTTCTGTGTCAGCGTTCTCATTCCTGTTGTGTAGGTGAGAAACTGAGACCCTGAGAACATGGTGTTATCAGAGGTCTCAGGCTCTGATGGAGCCAGGACCAGCCTGTGCTTTGATACAGTCTTGAATGTTTCTAAGGCTATTTCATTGGTTCTTTTCCTAAAGAAGCTGTTTCTATCTGTCGCATTGTATCATTGGGGGATGCAAGACACTATTCCTTGCAATGGAAGCCATCTCTAACCATCAACCCTCTTTCCCTGTTCCTAGCTAAATCCTTTCAGGGCCAGTGGTCCAATGGATGCCTGAAGCAGGTTGCAGAGTTGAAAGCAACCCGGAAAATTGACAGAGGTAATGTGGACTGCGTTTCCCATTGCCATTGACTAACACAGCTCTCACAGGCTGTAACAGCAATAAGGACTTGGTAAAAAGCACACTTAAAATTCTGAATTTTCGATGTTTTATCCTGGCTAGTGATATGCAGTGCAGTATCCTTGTGGAGGGATAGGGGGCAGCAGTGATCACAAAGAGACTCAATGGAAAGAAAGTCTCCCGTGAAGTGTTGTCAAGCTGGACTTGAAGTATTTCCAGTTTGTGATTTATTGATCACGTCATGACTCCATCATACGTTGAAGAACATCTGTATTTGGCACATGCTAGGTGTGGTAACGCACAAATTTAATCCCAGCATTCGAGAGGCAGAGGCAGATAGATCTCTGTGAGTTTTGAAGTCAACCTTGTCTGTGTAACAAGTTCCAGGCTAACCAGGCTTGCGTAATGAGATCCCATCTCAAATAAAGAAAGAAAGGGAGGAAAGGAGGAAGAAAGGGTGGGAACAAAAATGGGAGGGAGGCAGGGAGGAAAGAAGGAAACCGTGTATTTAGCACACCTCTGAATGGTTGCCAAGGCTAGGGTGTAGGTACCTTAGAGAGTTGTGAATAAACAAAGTTGCTCTTTATTCCTCCTTATTACACACTGGAACGCAGTACTTCTCAACTCAAATTACTACCCTCCAGCCCAACACCAAAGAACACGTCTCATGCACAATCCGTGTCTCTGCTGTGACTCACTGGAAATATCCTTCAATCTGGAAGCACAATTGCAAACAGGTGTGAAGGAGCATAACCGCATGCTCTCTAGAATCCGAAAGCAATATGCTCTTCATTGCCCTGTCAATCATCTCTGTTCCCTCCTTCCCTCAAGTGTGAGTCCCTTTCATTATTCACGATGAAGACGTCAGTGGGTTCTGAGAGGAATACTAAGGACGGCTGTGTGAATGTCTGTTTACTCTAATCACCTGGTGATTTTTATTTGAAAATGCAGATACGGAATAAATATATACAACACAGAAAGAGGCCAGCAAGATAGGTTTGAAATTTTTTTTTTTTTTTATGGAAGAGCAAGGGGAGTCCTTTCTTTTTAGTGTGTTGGTATGCAGGCTCACGAACTGTTAAAGTTGGGACAATTGCAACACTGTGTGATTTCAAATATGAAGTCAGAAAATAGAAGAGAAGAAACTGCCTATAAAATTATAAAGTATGTCTGCATGCATGCACTCAAGGATGAAGACACAGGAAGAGGCTCCACCTCACTGCTGGGGATGTAACTAAGTAGCACCTTTGACAACAGCAATTTTACAGGATAGCTAAGGACCCTTGACACCATGCCTTTGCAGCCAAGTCGCTTTTATGAAAGAAACACTTAGTGAAATTATCCTAGAAACGTGGAAAGGCTCCCACACAGTGGGGTTCACCGCAGCACTTAGTGTGGGGACAGAACTGAAATGATGGTGAAATCATAGGGAACCAGGGGACACTCACTGACTTCTCAGTGGGATGTTACCCAGGCATTCAAGTCTTATTTACAAAGAGTGATGTAGTGGAAAACAGCAATCAGAAAGAAACAACAGAGCAATCAATGTGATTCTACATTGTTGCTCTTTATTCTAGATACTTACAAAGGAAATCTCAAGACAGCTTCAGAGCCATGAAGACTTTAAACCAATAATAAGCATTATTCATATCCTACAAGAGATGATGCTCTGATTTCTTTTTAAATATTAGTTTATTATTTAGGTATTTGTTTTTAAATTTTATACATATATGTGTGTGTGTGTGTATGTACCTATATGGGTATGAACATGGGTGATGTGGGATTCCCCTCGCTATGCTGTGAATATGTTTTATTATTATTGTTTAATGAATAAAGCTGTTTCAGTAAATGACTTAGCAGAGCAAAGCCAGGTGGGAAATCTGAACAGAGATAGAGAGAGTAGGTGGAGTTGAAGAGATGCCATGTAGCTGTCAAAGAAGAAGGACACCCTGGAACCTTAGGAACCTTACCAGTAGGCCACAGCCTCATGGCAGACAATACACAGATTGATAGAAATGGGTTCGTTTAAAAATTAAGAGCTATCTAGGAATATGCTAGAGTCTTTGGTCAAGCATTGTTGAAATTAATATCATTTCTGTGTAATTATTCAAGTCTGGGCAGCTGGGAAAGGAATGAGCAGCCTCCGACTACACACATTGGTTCAGGTGCCCAAGGAAGCCGGAAGAGGGCATTGGATCCCTGGAGCTGACATTACAGACAGTTGTGAGACACCTGAGGAGCAATGGGAAGTGAACCCAGTCAGATCCTCTGGAAGAGGAAAAAACGCTCTCCACCCCTGAGCCTTCTCTCTAGTCCCAGTGTTATTATTTGAGATTTGTTTGAGCTCTAAGAAAATAACCAAGGCCGGATGGTGGTGGCACATGCCTTTAATCCCAGCACTCAGGAGGCAGAGACAGGTGGATCTCTGTGAGTTCCAGCCTGAAATACAAAGCGAGTTCCAGGACAGTCAGAGCTACACAGAGAAATTCTGTCTTGAAAAAAATAAATGAATAAATAAATAACCAAAATAAATTTAAAACAATTATAAGTGATCTACTAACAGAATAGATAGAATCATACTAAATTACTAAATGATCAATTAAGATCAAAGAAAGCAGAAAAAAATAACAACACCGGCCCGCGGGGGGGGAGGGGGGACACAATAAACAGAAAACACTTATGTGGTGATTTGAAAGAGAACTGTCCCTGGTATTTGGATATCAGTCCTAGATGGTAGTGCTGTTTGGAGAAGTTTAGGAGATGGGGCCTTGTGTGAAGTATTTCCCTGGGGATGGGCTTTAAGAGTTTAAAGACTAGCGCCATTTCCGCTCATTCTCTGATTGACTGTTAACTTAGAGGTCATGATGCACGTTCTTAGCTTCCTGTTTCTGCTGCCATGCTGCTCCCATCATGACGGACTCTACGCCCTATGAAACAGTGAGACACAGCAAACTCTTCCTTCTACACATTTCCTTGGGTATGGTGTTTTATTCGCAGCGACAGAAAAGTAACTAATACGAGACATAGGTATACTAGAGACTAATTGATTGGATCAATAGCCATATTAAGTACAAATGCTCTAATCTGTCAGTTCACATGGAGAACTGAAGAATGAATAAAAGGGAAAGATGCACGCACAACCTATTCACAAGGATCCAAGTGGCGCTAGATGACAGAGCAACAGTAAAGGGATCAAAACCGTGTTGGCTTAATTACGTTAATCAAAATAGAGGCATTTCAGGTAGAGACTTCAGAGCCAGAAAAATGCAGGCATAAAGAGCTACATAATGTTATCATAAAAGGTTCAATTCCCCCAAGAAATCATAGAAATTCTTAATCTGTATATTTCTAGCAACAGACCTAAGCTAAAGACTCAAAATACACAAGGCAAAAACTGGCAAAACCACAAAGAATAGACATGCCCACAAGCATAGATCAAACATTTCTACAGCTTTCTGGCAGCAAAGGACAGATCCAGTTGGCAGAAAATCAATGAGATTGTAAACTCCCCAGCACTATCAACCAACTGTATCTAATTGATGTTTATAAAAGACTTCATTCATACCATACCAGTAGAATACACGTTTCTGTTATGGTCATAGGGGTTGTTCACCAAGATAGAATGACCACCTTCTAACCATAAACATAACTTTGCTGGGCGGTGATGGTTCACGCCTATAATCCCAGCACTTGGGAGGCAGAGGCAGGTGGATCTCAGTGAGTTCAAGGCTAGCCTGGTCTACAAGAGCTACAAGCTCCAGGACGGGTTCCAAAGCTACAGAGAAAAACCTGTCTCGAAAAATAAAAGGAAGGAAGGGAGGAAGGGAGGGAGGGAGGTAGGAAGGAAGGAAGGAAGGAAGGAAGGAAGGAAGGAAGGAAGGAAGGAAGGAAGGAAGGAAGGAAGGAAGGAAGGAAGGAAGAAAGGAAGGAAGGGTGGGTCACTGGGAACAGGCTATGGGGTTTCAAAAGACTAGCACAGTCCCAGTGTGTTCTCTGCCTCCTGCTTGTGAGTCAAGATGTGAAGTCTCAGTTGCTGCTGCCACCATGTCTTTGCTCTGTCATCATGGACTCCATCTACCTCTCTGAAACCATAAGCTCAGCTTAATACTGTATTTTGTAAATTGCCTTCATCATGATGCTTCATCCCAGAAACTGAATGGCAACTAATCCACCTCTATTAAACTGTGACCAGTCCGTCTTGATTTATCTACTTCTTCTACTTTCTGTTTCCAGAAGACAGCTTTGTGTGTTTGACATCAGGATTTGTGGATATTTTTGCTTGTCGCAGTGCTCCAGATTTGTCCTAATTTTGTCGTCATGAAACACTGACCAAGGGTAATTTAGGAAGAAAAGGGTCTATTTCATCGTGCACACCCAGGAAATAGTACAAATCTGAGGCAAGCCATGGCAAGAGCTCAAGGCTAGAGGAGCACTGTTCACTGACTTGTTCCCATGGTTCACTCGGCTCGCTTTTTTATACAACTCACAGTCATCTGTGCTACTCACAAAGGACTGGAACCTCCCACATCAATCGTTAGCCAAGAAAGTATCCCAAGGCAGGCCCACAGACCAATCTGATGGAGGTAATTCCTCAGCTGACGTTCCCTTTTCCCAGGTGTCTCAAGTATGTGTCAAATAGCCAAAACTAACCAGTACCTATGTACATCCTTGTCACAAACGGCAAGATTTCCCTCATTGTTTAAGCTCATATATGACTCCATTATGTGTTTTATTTATCCATTTGTCTATAGGTGTTTCAGTTGACTTCATGTCTTAACTTCATAAAAAAATATGATATATGTGGGATACAGATGTCTCTTCTACATAATGACATAGTTTCCTTTCAATAGATACTCAGAAATGGTATTGGTAGATGCTATTGCACCTGTATTTTTCTTTTGAAGAAAAAAAAACCTACATTTTTCAAATAAGATCTACATAAGGAGAAATATACGGCTGATGAAAGAAATCAAACAAAATCTTAAAATTGAAATACGGTCTATGTTTAGAAGATACCAATAAACAGGAAGACTCATTATCATTAGTATGGCAACTCTTAAACCTTATCTATTAATGATGTGATTTCAACCAAATATAATAATAAAAGTAATGGCCCTCGACTTTAAAGAGAAAAAAAAAACATCTACTAGCTTAAAAGATACTTAGGACCAAAGTCAAAACCTTGGCACCATGGGCAAGTAAAACTACAGCAGTTAAAGCAGTGGGCTGCTGCAAGAGAAACAGGCAAACAGATGGAGCATGGCAGAGCCCTGAAAAGGCCTCTCTTAAACAGAGTTCACTGATCTGTGAACGAGAAGCGAAAAAAACAGCATGAAGAAGTTTTTTTCAACAAATGGTGGGGAGATAATTGGGCATCCACATGCAGAGAGTGAAGAAACCTGGACATAACCTTAGTCCTCTCACAAACACTAGGCGAGTGGTTCAATAACCTGAGCATAGAATGAAACCATGTAAAGACTGTAGGCAATGCACAGGAGATGACCTAGAAAGCTGTGGTGACATGGCTCTAAATCACAATCTATGAAACGAAATACTGACAAGCTAGACCTCATTAAAATTTAAACGAACAACATGGGAGGAAAAGGTTTAATTTCAGTTTACACTTTCACATCACAGTCAATTATCAAAGCAAATCAGGACAGAAACTTGAAACGGTAGGAAACTGGAGGCAGGAGCTGATACAGAGGCCTTGGAGGGAGGCTGTGGTGTGGGAGGTCCTTCTGTCCATGTGTTGTTTTTATTGGTTAATGAGTAAAGAGCTACTCTGAGCCTATAGCAAGGTCAGAACAGAACTAGGTGGGAAAAGCTAGGCTGAATACTGGGAGGAAGAGGGTGGAGGCAGAGAGAAGCCATGGAGCCACCAGCATCAGACATGTTGAAACTTTGCCGGTAAGCCACTGCCACATGGTGATACACAGATTAATAGAAATGGGTTAAATTAATATGTAAGAGTTAGCCAATAAAAAGCTAGAGCTAATGGGCCAACTAGTGATTTACTTAATATAGTTTCTGTGTGATTATTTCAGGTCTTAGCTAGCCAGGCGGCTGGGAACCAACAAATGGCTCCTCCCTGCAACACGACTTCTTACTGCCCTGCTTCCCATGACTTACTCTGTCTGCTTTCTTATAAAACCCAAGACCACAGGCTCATGGGTAGCACCACACACACTGAGCTGGGCCCTTCCACATCAATCATTAATCAAGAAAATGTCTTGCAGACTTGCTCACAGGCCAATCCTAGAGAAGCATATCCCCAATTAAAATTCCTTCTTTCCAGATGACCCTAGCTTGTGTCAAGTTGACATAAAAGCTAGCCAGAACAGGTATTTATCACATCTAGATGGATTCAAAAGGAGAGACTCATTTCCCCACAGAGTTACAGGCAGCTGATTCTCCTGATGACCTCATTTCTCAGGTGAAGTCGACAGACTGCAGTAAAATCCACTGCCTCCTCTCCACCACAGGAATCTTGAGAGACGTGCATCTTGAGCATTTCATTGCCATAAGGAAATATCTAGGGAAAATTTATAGTGCAAAAAGGGTTATTTGCCTCCAGTTTGGGAGGCTAAAAGCCTAAGGGCCCCTTGGTAAATGACAGAACAAGGCAGGAAGAAACGTCATGTCTTTAACAGGAGGCAAAGAACTGAAGAAGCTCCTTTTATAATGATATTTCCACAAGACCTAGTAGGTGTCCCCTGAAAAAATACCTTAACATTTTCAAGGGTATGACCCAAAGACCTAATGACATCCACGTAAGTTCCACCTCTGAAAGACTCCACCCCATCCGAATATTCCCACAGTGAGGAGTACAGTTGGAACTCATAAGTTCCCACAGAACAGTCAAACCATATCCATATCACAAAAGTTCATCTCCGTGCAGCATGTGCACACCCTACCCCCACCCTCCCACCCCATCCCTCCATACCCCAGCACCTGCAGCAACCGTGTAAAATTCACAGACCACGGTCCCTTTTCAGGGGGAGCTGAGATGGGGGGGCATGGCATTTGATATTTGACGCCTGTTGGCAGAGTGTAGGAGTCTTTCTTTCTCAAGCTTCCCTCACTCAAATGCATGGGGAAGGTCCTCTGTAAGAGATCCATTGCCCATGCTGCATATATGAATCCATAGACCCAATTTGCTAGGTTTCTTTACGCAATCCTGTCATGAGGCCACGGCCACACAACACCACACCATACCACATCCTATGATCTTCCTTTCACCCATGTATCTGACCAAATACATCACTCTATATTAGAATTAACCAGCTCCTACTTCCCTTGCTTTTTTCATAAATTTCTGTCATTTTTAAAATGTGACTCCAATGTGACCTATATTCTTACCCTCTGGCCTCTCATGAGAGCTAGTTTGAAGGCTCAGATAGAATAACAAATATATGTTTTGATTAACTCCATTCTAAAGCCAATAGTAAATGAAATATAAGAAAAAAAAATCCCTGGAAGCTATTTTAAATAAGAACAAAAAGAGATTTTTTTTTTGTAAGTCTGAGTGTATTTCGAATTAAAAACGTCTGTTTGAAAGGAGCACACAAAATAAGCAGCAATATAAAGCGCAGCTGGGAACGAATGTACTTGTGATGCATATTCCTGATGAAGGTGAGGGTCTGGAATATAGAGTCAATCCGCAGAAATCAACAAGAAAAATGAGAAAGAGCTCCCGGAGCACCAGGCTGACAAGATGAAAAGGCGGTTCAGGAAGGGAATCCAAATCACTGAGAGGGAGCAAAATGATACTCATGGGAGGCCAAAGAAAAATAGATGAAAGCTACGGGCAGATGTCATGCCACATCCCTTCTAAAAAGCAAAATAGGGGCATCTAATCGTACCAAATGTCATTAGTAAAGATGGGAAAGAGACACACCAAATGCCTGGCGATGCTGGGAACTGTGACACTGACTGACCAAACTCAGGCAAGGCCGTCCCACCCCTCCTCTGATCTGAGTACAGAAGGCACAGCCGGAAGTGCCTGGGGACACGCTGTAACGTAGTCTGAACGCAGTATACACATCCATCATTGGAGGTTGCTAAGCAAAGAGTGGTTGGGGTGTGTGTGTGTGTGTGTGTGTGTGTGTGTGTGTGTGTGTGTGTGTCCAGGTTGGCTTTAAACTCACTATTTAGCAGAAGATGAGCTTACCTTCCCAACCCTCTTAACTCTATCCCCCTTGTGCTCAGATTCCAGATGTGCACCAACTTGTCCAGCCAAGGTGTATTTATAATTTAAGATAATTTACCATAGGTCTTCTGTAGATAAAAAGATTCCTTGTTGAAAGAAATATAACGTAGAATACCATTTATATTCAGATCACAACTTTACAGTGAGCATTACGGTACATTACTGATATACATGCATAAATGTAATAGCAGGGCTAAAAGGCACAAAAATCAAAGATGCCAAATTAATGACAATGTATGGCTCTGCAGAGGGGATGTCAGGTAAAGATCTATGGTGGGATTCCACCACCTTTTTAAATATTTAAATATAAAGCAAATAAGAAAAATGTAAGATTTGATACAGAGGGCTGACAGATGCATTATTTTCTCAGCATTTCTTTTGTACATTCTATATTAACAATGTAAACACTGTGTATTCCCCTTATATGCACACTTTGCTTGGGTCCCATCCTTCCTGCAATCCAAGCTGGTTTTCAGAGCCATTGTCCTGCCAGAACTAACAAGGAATGGCTCTCTATGGAGCTTACAGTATGCTCCCACAAGATCCACTCGTACAAAATGGTCTCTTGGCTTTGGGGGCACACCTTTTCATATCTCTGGCTCCCTGGTCATTCCGCATCAGCACCTTGCTCAACCCCTGCTGCCTTGCTGCTCAGGGCTGCCATTCAGAGCAGCCTGGACCTTCCACAGCAACAGTAGGAACAATACTGCTGCCTCAGGTCATAGAGGGAAAATGATGGTAACTTCTTAAAATAGCCATTTGTCATCTCAGGAATGTCCCAAGAACACAACACAAACTAATAAACAAATAAGAAAATTCTGTTTTTGAGGATTGATCTTCCTCTTCTCTGGGCAACACCTCAGGGCCCTTCTTCCTCTGGAGACTCCAGGTATCAGCGACTTCAACTTGCTTCAGCTGCTGGCTGCCTGGCTTAAATTCTGACTGGACTGGGCATGGTCCAGACTTAGGGACTTCCTCCTCTTATTTTGTCCTCATCCTAAGGCAGAGGCTCCACCATGAAGAATGGCATCACTGAGTATCCTAGGGCCTTTGTTGTCCTTATGTTGGTTTATGACTCTATGTCAGGGGAGGGAAACAAAGAAGATCTGAATCTACCACTGTCACATCACCTTCACTCAGCTTCCTGCAAGGATCAGAAGCCCAAGGTCATTCTCAGAGTCCATGCGAGAGTGAGCTTAGAAAGATCCTGTCTCAGTTTATTAAAATATATTTTTATTTATTAACGGTTTTTCTATGTCTGGGTCACTTCACTTAGTATAATAGTCTCTAACGTCATCCATGCACCTGCAAATTTCATGGTTTCATTTTCCTTTACAGCTGAACAGATTTCCATGGTGTATATGTAGAATCTCATAGAGCACATATACCACATATTGTTATCCATTCACCTGCTGAAAGACATTTGGTTTGTTTTCATTTCTTAGCCACTGTGAATGGAGCAGCAATGAACGTGGCCTTTTAAATTTTTCCTCCTATTCATGCTGGCATGTCAACTGATGTTGTCGCTGTCGTGATATTGTTTAGGTTACCCATATTATTGAGATTTTTGTAGGTGCAGCTTCCCTAACATGCATAGAGGTTGTCACCTCGCAGCGGGCACCCTGGCCCTCTGTCCCTCTCAATCATCCCGCCCCACTCTTCTGTGATATCTCCTGAGCAGGTGGGGATTGTCATTGATGTATCAACGGCATGCAATTATCAAAGATCCAATTAACTCTAAAACGAAAACGGAGTAGAGTGATAGAAGACGTACTTGTTGATCCCTGGCCCCTGCACAAAGCAATTTGATCAGGCTAACCTTCCCTCTGACAACTTCTGTGAAAGCTAATTCAAAGAATAACAAATGACTTGGCCAGGAACTGGATAGAGGTCAAGCTAAGCAACGGAAAGCTGCCCAGAAGAACAGTAAGATGGGGTCGCTGAGAGAAATCTGTGGTTCTGAGGGCATTCCCCAGGCTGGCTATGAATTTGCATGCTGGGAAACTCTGTCTGTTCTGATAGAAACTCTAGAAGGAGAAGAAGATCCCCTAAGACAGGTTGGAAAGAATAAAGAAAAGCAGAATAGAATGGAAGGGTCCCCAACTCCACATGCAACCAGGACCCAAATCTCTGCTAGGTAACCAGACATCATACATCTGTGAGCCCCCGTAAGTCAACACAAAGTCGGCAGCCAGGGAATCTGAGAGAATTGAGCCACAGTTTGCTGCCCACCTCACAGATGTGATAAATGCAGTCTTCAAGGAAGAAATCATAATAAGATGTCGGAAATCACTAGTACGTGATGAGCTTCAACCATTTAATTTCCTCTCATTTTGGCAGGATTTAAATTATAAGCTCATAATTCTTTGAGACAGGCTCTCGCTGTGAACCAATCCTAGGCTGGTCCGAAACTCATGGTTCCTCTGTCTCAGCCTCCTGAGTGCTGGGATTATGAGCCTGCACCACTACAGTGGGCTATATAATTGGATCTTAATGACAGCAGTGAGAGTTGGAAAGTTCCTGAAAAGGTGATGACTTATCTCGCAAGTTAGTTCATGGTGCCAGCCCCTCCACTGGAGCCACCCAAGATCTTCCATTGCACTTTAATTCCCAGGATTCCCTTTTATGTATGGTAGGTAACAGACTGAGAGCTGGCTGTTGGAGGACTCTGCAATATTGGGAAGTTAAAGTAAACCATTAGCTGTCAGTGTCAGAAGGGTAAAATGGGGTGCAAGTCCCCACGGAGCACTGCCCATGTGACTGTTCACTGAATACTGGCTTAGCTTGTTGGCAGTTGCTCTGGAAGATGCCAGAGTATCTTTTGGGGGATAGCCTGAGTCCTGAAGCAGGCATGTTCTGGACCAAGACAAAGGGCACCAGCTTTGTTTTCTATCTACTCACGTCTTCAGAGAGGGTTGCCAGGAAGAAATGCACAGTTTGTTCTTGCTGTTTGCATTCATCTCTGTGATTTCCCAACCACTTTTCCTTTCCTACTATGTCCAGTGTTACCTGCTGGCTGTCTGGTCAGCTGGCCAACAGCAGCTCCATTACCAACTGCAAAGAGAAGGCTTGCTGTAGACCGGGTCCCTCTATGCATTGTGATCTTGGGTGGTGCCGTAAGCCACATGTTGGGGTGACATCTGTCGGGGTCCAGCTTTGAGGATTAGAATTATTAAGCAAAATGTGCAGAAATATGAGAGAAATAAAAGACAGAAACACAGAACAGCACCAGGAGGGAAATTCAATAAATACTGAACTGACCCCATTTATTTTCCACTTGCTTATGTACTTCAATCCAATAGGGAAGGGGAAAGGCAACAAACTTTATTAACATGATACAAGGAATAGATCAAGTATCCTGTAGGCAGCTACTCCCTGGAACCTCCTGCCAATCTCTGTTTCTGTCCCACCAGGTCCCACAGTCATTAAGTCCCAAAGAAACCACACAGAGTTCTACATTAATTATAAACTGGTTAGCCTAGTATCTCGGGCTTCTCATCAACTCTTATAACTTGTATTAGCCCATATTCTTATCTGTGTTAACCTCGTGGCTTGGTACCTTTTTCAATGAGGCAATCACATCTTGATTGCTCTGTGTCTGGCTTCCTCTCTGTCTGGGTGATGACTACAGACTGAATCTCTCTCTTCCCAGAATTCTCATTGCCATGCCTATACTTCCTGCCTGGCTACTGGCCAATCAGCATTTTATTAAAAATAATACAAGTGACAGGATAAAAGACCATTGTTCCACAGCAAATCTCCTGTGAAGGGGCAAGAACATCAATCTGGAGCGGATCCACGCTATATTCAAAATACTAATTAACCACAGCCTAGGTCAGAATCTCTTGTTTGTAGCCACACCTGCTGTCAACAACATTGAAAGAACAAAAGTAAGCTCAGACTCTCTGACCTTTAGTCAAGGCTCACATCTGTGGGCCTCCACAGGGTGCGTGCCTTTTCTCTGATCTCCCAAGTATCCCCTTAAACACCCTGATTTCTGCAGTCAGGCATAACTTCTCCACAACCACAGCTGAATTTACAAATCTTTTTAGAATCTCAATAATCCCTAATACTTACCATGGATCTGCTTTTCTGATTGAGCATTAGTACAACAGACCATAGCCATTGTTCAGTGGAATGAACTATAAGCTAGGATCGAGAAAGAATGACGTCAGTGCATCCCCCACAACAGGCTAGGACCTGCCCCATCAATCACTAATTAAAATGCAAGAACGAAAGGAACAGATATTCCCATACTGCGGATGTGGGTCGGTCTCTTTGGAATTTAATTTCCACAGTATGTGAACACTTTAAGTGCACGTAACGAGGGACCCAGGTCTTACTGATATTTTACTTCACACGCTGATGTTAAGTAACTGATTTTTGCTTTTAATGTTAGTGCTGGAAACTGAATCCAGAGTCTTATACGAGCTAAGCACACATCCTACCACTCGGGGTTTTTTGCACAGTGATGAGCATTCTGGGGACAGTCTAAAAGATGTGAATCCACAGCACCCAGAGATCTATGCCTAGCACTGCAAAAGGCAAAATAGCATCCTGTCCAACAGTTAAGGACAGAGGTCTTACCCTCCCTAAAATACTCCCTCCTGGTACTGCCATTCATTTCCGTGTCACTTTTAAATGCACTATCAATTTTCATTACTGTGACTTGTCAGAAAAACTTGAAGGAGCCCCCACTCATACACACAGTTTCCAATAGCTTCTTTTGCTATTGGGGAGAAAGGCTTTCACGTGCGACCAACAGACCAGACGTTCCTTGTTGCTCACTCCTTGTTGATAAGAAAGCAGATGCTGTCTCAGCTCCCCTGCTTCCTCCAGCCAGGCCCCACCTCCTAACCTTTCCAGAGCTCCCCGGAGTAATGCCACAGTTGAAGCCAAACCAGTGAGAAGTTAGGTGGTCCTCCCACTGCCCCCAGTGCGGGTGGGCCATCTTCTCTGGCAGGAAGCAGCAGCGTTTGCCACTTCATCCAAGTAAAAATCCAAGTGGTTTTGCACCACCTAGGGAGTTAGGAGG
>NC_022028.1:28492258-28492858 GCF_000317375.1 Microtus ochrogaster | reverse complement strand
CTGATGATGGATGGAGATAGAGACAGAGGCCCACACTGGAGCACTGGACTGAGCTCCCAAGGTCCCAATGAGGAGCGGAAGGAGGGAGAAGATGAACCCTGTCTTATCCACGCATGCCACACTGCAGTTCGAGGCCAAACTGTGTGAAGAGGAGATCTGAACGGTGCGTTCTGATTAGGAGAACTTCATTGACCAATAATACCAAGAAAAATAACCAGATATTCACTCTCTGGACGCCTCCAAGGCTCTCTGCCTTAGACACGTTTCCTCGGCTTCAAAAGCACCCGCGCGAGAGAAAACGGTCCAACTGAAGCGCCTCTGCACATGCCTGACAGTGTGAGGTCTGGGTCCCATCCACACCCGAGGCATCCACAAGAAAGAAGTAAGATGCTCACTGCTCCCTTGTGTCTGTACCCACAGCTTGTAAACACCTTGCAAAGGACAGAAAGCAACAACAACGGAAAAGCAATAAGGACCGTAATTGGAGTGCTGGAGATAGAAAGAGAAAAAAAAAATGAATGCTTGCAAAAGCAATTTACAGTGGATACTGGGAAACGCCAGTTATCTTCAAGGAAGAAATTTACTCTAAGGATAAAACCT
>NC_022028.1:28478057-28492158 GCF_000317375.1 Microtus ochrogaster | reverse complement strand
CTCTCTCTCTCTCTCTCTCTCTCTCTCTCTCTCTCTCTCAAACAAAGGGAATGGAGGAGTGCAGATTGACAGGAAGGAGCGACCACAAATGAAGTCCCCGCGAATGGAGGAATGCAGATTGACAGGAAGGAGCGACCACAAATGAAGTCCCCGCATCCCCACCCTCCACTCCTCTCCCCGGTGAATCTGCCTCTTGAGGTTTTTTTTGGCTCATTTGGGCCCGCAGAACAGAACGTCATGCTTTATGGACACAGGCAGCTCTCCCCTACCGTGCACACTGTTCTTTTTGTAGAAGGTAATTGAGGAAAAGTAAGCAGGAATCCCTTCCTCCTCTCCCACCCCCCCCTAAAGAAAAACACAGGAAAAATGTGCCAGATGGGAAGACATGCAACTGAGCAGGCTTCATGTGGCCTGCGAGAACAAGGCTTCTGCAAAGGAAAGGGCACATTTAATACTCGCAAGGATTCACGTTTAAGCAGCGATGAGAATGCAAAGCAGGTAGCGATCTATCCACCAACTTTCCCCTGAATCAGAGCACAGATCTACCACGGGACCTTGGTAACGAGCAGCAGCTTAGCTACTGGCGGTTGAAATGAGATGAATGTCCAAGATTGAGGGAGGACACATGAGTTAAGCACCGAGGACTCAGAATTCAGTGGCTTTCTTCCTGACCCTCTCATTGCACGCTTGGGATCCTGTGCATCAGTATTCCAACCTCCACTCAGTTTTCTAAGGCTATTCAAGGACTGCTCAGCCCATGTGAGACTTGGAGATGCCCATGGCTGTGGAAGCTCCTGGAACCACATGGGGTTGCAGGACCAAGAGGCTCATTCGAAGGCCTCCAGAGATGTGAGCTTTGAACAAAACTGTAGATATCAACAGTGACTGTGTAAGACTTTAAGACAATCCTGAAGCCATTTCTGACAGTTATGAATCCTCTCAGCCTCTATGCCATAGTGCTTCCCCTCCTCCCCTGGGAACCAAGGACCTAACAGCTACACTCGCACGTACTCAGTTCCTGAACAATTACCCTTATACGTATGCTTTGGTTCGGTCCCCTGGGAAATGGGGTCAAAATGACCTCTTACCTCATCTGATCTGGCAACAGCTCTCTCCAGTCAATTATTGGTAATAGCCCTTTCGAATAAGCCAATCAGAATAGTCAAAGAACAACCCCCCCCCTTGCTTCTGTGGCCCCTTTAAAAGTAGACTGTACCAGCTATTTGAGGTCTCTCGGCTTCCCAAATGCTGGGGGACCCTGTCATGACAGAATTAATAAAATCCTCATGCTTTTGTATCGGCTGTGGTATGTGAGGTGGTCTCTGGAGGCGAGTCCTCCTTTGTGTTTGGACGCTAGAGTCCAACAACTGAAAATTAGTCACCAAGACCATAGCAATGTGGGTGAAATGTAATCTCTATAAAAGCAATTAATATCAGAGAAGCTATAACTTTAACAGAAAAAAAAAAGAAAGACATTAAACATGTGGTCCAATGGAGAATGGTTTCTGACTTGGAACTTTGTGAAAATGTTTAATTAATTAAGTCTTATATTTAAGCCGTTTAAAGGAAATCCATAAATGAGTTGAGTAAATTGTCTAGCGTTTCTGCAATGTTCTCAGCAAAGAGAAAGTTCTGATGGAGTTGATCATATCACAAACACAAAGAACCTAAACAGCACCACAGAAAGGGGTAGCATAAGCTTTAGTCCAGGTCATACCCCAGTGTCCTCTCTCCTGCCCCAGACCACTTTCTAACAAAACCATCAATCATACTGTGATCCCACCAAGAGATGACTCTATGTCAGAACGTGCATATTACCTTTTTGCCCCTCAAGGCACTCAGAAACTTGTTCCATTACTGCAGGCATTTCTTAATCAGTCAAACTGGCAATGGATTGTTACCATGGGAACCTTGGATGCTCAATATATAGCCTTCAGGGGACTCTAGGAACTCTGAGCATGCGTGGTACTACTAGCCACAGAAAAAAAAGGTTGCATGCACTGACCACACCAGCTTGCAAATCTATGTAATGACCTCATAGCCAGCCAGAAGTGCCCAGAAGTGGCCAGCTACAACCTAAGGTTCTGCTGCATTAGGAGTTGCCTCAAGGCACTGGAACAGAGTGTGTGACTGACTTCTTCTATGTGTTGGAGAGAATGTCAAGATTCATTTAAGTACTATCCACCATCTTCTTAGTGAATACCTTTTAAAGATTAAATATAATATTTGCATTAATTATTAAGAGTTTAATACATGCATAAAATATATTTTGGTCATATTCATCTCTCATTCCTCCCTCTAACTTCTTCCAAATCTACTATGTCCCCATCCATCTTTCTAATGCCACATTCTCTCTTTCCTTTTATTTAGTTTCTTTTTTTAATTTATTTGAAAAAAAACCATCTTTTCTTATTTACATGCCAAACCCAGTTCCTACTCCCTTCCGTCCTCCCACTCACTCCACCTCCCCCACATCCACCTCCCAACCACTTCTCAGAGAGGGTAAGGCTTCCCATGGGGAGTCAACAAAGTCTAGCACATTGCTTTGAGGCAAGACTAGACTTAGGGAGCTCAGCCCAGTACTTCTCTGTGAATCTCTGCGTCTGCTTCCATCAGTTGCTGGATGAAGGTTCTGATGACATTTAAGATAGTCATCAATCTGACTACAGGACAAAGCCAGTTCAGGCACTTTCTCAACTATTGCTTAGGGTCTTAGCTGAGGCCATCCTTGTGGATTCTCGGGGATTTCTCTAGTGTCGGGTTTCTTGCTAGACCTCTAATGGCTCCCTCAACTAAGATATCTCTTTCCTTGCCCTCCATCTCTGTCCTTCCCCATCTCGACCATCCCATCCCTTGAGTTCTCCTTCCCCCTTCCCTCCTCCCCTTCTTTTCTTCTTCTGTCTTCCCTTCTACCCCCACCCTCATGCTCCCAATTTCTCAGAAGATCTTGTCTATGTTTTAATTCAACATCCCAACTGATAGGGACTTTCGTAAGAAAATGAGAAAGTTCCCAACAATGTGTCTAACATATGAATGCCATCCTGGCCTCCTTTCCCAATGGCATCTCATTCCGAATAGCGTGGACATGCAGGAAACCAGCAGGGTTGTGTGGGGATCAGATGTTGATAGCTTCCTGATTTGTGTTGAACCCAAGATTTTTTTTTTACTTGCAAAGCAGCTGTTGACTACTTGGTAAGTGTGAAAAAAATGCATATGTCTCTGTGAAAGTGGCATCTTATACACCATGCCCTCATCTGTGCTGCTAAATATATGCTGAGATAGTTAGCAAGTATGAGATACGTGAGGAGTGCACGGCTGGGTGCCGAGGAAACATGTCAAGTCAGAGCTTCTGACTTCAAAGAACGGATGAGTTCCTGAAAAGTGAGGAGGGGTGCATGCAAACATGCAAAAATAAAATCCGTGAAATTGAGATGTTTAAGCTCATCCATTACGATGAGACACGGAGAATGCCAGGAGCGTGGAGATGAACCAGGAAGGTGGGCAAGACTTATGGGAAAATGAAGCCATGTGTCTGAGAAGCAGCCTGGCTTTTCTGGTCTCCGGATGGAGCACACACCCAGCAGATAAGTAGGAATGACAAGCTTTTTACATAAGAAAGATGACTCTGGCTCCAGCGTGGAAAGTCTGACAAGAGGTAAGAAGACTACCATGGCCTGGGGGAAAGTACAGAAAAGAAAGGAGACATGAGATCAAATGTGTAAGAGTGAATATACTCATTCATATTTTTGCTACTATAATAAAATACTGGAGGCTGGGTACATTATAAATAATGTTTTTGGAGTTCAAGGCCATCATCTTGGCTCTGGTGAGGATACCAGGGTGGATGACATCAAATAGCAGGAATAAACATTGAAAGGGAGCAGTCATACAGGACAGGCAGCGGTGGAGAGACTGACACGGACTCTGAAAGAACCAGGTAAATCCCCTTAGGGTAGCATTTCCACTGACCTTAGGGATCACCCCTAGATTCCTCTTCTTGGCATCGCCATATTGAACAGCAAGCCCACAACACTTTAGGAACAGTGAGACTCACCATGTGGAGTCCAAACCTTGGTAACACTGGCCCTTCTTCCTTCCATAGTGGGTATGTGGTAAAGGGGTTACAGAAATGGGGAAAGGAAGCAGACTCAGGGGAAGACAATGGCTTAGCAATTTGTCTTGATTTGTACTTGTGCTTATGGGGCCTGAAAGTAAACACAGCAGAACTCAGGAGCTGTACCTGGGTGGAAATGACAGGGTATGAATAGATTGGCTGGACTCTGTAGAACAAGCAAGGGTAAGTGAGCAAAAGATGGAAACCATTGTTCAAAGCTATACACAGAGGAA
This sequence comes from Microtus ochrogaster, assembly GCF_000317375.1. Taxonomy (NCBI): domain Eukaryota; kingdom Metazoa; phylum Chordata; class Mammalia; order Rodentia; family Cricetidae; genus Microtus; species Microtus ochrogaster. The sequence continues at coordinate 28,487,811 of NC_022028.1, read as the reverse complement.
ACTGGGAGATGACTAGGAGAGAGGCAGAGAGACAGAGTGTATCAAAGGTATATGCAGAAGTCTATGAGTGTGTTTGTCCCTTTCCTACTATAGCAAACTTTGTTTCTGGTCTCAATCACTCCACCGCGTCCCTGCAGATGCTCTGGAAGCTGCTCCTAGATCACCAGCGTTTCATCACTAGATACGAAAGTCAATGGCTGCAGAAGACTTCTGTGCTTTTATTTTTTCATACTTCCCATTAATTACTTGTGTAGCAGTGCTGGGGATGGAATCGAGGTCTTGCACATGCAATAGATGCACTACCAATGAGTGAGGTTCCCTAACCTTAGTTTCTGAGTCAGAACCTTTGCTGTGTAAACCAGGCTGGGCTGAAACTCACAATCCCCTGCCCCAGTCTCCCACGTGCTTTGGTTCCATGCAGGGCCCCTTCACCTGCTGATGGGTCTTCTTTACAGAACTCTGATGTAAATGTTCTATGGGCCTCTGTCAGGCCCTTGTTCTATGAAGGCTGTGGGTTCTGGTCTTTGCTTTCTTAATAACTTGACAAGGCTCAACCATGATTCTTTTGTCGTTCCTGAATTATGATTGTGACTTTTGTAGAGAGAGTTTCAGCCATCCATCATCTTTCCTTGTGCCTGCTGTTTTCGTGAGTTAAAAATGGCCATGTGCTTCCTCTCAGATATGCTAACCTGGCTTTCTCATTTCTCTCTGGTTGCCAAAATATTTGTGTATATTCAAAGGGAACAATGGAATGTTTTGATCTATGTTATTGATTGGAGAAAGACTCAATCAAGCTAATTAACACCACAGGCAAGGCAGCCTACAGAAGAAAGAGTTTATTTGGGTTTATGATTCCGAGAATTAAGAATCCATCATGGCAGGAAAACATTGTAGCGGGAGGAAGGCATGGCTCCAAAGCAGGAAGCTAAGAGCTCACATCCTCTACTGTAAGCACAAAGAAGAGAGATGAAACTGAAAATGCCTGGAGGATTTTGAATCTTAAACCCTCCCCCAGTGACACATTTCCTACAGCAAGGCTGTGCCCCCTAAACCTCCCCAAACAGCGCCACCAACTGGGCACCAAATGTTTGTTCCAATACCAGAGCCTATGGGAAATATTTCTCATTAAAGTCATAACTTAACATTTTCTGTGGTGGGAATGTGAAGAATCTGCTCTCTTGGCAATTTTACCTTAAGCCTCTGCTTCTACCTGAACCCCCTGTCTCGATCTCTACTGTACCCACATCTCTCTCTTTGGAATCTATTCACAGCTTTCCCATGCCCAAGGGTTCTCATCTGGAAAACAGTTGAATATGTCGTAGACTTTTTCTTTTTTTTAAGCAGGAATGGACAAAGACCCTTCCTGATGTCTGCGCAGCCATCACCCTCCACTGCACACTTGAGAAAAAGCTGGGTGCGCTAGTCTCAGAGTAGCAGCAACCACTGCCTTCCTGATCCGCCCCCCACCATACAACCCTGATGCCACATTAGTTCCTTGCAACAGATGTGTTGGAGAATGTGGGGATTCCTTGTGTTCTCACCAGCACTTTGTCCTACAGATGTTTCTGCATGCATCTTGTTGGGAAAGCCAAAGTACAAACTGATTTTTGTGAATAGTCTTGGGAATTCAAAATCTATACCAGGCTACCCCTGTCATGGTCTGGTGATTCCTCTCTAGAAAATAAAGCAAAAGAGAGGGGAAGAGTAGGTACTGTTAGACACGGCAAGCAACATGTCTTGACACATGTCTAGGACATGTGTTGAAGAGAACTCACTTTGTGTTTGGTTATGGTATTCTTAAATATCTATATCCCCAACACATACATGCATACAAACACACACACACACACACACACCTGCATTATTTTTACAGAAGGCATCATATTTTACTTGTGTTTATGTTCCCATGGGATGCTATAGATCCATCCTGTGGAAGAGACACAATCAATCCTCAGATGCCCTAAATTAAAGTAGAATTTCTTGACAGAAACTAAGTTTAGCAATTTTCTTTTTTTTTTCTACTGTGGCTGGACAACTGCTAACAAGTCAAAGATATTCAGAACTTCATTAGTAGTTCCAAACATGTGTTTTTTCCTATTACTTGGCTATGAGCTTCCAGGCCAACAGCTCATTATTACCAGAAGTGCTTATGTCTCTCATCCTCTTCCTCTTTTTCCTTGATTCCCTCCAGTCCCAACTTGCTTCCAATCTACCATTGCACTCATTGCTCTTAGTGTGGGCTGAGTGATTTCGCCAATCCTCTCATAGACCCATGGCCAGAGCGTGGCAAAACCCCCCAACCTTATTAAATAAACTACCATTGACCACTTGTCCTGATCACCTGCCTGTCCTGCAGGAAGCTCCTCCTGGACTGACCAGCCTCATCTGGATGTGTGATCACCAAACCCAAGCAAACATTGTTCTGTTGGCTACCTGATATCCCCAGGCCAGGGACAAACCTCTGCTCTAGAGTAGTGTGGTTCTTCCCTACTCTCCTCCTGCATACAATTCCACCCTCATCTGAAAATATGACCTTGATCTTCTCTCTTTCTTTCCATTCAGCCTTTCCTTCCCACTATGGTGGAGAAATTGTTCAGATCCTGTCAAAGGGCAAGAACGCTTTGGGCCACCAAACCTCCTCCTTTCTTGTTATTTCAGAAATAAGACCCAGGAAAGCCTCTTCTAAGACTTTCCTGCATTATGGGATTTCCCCTCCTGAACCATTCCAATGAGAACACAAGGAAGTGTTCCCCTGTAAGAAAAAGATAAAAAAAAAAAAAAAATGAGTGGAGTCTTTTTTTTTAAACCTCATAGCTTCCAATGTCTGACTCGTTTTGAAGAAAAACTTCTCAAAGAATTATTTAAATCTTTCTTGAAGTCTTAGCACTTCTTTCCTAGAAATCATTCCATGAAGATTTTTATCCCCAGCATGTCACAAAATCTGCTCTCATTGTAACAGCCCTCAGACCTTAGCACAACTGACTAAGCCTCTAATGTTAGAGGCTCCATTCTGTCTTTAGAAGCCAGCACATAAGCCCCAAACCTGCCAAAATGGGAACAAAGACTTGGTCCACAGTTCTGGGATCCAGGAAAGTTCCCAAACTTAATAACCTCGTTTTTGGCATCTGTGGTTCTGCCTCTTGCTAACTAACTGTTCTTGCTAACTGAAATGTGTCAAGGGCAATATAAGTTCTTAAACTGTGAGAGTTAGTGCTGCATGATTTGGGCAAGTTCCCCATGTAGCCCCCAGCCAGAGACCAACCCTTTATTTTCAGTTTTATGAGTACCTGTGTGTGTTCTCTAGTAGATTTACCTAGGAGCATCATTAAGGTTACCAATGGCCTACACAATGGTGAATCCCAGCCCAAGTTTACTTCCTGCTCATTGAGCCTAGCAGATGGGCTCTTTGGTGTTGAAACATTTCCCTCTCTCTTGGGCTGCTCTAACTAAACATCAGAAACTTGGTGACATGAATAAGCAGGTACTGCTCGTGACTCTGGAGAACATACTACAGGCAGGTTCAAGATCCAGGCACAAGTCCATCTAGGGTCTGTTGAGGGCCCACTTTCCAGCTCTTCTAGTAGCTTGTCCTATCTATTCTCTTAGGAATATTAATGCCCACATGGGAACCCAGCCTTCAGACCTCATTTAATCTAATCACCTCCAAAGTCCATCTCACTGGGAGAGGTAAGAATTTAACATACAAATTTGGAAGGGTAGAAATGGTAAGAAGAGGGTGATACCTCCCACTTTCCCTTCCTCTGTTTTGTTTTCCATCTGATGCAAGGAATATTGGATGGGATATAAAATCCTCAACCCTATACACATTGCCTACCCCCACCCCATACATAGAGAATCTAAATCCAGAGAGCTCCAGACAAATTGTGTATAATAGCACAAGAGGCTCCTTACTGGACCAGTCACTGATCAGGCATGAAGCACTATGGTCTGAATATGAGTTGGCCCCCACAGGCCCATGTGTTAAAGATAGGTCTTTAACTAGGAACACTGTTTTGCCAAGTGAGATATAGCTGTGTAACAGGGCACCAGACCTTCGCACAACTGACTCCATGACTACATGGCCACTCAGGTTGTGAAACTCAGCATGCAGACAGTCCCACCTGCTGAAGCTAAAACAAAGGCCTAATCCATCAAAGTCTGAGAAAGTCTCTAAATGTATTAACCCACTTTTTGGTTTTTGGAGTTCCACTTCTGGATAACTCTTTTTGTTAACTGAAGTATGTCAACCCAGAACCTGGTTTCTGTGCTTAGAAGCTCACACTGAGAAAGACTCGGCTACACTGGGACCCTGAACACCCGGTGTAGTCACCAACTATCTAATTAAAGACTTTCTACTGACTTAACCCTATGTCCCAACAGTCTTCTCTGGTGAGTTCTCGACAAGTGCTGGAAGAAAGTCACTGGGATCAAGCTCTTGGGGGCATCTTGTCCCTGGCCTCTTCCTATTCTTTTCTCTGCTTCCTTTCTGCCATAAAGTAAACAATTCTTTTCTGCCACAATGTTCTGTGCAAATACCTGAGGCCAAACTAGTGTAGATGACCCTGACCGTGAGCAAAAATAGAACCTCCAATTGTTTCTGCCAAGTATTTAGTCCTAGAAACAATTTAAGAAAAATAGTCATGATGTGATGTCTTTGCTTGGCTAGTCCAAATGACCACAGCTCAGGGAAGAGGAGAGAAAGGAGAGGAAAGGGGTGAGGGACCCAGATCACATCAACAGAGCAGAATTGCTGTATCAGTCAGCTTTCCATAACTACAAGCAAATTCCTAAGATAATCAATAATTCACATTTGGGGAGCTTTAGTCCACAACCAGATAGCACATCCGAGGCCCATAGTGAGATAGCACATCCTGGTAAAGCAGTATGACCACCACATTACAGCTTGGCCATGAAGAGATCCCAGGGACCCAGTATGCATTCCAAAAACATACCACCAATGATCTAACTGACTTCCAATAAAGTCCACCTCCTACATATCACCACTTCTTGGAAGAGTCACCATCTCCTCCAACAAACCACAGGCTGAAGACCAAACTTAGAGTGCATGGGCCTTCGGGAGACATTTAAAAGTCAAACCATGGGAACTGCTGAGGACTGAGAAAGGGTAAGTATCAAAGTAAATGGAACTAGGGTGAAAGGAAGTATGCCCGATATATTATATTTGAAAGGTTTTCATGTGGAAGATTGATTTGATTTGAAATATTCATTCCTGGGAGGTATTAATCAGACCACACTTCAGAGAGTTTTATTTAATCTAGGAAAACACCAAAAGATGGAATGAATTTAAAATGGAAAGGAAAGGATGGGTAGCATCCAGGCATGGAGGCGTCTTCATCATAATTTGGCTGTCACAATCTTCTTCTCCCCACCCCCAACCCAGAATAGCATTAAATCCTGCACTGTAGAGCCCTTCTGCATTTCCCTGTGGGTTTGCACTCTCATGGTAGCAGTACAACTTACTAGCTTGAGTATACAGAGTTTTGCAGTGGCAAAGTAGACACGCTCTCCTGAGCCTGGGTAGGCACGGAGCTGGATACTCAGTGACCCAGGAAAACTGAGGATTTATTTTGTCATCTGTGGGTCCCCATGAAAAAAGATAAGATGTTGGGGAAACTGAGGAAAGCAGAGATGGACCCTGGTCAGTGTGTCCTGGCAGTCAAGTTCCTTTGTGACTAAACCTCCCTGAATATCCTGGGATCTTCTGGAGATGCCTGAAGTCTAGGTACAAGGGACTTGCTTTATGGCTTTTCATTTTATCCTTTTCAGGAGGAACATAGGCATATCTAAAGGAAGATCCAGTCCATCATGATTTCAGAGAGAAATGTTACCTTCTGACCCCGATGCATATGTCACCCCTTTTTATTAATTCATATCTTTAAAACTCCAGCAATGTATGAACACACCAGTCATTTCATTATGAAGATCTTAATACTAAGGAGGAGTGGGCTAATGAAATAATCTAAGAGTTTCTGGAAAGGAAATGAAGTCCTTTTTCTTCTTTAATTTTTAATGCCTAAGAGACATTCCAAATGTCTAAGTTCAAAATGGAAGAAGCTGTGCACCAAATTATTTATACAAACATCATGTTCTTTAACAGTGTGTTTGATGAGTTCTGTCCACATGACCCTTGGGGCAGTTTATAGAATTTTAATTTCTTCCATTGTGTTGGTGCTCAGAATCAAGGTCAATAAGCTAATCTCTTTGGCCCAGACTTCCACAAACATAATTTTGGCCCACATAATTCTAAGATTAATACAATTTTCCTAATTTCAGAAAGGCCTGGGGAGATAGCTCTGTCTGTGAAAAGCTTGATGCTCAAACAAACCCAGGCACCAAACGTCAACCCCCAGCACCCATGTAAAAAGCCATCAGTTTCTACACATGTTCTGGCTGTCTTTCCTTTTTCCCAGCACCACATAATAAAAACTCACTGAAATTTATTAAAGAATGGATTGCTGTCTAATGGCTATGATCCTATCCTTATTCTTTTTTACAAAGATGTATTTATTTATTATGTATATAGTGTGGTCCCTATTTATATGTCTGTAGGCCAGAAGAGGGCACCTATCTCATTACAGATGGTTGTGAGCCACCATGTGGTTGTTGGGACCTATTCCTTACTCTTAAGACCAGGATGAGACAAAAACCTGGTTTCTGGGGTTTATGTTTTGGGATAGCATCTCTTCTGAGACAACACCAGGCCACTGGCTTGGGTCCTAGTTCACCCCACCTTTATCAGCATACTGTCTTTTGAGATAGTTCCCTGTTCAACTGTATTATTACAATAAAAGCAACCAATAGCCTAAGGGTTAGACCATTCACTATTCTCTGTTCTGAATGACATCAAATTCTCACCTTATAGATACACCAACTTGGTTATAGGGCCAGTCATCGTTCAAAGCTCAGAAGAAAACAGAAAGTCACATGAGTCCTGCAACCCTTTGAACTTCACACACTTGGTAAAGGAAACACTCTTTAGTCTCATGCCCTATGAGAGTATAATTAGATTTGTTCTGGCTATTGCAGTGGCCTGGTCCAAGGGCACACTTGGGGTGCGGATGGGCTATGCAATTATGCCGTCTGTGTCTATCCCTGACTGCTTGTGTTATTTTGTTAAGAAATTCTGTATTTGCTTTCTCTCCCTCCTACAGCAGTCATTGGTCATTTGAAAGAATGGGAAGACATTGTGAAAAACGTGTCATTGGGCAGTTTCATCATTTGCAGATGTCATGGGGTATAGTTGTACCAACTAAGATGGCTATAACACCACTAGATAAAAGAATTTTTTGGAACTACCAGTGAGGGAGCCTCCCACTGACCAAAATTTCATTATAAAGTGTATGACTGCATTTACTCAGAGATCTATCCATATGCCTGCATTAATCAATAATCCTTTTTACGGCTTGCTAATATTCCACTATATGGCTATATCACAATCTGTTTATCCTCTACCTGGACATTTGGTTATTATCTGAGGTTACAGACAGGGCTGTTGTGAACATTCACGTTTAAGTCTCGGCGTGGACGTACACTTCTATATTATTTATTTATATAAATACGATGTATTTATATTATATTATATTTATTATATTATATGTGGCTAAATTTCCACATATGGAAAGGCTAGATTACATCTATGCTTAGCCTTAAAAACTATTTTCCTAAAGTGCCTTCACTAGTCACATTTCCACCAGAATATGAGGGGAAAAAATGCGCCTAGAAGAAGAGGAAGAGGAGGGAGGAGGAGGAGGAGGAGGAGGGGGAGGAGGAGGGCAACGGGCGACTGCATATGGTTTAGGACTGCATATGGCGTCCTGCTAAGCGCTCAGTCTGAGTCCCTGCTTGGTACTGAGCACAACTGTTGGCCAGGGGAGCCATGACCAAGCCATACTGCCAAGCCTAGAAGCTTCCCAGGAGAGTCGTCTAGGGGTCGAGGAACAATGCAGACTGCCCATCCTACACTGGTGATGGAAAGGAGTGAGAGCCATGGGAACCAGCGAGACAGGCATGAATAGGAGCAGGGCATTGGACTCCGCTCAGTTCGGGGGTCTCTAGGAGTCACATCACAAGCCCTCCGTGGTACCCGCGGACTCCAGAACGCACCGCAGGCACGGGCTATCATGGATCCTCCAATCCCTAAAGCCTATTTTGTCTCTGGACCTGCCCAGAGCCTTCAGTGGAAAAACATGAATTCCCTTTCCCAGTTCTAAGATGACCATTGATCTTTGACTCATTGAAGCTATTTCTTCGCAGGAGAGAATTTCCAACTTTTTTAAAACTGTCAACAGAGTTTACCATCAGACGATAAAGATCTTCAACTTGTTCCTTTGAACTAAAAACAAGCGGCCAGAACGCCTGCAACAATTCGGCGGTTCAGGTCTTCTGCAGTTCTGCACTTGAACACACGGGGGCACCAGAGTCCAGCCTGCCCTAAATGTTGCTTTCTCTCAGTTTTTCAGGCTGTGTTTAACATTTTAAAAGAACTATTGGGAGCTGTATTTTCATTGTGACAAACGTTGTAGTCGCGTACCCCAACAGTCTGGTAGCATTCGTTTCCTGGGGTCTGACAACCAGCAATGTGCTCAGCGTTGTCAAAGATGGCTTAGAGCGTGAAATTACTCTCTGCCTGCTCAACATCACTGCCCCACCAACAGGGAAATACCCTGACTACTGGGAGGTGGGGAGAGGTAAGGTAATGTGTGTTCCTACCCTCACAAAAGCTATTACCGCATATAAAGAAGGCAGTAATGGGGACATCTGTATGCTTGGTATTTTTTCTTTTCTTTTTCTTTTTCTTTTTCTTTTTTTTTTTCCTTAAGCACCCCCAGAACCCGGACCACCAACACATAGCTGCTGAGTGAGAGATAGGCTCTGCTAAGGAACCCCTTTCTATCAGGTTGGACATTGAAATTAACTACTACCGTTGGGTAGTCTCCTGGGACAAACTGTCATCTCTTTAAGAAATGTTTAAAACTGTTCAAATAAAATAAAAATTTGAATCTTGCAGAAAGACTGTTTCTAGTAAAACAATTGCTTCAACGCTTATCTTGGGAGTGCAGGATGAAGAGACATTGATGCTTGTTCACTGGGAAATCTAAGCAGACTCTTTGCGCAGGTCTTCCTTTGATAGCTAAGGCTGGTTTATCATCATTTACATGATCAGCAAAGCATTCCGATAACAAATTAAATATTCCTTAAAACATAAATAAAACAGGACAGCTGACCCAACTTCATTTATAATGGCATTAACTATTTTACTCTTCAGCCCTCATTTTTCCCATTATCCACAAGTAAAGCAATGGTCTAGAATGCACGTTTGCAGAGAAACAGACTTTAAATGAGGAGGTCCCGTGAAACAAAAAGGATATTGAGACTGGAATAGTGGCTCATTTGTCCAGAACGTTCCTCGATATGCCTCCATATCCCTCAATCCCTCATCGCTCCATGCGGCGAAGCTTAAGTGATTTCTCAGGCGTCAGGTCTTGTTCTCATTTTATCAGTCAAAGGCAGCATGGCTCCTAAGCGTTTCATCCACCAGAAGAATTGGAATTCAAGTCAACATGTACAGGTGTGATGGATGGGGTGACACACTCGGGACGGGATCATCAGTAAGATTTGGTGCATTTTTTAAAAGTTCTTGGAGCTTGGAGCAAGCATCCTGCAGGCTGGCATAAAGCAGAAGGCAACAAAGAGAAACTGATACCCGGAAGCCACAGTCTCATTACCCCACCCC